>NC_086207.1:3066543-3369876 GCF_035770615.1 Melospiza melodia melodia
ACACCCAGCACAGCTGCTGTGGAAGTGTGGTTTGCTGTCCTGCTTCTCCTGCATCCATATTGAGTAGGAAACAGGGATTGGGCTGAAAATCTGATTTCTTGCCCAGCTGGGAAGCAGCTCTGAGGCAGCTCCCCGGAGGGCAGGGCTGCTGGGACAGGCAGAGCCAACGCAGCCCCTGCGGAGGACAGGGGCAGCACGGGCTGCTCATAATCCAGGCAAGTATCCCGCTGGATCTGCAGGAATAAATCCCCACTAATGAGAGCCAGGGACACTGCAGACACAAATAAGAGGGCCAGGAGGATGTGTCCTTTACTGCAGGTTTTGTGGTTGGTCCACTGGGACTTTGCACTCTGCAGAAAAATTACTGGTTTGTCCGAATTTCGACATTTCAGCAGAGGCAGACTGTGGAGTGATGCTGTCCCCCATGGATGCAGAGAGGGCACCGAGGGCAGAGGCCTGTCGTGGGGGCAGTGCCCCAGTACCCACACGTTTCCTAAACCCTTCCTGGGCGTATGGAGCCCCAGGGGAAGCGGCTGCTGCCACCCCGTGAGGAGTGGGAACAGGGGCTCTGCAGGCTGCAAGGACACTGCTCCTTCCCCTCTTCTGCCTTGTTCTGGTCTTTGTCCTCAGGGAAACGGGATCAGACATCGAGAAGAAGAACAGCACCAATTTCTCCAGCACATATTGGCTAATTTTTTCTCTTTCCGCCCCCAAAACGACAGCTATTGCTGCCCTCAAGGCCACCCGGACTGTGGCCAAACAAGGTTATGAAAGCTCACTTTGCTTGAAGGGAACAGGGATAAGGGAGGGGGTGTTAAAACAAATACTTCACTTGAGATTCCTTGTTTCAAGCCCTTAAAACGTTTTTCCTTCTTTTTCTAGTGGAAGGCCAACACACCTTTAAGAAATAATTGTTTGTGGTTTGGACAGCTTTTCATTGGTGTTGAACGTGACCCATGGGTTCATCCCTCACCTGCTGCCACAACTGTGGGACATGAGGTGCTCCTGGTGCCCAGGACAAAGCAGAGGACTGATAAAAAGCCATGATTCCAGCAGTGAGCCTGGCTCTGCCAGCAGGGAAATCCAACCAATGCTCACAGGGCAGCAGCACCAGAAGCCACTGTCAGCTCCTGGTCAGGATGGAGCTGCTGCAGCCTGAGGAGCAACAGGGGAGATTCCCGGGGCTGGGACAGGCACAGGCAAATGTCGTGCCCAAACAGCTGCTCTGAGCCTTAATAAACACAACCCCTCTGAATAGCTGACACCTGGAGTTACTGAAGAGCTGCTGTGAGTGCAGGCAGAGCCTCGTGCAGCACCAGTGCCCACTGGGGATGCTGAGGCACTAAGAAAAGCCTCAGCTTTCACAGGGAGTGATTTATGGCCAGCAGCAGGCAGGAGGACTGGCCAGGGACAGCCCCTCTTGCCGTGCAGCTCCAGCTCTGTACTGCACCAGGCTGCCCTTGCTGTGCTCTGAAGGGCAGAGGGAATCAGGAGCTGTGCCCCATTCTCCTGGCATTGCCAATCTCTCCCAATTCCCGAGGCCACGGCAGCCCCACAAACACCTGGAACAGTCCTGCACCCACCCTGGGCACTCCCTGGCTCACAGCAGCACAAATACCAACTCCCTCAAGGCAGTGCAATGATAAACTCTGTGATACTGGAGGAGAGAAGGCTCCAGGGAGAGCTCAGAGCCCTTCCAGGGCCTGAAGGGGCTCCAGGAGAGCTGGAGAGGGACTGGGGACAAGAGATGGAGGGACAGGACACAGGGAATGGCTCCCACTGCCAGAGGGCAGGGATGGATGGGATATTGGGAATGAGGAATTGTTCCCTGTGAGGGTGGGCAGGCCCTGGCACAGGTGCCCAGAGCAGCTGTGGCTGCCCCTGGATCCCTGGCAGTGCCCAAGGCCAGGCTGGACACTGGGGCTGGGAGCACCTGGGATGGTGGAAGGTGTCCCTGCCACGGCAGGGGTGGAACAAGTTGAGTTTCAGGTCCCACCCAACCCAAAGCATTTTGAGATCCAAGGAATGTCACCACCAGACACTTGAGTGATGAACCTTTCTCTGCTGGGGCCACTCTGCACCCGCTGGAGCAGCACTGGGATGTTCCATGCCGAGGATGCAGCATCAGCCTCGTGTTCCTCACTGGGGTAATTTGTCTCAATCAGCCACAGCAGAGAAAAATAAAGATCTGAAGGAAGAACACCACAATCTATCCAAACTACAGGAGAACATATTGGGAAAGAGCTTGAGGTAATGAACTTGGAGATTGATTCTCTTAACCAGTGCTGTGATGGGCTGCAAATTAAAGCTGGAGGGATGGGGAAAAGCTGGAATTATCAGAATTTTGTGGAGCTGAGTGAAAGCATGAAGCAGCAGAGAAGAACTTAATGATAATTAAGGATAATGTTTGAGATTCTGATTTCAGGGACACTATGTAAATTCAAAATAATACCAGAGGAACAAGCTGTATTTCCTCAGAGGCAGCCCAGCATCCCTGGCTCATGCACAGTTGTCTTTGTAACCCAAGGAAGAAGGGAGAATGCATTTCTTAGATGTTTCCTACAGTCTAGATACATTACTAGGAGTCAGGAAAATTCAGAGCTAAACAGTTTTCTGGTAGGAATTAGTGATTTGTCAAAACTGGGAAGCTCCACAGGGATTTTGATCAGTTAAGCTGGAAACCAGGCAGGGCTGGGACTGCCCTTGGAACAGATCCCCCAGACTCCCACAGCCCACAGCGCCAGGGCAGAACTTTATGCCCCTCCAGGGAGTGAAATGTTGTTTTGAGTTTTTTCCAAGCTGGAGCAAACCTAAAACCCAGAAGAAAAAAGCCCAGAGGGCACAGATGCCTTCAGAGACTCCTGCTCTGGAGCAGCTCCTGAGACAGCACAGCGACACGGCACCGCCGTGGGACACTGCAGCTTGACAAGTGATGCAAAACCCAGCTCCAAATTGCTCAGCAAATGATGTTAGGGGGCAAACACAGCTTCTTCCAACCCAAATATAGCTCCAGACTGCACAAATCAAGTCGAGTTAAAAGAGAAGGACATCTAAAGGTCCAGGAGCAGGATGTGAGGAGGAGGGGATGGGAGATACAGGCTCAGCGGGAAACCGTCCCGCCTTTGAAGGCAACAGGAGTTCAGTCTTTGACTGCAGCAGGGTGAGGACTTCACAGGTGTCTTTAAACTGATCTGAGGCAGCTCCTCAGGGAATTGGACAGGACAGAATCAGTCCTGATCTCACCCCAGGGAGCTGGGGCTCAATCCTGGTCTCACCCCAGGGATCTGGGCAGGAGCAGCTCCTGCAGGCCCGTCGTGCTGCAGGCAGTGCATCTCCTGCAGGCCCATCCAGGTGCAGGTATTTCAGCTCCTGCAGGCCCATTTGGGCTGGTTATGGTGCTGGTTATGGTGCTTTGCCACCACCATGTTTTGCCATGTGTAAGGTGCCAGTTTTCTGCTCCCATTTGCCAGCAGGGATCACAGAATGGTTTGGAATGGAGGGCACCTTAAAGCACGCCCAGTTCCAGCCCCCTGCCAGGGACAGGGATGGCATTGCCAGGGACAGGGATGGCACCGCCAGGTCAGGCTGCACAGGGCCCCACCCCACCTTGGTGGGATCCCATAACCACGTCACACCTCAGCCCAGGGATGCCCCAGAGGCAGCACCTGCCCCGGGATGGGGAACCCTCCCTGGTGTGCTCAGCACTGAAATTGCTCAGCCAGCAGATACAGACAGACCAAGGTCAGAGCAGAGCTGAGCACCAAGCAGCCCAGGGCTGTGAGGAAGTGCAGGCATTGCTGTGGGGAGGAGATGCCTGGCCTGGGCTGCCCAGGCACTCTTGAGAAGGGATTTTCATGGCTGGGATGTGCTCCTGCCCCAGCAACTGCAGGTGAAATAGGTTTCCTTATAGGCTTTGAGGAAGCACACATTCAAATTTTTCATCGATCCTTCAAGCTGGAGAGGTTTGGCCAAGTCCCCATTAGGATCATTTGCTACTCCAGTAATAAGAGGTATGTATGCAGAAGCAGATTTCCATGTGACATTACAATACTGGCAGAAATCCTTATGCATTCAGAGCAGAAAAAAAGTGTTTCCAGTTGATATCTCAGAGAGAACTGGCACAAGCCCTGCAACAAAAGTACCTCCAGCTGGTGCGAGGTGGCCGTGCCAGGAGGACTTGCAGGTCCTGTTCCACCTTGTCTAGCAGGGGCCATGGCTGCCCTGTGAGCAGGACAGATGTGGCACGTCACATCACATCAGCACAGAGCACTCACACCAGCCCTGCACCTGCCCTGACCCACAGCGGAGCTGAGCACGAGGCTCCAGCAGTGGGAGCCACCCCAGGCACGGCCACTGCTGCCCCTCAGGGTCCCTCCTGGGCCCCAGCACACACAGCTGGGCAGGGACAGCAGCCAGGACCCCCGAGTGCTCCTCCTGCAAGAGCCACCAAGGGGATACTGCTCTTCCCAGGGGCTCCAGCTCTGCTTCCTTCGTTTATTTGCTGTCCAAAGCCAGTGTGAGGGCTGGGAGCAGCAGCTTTCCAGCACATTTGCTGCTGGGATTGGCCTTGCCTGACAATGGGCGGGAGTGACTCTGCTGAGCCCCAGGCGGGAGGAGCAGGACTGTCCTGGGCTGTCAGGAATTCCCAGCAGATGCCACTTGCCAAGTCTGAGCATGAAGGACAGAGAGAGGAGGAAGAGAAGAAGCTGGTCCCACTGTGGGGACCCAGCCTTGCTCCAGGAACATCACAAGAGTCCTGGATCCCTGCAAGGTCCCAGATCCCTGCAAGGCCCTGGACCCCTGCAAGGTCCTGGATCCCTGCAAGGTCCTGGATCCCAGTAAGGTCCTGGATCCCTGCAAGGCCCTGGATCCCAGTAAGGTCCTGGATCCCTGCAAGGCCCTGGATCCCAGTAAGGTCCTGGATCCCAGTAAGGTCCTGGATCCCAGTAAGGCCCTGGATCCCTGCAAGGCCCTGGATCCCAGTAAGGTCCTGGATCCCAGTAAGGTCCTGGATCCCAGTAAGGCCCTGGATCCCAGTAAGGTCCTGGATCCCAGTAAGGCCCTGGATCCCTGCAAGGCTCTGGATCCCAGTAAGGCCCTGGACCCCTGCAAGGTCCTGGATCCCAGTAAGGTCCTGGATCCCTGCAAGGCCCTGGATCCCAGTAAGGTCCTGGATCCCAGTAAGGTCCTGGATCCCAGTAAGGCCCTGGATCCCAGTAAGGTCCTGGATCCCTGCAAGGTCCTGGATCCCAGTAAGGTCCTGGATCCCAGTAAGGTCCTGGATCCCAGTAAGGCCCTGGATCCCAGTAAGGTCCTGGATCCCAGTAAGGCCCTGGATCCCTGCAAGGCTCTGGATCCCAGTAAGGCCCTGGACCCCTGCAAGGTCCTGGATCCCAGTAAGGTCCTGGATCCCTGCAAGGCCCTGGATCCCTGCAAGGTCCTGGATCCCAGTAAGGTCCTGGATCCCAGTAAGGCCCTGGATCCCAGTAAGGTCCTGGATCCCAGTAAGGCCCTGGATCCCTGCAAGGCTCTGGATCCCAGTAAGGCCCTGGACCCCTGCAAGGTCCTGGATCCCTGCAAGGTCCTGGATCCCAGTAAGGTCCTGGATCCCAGTAAGGTCCTGGATCCCAGTAAGGTCCTGGATCCCTGCAAGGTCCTGGATCCCTGCAAGGCCCTGGATCCCTGCAAGGTCCTGGATCCCAGTAAGGTCCTGGATCCCTGCAAGGCCCTGGATCCCTGCAAGGCCCTGGATCCCAGTAAGGTCCTGGATCCCTGCAAGGTCAGGAGCATTGTTCAGGCAGCGAGTCCCTCCTCACACAGCCCTGTGTGAAACAATCCCTTGCTTTATAACTCCTGGCACAGAGGTAACACTTGACCTCAGATCAATTCCTCACACTCTTTGATTTTCTGCTCTCTGTGTCCAGGGCCAAAATTGACCTCATGCATCAGAACCCTCTGGTTTGTGCTGCTGAGCAGCCCCTTCCCTGCTCCCTGCTGCACCTGGCTGGAGACACTTAACATATTTCTTTTGATCTGGCTTTTTCAAAGAGCAGTGCAGGTTTTTCAAATCCTAACACTGATTCAAGACCATCAGAGCACTATTTGAAGCAGACAGGCTGTTGTAGGAATCACAGAAACACAGAATGGTTTGGGTTGGAAGGGACCTTGCAGATCACCCATTCCAACCCCCTGCCACGGGCAGGGACACCACAGTGGGTTCCTGCCATGGAGAGCAGGGCTTGGCTGGCACTGGCACTGGCACTGCAGCTGCCCACTGTCTGTGCTGGTCCCACAGGGCTGGGGGGATGCCCTGCCTGGGCAGAGGCTGCTGTGAAGGTGGGCTGGCGCTGGGGACAGCTGTCCTGCCTTGCTGTACTGTGGTGACCACAAAACCCCACAGTCTGCATCACATCTCTGTCCCCAACCTCAGCTTATCACCCTCTACATCCTAATTTACACTCAGAGTTCTCCAGAGTTGAAAACAGTGAAGAAAAACAGCTCTGAAAGCAGGAGTGAGTGTGGGAGTTTGATTTGAAGTCAGGAATGGTGTCAGCACTTGCAGCTCTGCTGTGACTGCAGCAGAACAAAGTCCCCTCTGAAGGGCGGATGTCCCTCAGCCTAGGTGACCCTGGGTGTCCCTCGGTGTCCATGGGTGTTTGTGGGTTTCTCTGCCTGTCCCTATGTCCCCCTGTCTGTCCCTGTGTCCCCCTGTCTGTCCCAGTGTGTCCCTGTGTCCCCAGTCTGTCCCTGTGTCCCTGTGTCCCCAGTCTGTCCCAGTCTGTCCCTGTGTCCCCAGTCTGTCCCACTCTGTCCCTGTGTCCCAGTCTGTCCCTGTGTCCCAGTCTGTCCCTGTGTCCCTGTGTCCCAGTCTGTCCCTGTGTCCCCAGTGTGTCCCAGTGTGTCCCTGTGTCCCCAGTGTGTCCCTGTGTCCCAGTCTGTCCCTGTGTCCCAGTCTGTCCCTGTGTCCCTGTGTCCCAGTCTGTCCCTGTGTCCCCAGTGTGTCCCTGTGTCCCAGTGTGTCCCTGTGTCCCCAGTCTGTCCCTGTGTGCAGGCCCAGGGCACCCCAGGCTCTGCTCCAGGCCCAGCCATGGCCCCAGAGCCACGGGCAGGGCCTGAGCCCAGGAGCTGCCCCTGCCCAGGAGGCAGAACTGCTGCCCTGGCAGTGCCAGCCCTGAGCAGATGGTGCAGGGGCTGTGCAGTGTCCCTGCCTGGGGCCATTGCAGAGCTGTGAGCACACCCTGCTGTGCCCTGAGCTCGGGGATGGCCCTGCTGGGGCACGAGGTGACACAGCTGACCCTGGGGTCCCTCAGCCTGACCCACTCTGGGGTCTGGGATTCAGAGGATAGCTTGGCCATGGCTGTGTCCTGGAGGCACAAACAGCTTCCCCAGGCCTTCCCTGCAGGGCTGGACACACTGCAAGTGCCCACACCAAGGACAGGACAATCTCCAATGAGATTTATCAGCCCTCAGCTCCAGAGTTTGTTTCCCCAGTGGAAAATCCACATGGAAATGGATTGACTTTCCTTAACCCCTGCTGAACACAGGGAAATTGGGCACTGAGTTACTTGGAAGGTGCACACAGAGGACACTCCCCAGCCTTTCAGGACATGGGATATGTGTGGGCAGGACACACAGCCCTGGCCTGGGATTACAGGGACAGGACACTCGTGCCACAGCTCCTGACAGACCAGGGGAACCTGCTGCCATTCCCTGACGCACAGCACTGCCATGCTGCTGTGAGAAAAGGGTTAAAAATCACTTGGCTACCAGGATGGAGTGTTGGGATGGATGCAGAACAATCCCATTGGGTTTGTGCTCTCTCCAGCACCATTTCCTCTGTGAGGCACCAGCTCCACAATCCCATGGCTGAGCTTCCTGTGGCCTGCCCAGCCCTTGTTCCTGACTTCCCCTCCCTGCAGGGTCCTGGCTTGGCAGAGGTGCTTTTGCAGACTCCAGGCAGAGTGGGTACTGCAGGGCTGTGCCAAGGCTGTGCCAGCTCTCTGCAGCGCTGACAGGGCAGCACAGCCCTCACCACCCCCAGCTCTGGGCTGCCTCTGCCCCTGCTGTGTGTGCTGAGGGATTCATGGGGAGCCACGAGCTCAGCTGCCACCAGGCTTTGCACAGGCTCCTCTGCACAGAACAACCAGAGCTGAGGCTCAGAGGGCACAGGGCACCAGGGCTGGCCCTGCTGCTGCCCACAGCAGCGTGCCCAGCTCCTCTGAGCAGACACACACAGGAGGGACCAGGGAGGCAGCTGTGAACACACACTGGGAACCCAGTGAAGATGCTCATGTCCAGCCTGGCACCTCGAGATCATATTAGGAGATAATTCACTTGGCATTGTCTGGAGGCAAACAGAGCCAAGGTTCTGCAGAGGCTGTTACAAGGTGAGCACCAGAGGCAGGATTTTCCAAAACACCCAGGAGACAGAGGGATAAATCTGCCATGACTTTTCAGGATGCCCCTGATCCCCAGCCAGGTGCACAAGGTCTGCACAAAAGGCCTTTCCCCAGCCCTGCTCCATCCCCAGCCCTGCCAGACCCCCAGACTCCTCATTTTCTCCCAAACATTCACCTGTCCCTCATTCCTGAGCCACATCCCAGTAACCTCAGGCCATGGCAGAGGACACAGTGCTGGTGCCAGGCTGAGGGGAGGCTGCCAGGCACCCACACAAGCCCAGCCCATATTTACCTGCACTCCCTCTGGAGCCCATCCCAATCTGGGACCCAACAATGCTCAGAGGGGCTTCTCTGGGCCACAAAGACACTGCCTCAGAGGGTAGGGGAGCAGGTTTGTTGCTAAATTGAGCTTTTTGATTGCAGCACACCAAGAGAAGGAGCCAGAAACTGTCACAAGTATCAGGGGGCAAAAATGAGCCAGGGCACAGGAGCCAGCCCTGCTCCATCCCTGTGCCTGCTGGATGTGCTGCCCTGGCAGGGACAGGGAAATAGCTGCTGCTGTCCCTTGGGATACCCCACATGCTCACACTGTCCTGGCAACCCTTCCACCTCCCTTTCTGATTCAAAAAGTGATTTGAAGCTTTGAGCAGATACTTGAAGCAAGCTGAGTGCTGTTCTCAAAGCAAAAAGAGCCCCCAAAGTCTTTTTCCCTGGCAAAAGGACACGTTTGCTTGGAGAAGAATGGAATTGCACTTTGGACTTGCTTCTTTGTCATGTTTTATGTTTTCCAAGCACTGCATAGGATTAGCTGGTTAATTAATACTTAGTATTATCCTCACAGATGGAGAGAGCTTCCAAGAATTCAAGGTAAAATATTTTAGCAATACAGATTTGTGCCAACCTAAATTTATAGTCTTAAACATAATGAGATTAGTAACAAGGGGGAAAAGAAACCAGGATGAGAGTAATAAAATACAGATCCTTTCTGTGCACACACTGCTCTCTCTGCCTTTGGAAGTCCCATCCTCACCATACACAGCAAGAAGGTTTAAACTCATTCATTCATTTCTAATCAAGCTCATGTCTGATACAAATCTGCAGGATTTGTGGCCACTGGTGCCACTGTCCCCAGGCAGTCCCTGCCCCCAAAGGGCTCAGCACAGCCCCAGCCTCTGTGTGGGAGGGAGAAGGGAGCTGGCTCAGCCCCAGCCCATTCCCACCTCCACATCTGAAGATCTTACACAATTTTCCTGCTCAAAACCAGATAGAAAAATAAAAAGCTCTGAAAGGATCCAGAGGGGGTCGGTAAACATTCCATTTGGAAACGTTTCTTTCCATGCCAACCTTTTCAGCTACTTTCAGCAGAAGTTTCAGCTGAACTGTTTTGACAGCGATTTTGAAGTTTGCACCAAGATGAAATTTTTCATCAGATTTGCACTAAAAATGTAAAAATAAGGTATAGAATCAAAGCTGGGTGCAGCTCAGGTTGAGTTTGCTTTTGGCAGGAGGGGCACAACAGATGATCCCCACGGCTCCTTCCAGCCTGAGCTTTTCCAGGTTTCCAAGCAAACTATTTTAAAACACTTTCAAATATTTTGTCAGGATGAGCCTTCTCCAAAAATATCCTTTTCATCAACAGTTAATCTGAGCAGCAAAAGAGCACTTCACCTGAGAAATGCCACTGAGCTCAGGGGGCTCAGTAACTTCATCTGCTCACGGCTGCCTGACTCGAACCCGGCCCTCTGCTCTGCTCAGGCCAGCTAGGGAGGGGAAATCCCAGGTGATCACACAGGGATGGATTTTATCCTGTGTGCCATGTGCAGCTTGGCCTAGAAGAGCCAATAGAATGGGGATGGCAGCACCCTGAGCACTTCAGGCTCTGGCTGAGGCCTGGAGGTGCTCCTGGGGTGCCCACAGCTGCTGTGCCAGCTGCAGCACCAGCCCTGTCCTTTGTCCTTCCCCAGAGCAACATCCTGTCCCTCTGGGGGTGAGGATCAGCCCACGGTGCCACTCACCAGAGCCACTCATGGCTGCCAGGGCCATTTGTCCCCAGGAATGTCACCTGTAGGGCTGGGGGGATGCACGGGCAGAGCTCAGAGTGGAGAGGGGGAGGCAGAGCTGCCCCAGGAGGGCACACAGGGCCTCCCCTGCAGCCAGGGCAGCTGGGCTGGCATCTCTCCTGGTGTCCTGATGGCAAACAGAATTGTGGCACACTGGTGGGAGAAACAACCCCAACTCTCAGTGGACTTTCCTGAGGAATTAGGGATAACTAAAGGTAGCAGGAGGTCTCCTTACTGGAGCACCACTCTCCATCCTGGGGAAGAGCAGCCCTGGAGGAGCCCATGGGAGGGCTCCTTTTCCTGTCACAGAATGGTTTGGATTGAAAGGGGCCTCTAAAGCTCATCCAGTCCAGCTGCCATGGGCAGGGACACCTTTCACCAGACCAGGCTGAGCAGAGCTCCATCCAGCCTGGCCTTTGATGCCACCAGGGATGGGCCATCTGCTCCCCGACCATGGGAGGACAAGGAGCATCCGTGGGGCACTTCAGGGATGATAAAATTCCAGTTTCTCCACAGGGGAGGGAAAGCTCCTGCCCTGGCCAGGGGACAGCAATGCTGCTCCCTGCTGAGGACAGCCTGGCCAGGCAGACTTGGCCTTTCCTGAGGTGCTCCCAAAGACTGGCTGCTCTTTGATCCGGCCCAAGGAAAGATGATCCTTTGAGCAGGAGCATCCTGCAGCCTCCCCAGCTGTGCAGGACTATCATCTCAGTTACACCTAAAATAGAGCAGAGCATTTGCCTCTTTCACTTTGTGTGGAGACAGCGATAATTAGAACAAAGAGGAGCCTGAACTTTGCAGTGATGGGAACTTCAGTGGGGAGGAATCACACTGGCAGGAAAATCAATCCTCTGCAAAAAGGGAAAAGAAAAAACCCAACCCATGAGGCCAGAGCTCTTCAATGAGACTAACAGCATGTTCAGCCCAATTTGGGGGCCCCAATTAGACAGCTCAGATTAAACAATGACTGGCAGAAGATCTGCCTGGAAAAAAAGAAATCTGACCTAAATAAGATATTTTCAAAGATGAGATCAGCATGGGGAGCAGCTGTGGCCCGCACATCCACTCTCAGCTGGGTCTAGGTCTGCTCCAAGCAGCTCCATCCTGCTCTGGCTGGCCACAGCAGCACTGGCAGCACTGGCAGCAGGGCCAGGCCTGCAGGGGAGGCACAGCCACCAGGTGAGACATCCCAGAGGGAGTTAACACAGCACACACTGCAGGAATATTAATTCAGCCTTCTTGTTCACGATCCTAAGGATTTAATTTTAGAAATCACAGCTCATCGGGAATTACTCACTGAACCTGGAAACAACAGGCTGGAAGGAAGAAGCGCAAGTGCTCCTGCCAGGCACTGCTCCAAACCAGCAGGAGACAGGAGCCAGCCTGGAGAGGGAGCAGAGCCACCACCTCAGGGCCACTGCACCCAGACCGGCCCTGCAGGACAGCCTGGAACCACACTCTGGCAGCACCGAGGGGTGCAAAGTGCTGAGAGGTGACAGAGAGCGCCCAGCAGAGTGGGGTCACTGCAGAGAGGTGTCACTGCTCAGTGGGGTCACTGCAGAGAGGGGGCACTGCAGAGAGGGGTCACTGCTCAGTGGGGTCACTGCAGAGAGGTGTCACTGCTCAGTGGGGTCACTGCAGAGAGGGGTCACTGCTCAGTGGGGTCACTGCTCAGAGGGGTCACTGCAGAGAGGGGTCACTGCTCAGTGGGGTCACTGCAGAGAGGGGTCACTGCAGAGAGGGGTCACTGCTCAGAGGGGTCACTGCAGAGAGGGGTCACTGCAGAGAGGGGTCACTGCTCAGAGGGGTCACTGCAGAGAGGGGTCACTGCAGAAAGGGGTCATTGCTCAGTGGGGTCACCACTGCCAGCCATGCTCACCCACCCATGGCCGGGGCTGCTCTGCTCTCCTGCTCCAGCAGAATGAAGCCTCCACCTGCCCACATGGCACAGGAGCCTGAGCCAGGCACGGCACCCCCAAACTCCTGCAGCAAACTCAGCCCCTCAGGGATGGACACATTTGGGAATCAGCACAGGATACTGTGTGGCTTGGGGTCTGTGGTGGGTGTTTTTCTGCTCCCCAGCACCATTCATCCCTCGCACACAGAGGGCTTGGGCAGCCCATCCCATCCCCTCTGATCCTCAAACTCTTCTGCCAGAGTTGGGAGCTCTGGGAATTCACCTGTAGCTCTCTGGGAATGAGAGCACCAGGAGAGGCTGTGTGAGCACCTCTCGGGCTCCTGCTGCAGCAGTGCCCCAGGATCTGAGGCACAGCCCCTTCTGAGGCAGATCCAGGGCTCAGTGCAGGCCAGCAGCATCCTCAAGCCTGCAGGAGAGCTGTGCCAGGGCAGGCAGCCACAGAACCCTGCCAGGGGCAATGCAGCTCGCCCAGCACTTGCAAGCTGGGAGGGAGCTTCTGTGGGAGAGAAATCCCTGCCCGTGGAGCTGGGGGGCTGCAGGGGGTCAGGGATGTGTTTGGGGTGCCCTGCCTATCCCACAGGGCTGTGTTACTGCGCATCCCCTATACCCTGCCCCTGCACCCTGCTGGGCTCTGCAGGGGTGGAGACCCAGCAGCACTGTCACCTCTGGGTCCCAGCAATCACCTCTGGGAAGGGGGCCTGGGTGGGCTCGTGGAGGGGACCATGGCTGGGACAGGGACTGCCACAGCCACTGCCACAGCCACAGTCACGGCTACTGCCACAGCCCTGCCACTGCCCTGACACTGTCACTGCCACTGTCACAGCCACTTCCACTGTCACTGCCACTGCTACTGCCACTGCTACTGTCACTGTCACTGCCCTGCCACTGTCACTATCACTGCCACTGCCAGTGCCACTGCCACAGCCCTGACACTGCCCTGACACTGCCACTGTCACTGCCACTGTCACAGTCACAGCTGGGTTTGTACCGTGCCTGCAGAGCCCAGAATGGAGAGCTCCAAGTGCCAAAGTCAGCCTCCTGATGTGGAAATACATCCTTGGGTTTCTTCAGGGCTTTTGTAGACTGTGAAATCCGCTTGAGGTGTTTGGGGTGGACAGAGGCTCTCCCAGCTCCGCAGCGCACCTGGGGCTGGCCAGCATCGCCCGGGCACGCTCCATCCTCCCTCCTGCCGCGGCATCCTCAGGAAATGACACCGCCGTGCCGAACAACCTTGCTGTGACCCAGCCGTCCGGGCCGGAGGCAGGATGGCCAGACACACTCCACTCACTGGAACAAATGATTCCTCTGTGCCTCAGCATCGCCTCCAGCCTCGGATCCCCCAGCCCAGAGGAGCAGCAGAGCCCCCCCAGCCCCGCGGGCTGCAGCCCACGCTCCCCATCTGAAATTCAATTAAGGCAAACATTATTTTGCTGTCACCCAGTCAGGAAGGATTCCAGCACCCTGCGCACGGCCTGCGGGGGGAGGAAAACAATTCCCTGCAGAGGGAGGGGAGCAGGGGAGCGCTCCCTCCATGCGCCGCCCATTGGGGCACCTTCCGCAGCAGCGCTTGGGTTAGAGCCGGGTGAACCCTCAGTGAGAGTCACTGCTCAGCCCCAGGATAGAGCCAGGTAAACCCTCAGTGAGTGAAT
Source organism: Melospiza melodia melodia (assembly GCF_035770615.1). NCBI lineage: Eukaryota > Metazoa > Chordata > Aves > Passeriformes > Passerellidae > Melospiza > Melospiza melodia. The sequence goes on from NC_086207.1 coordinate 3,080,567, forward strand.
CCTCAGTGAGAGTCACTGCTCAGCCCCAGGATAGAGCCAGGTAAACCCTCAGTGAGTGTCACTGCTCAGCCCCAGGATAGAGCCGGGTGAATCCTCAGTGAGTGTCACTGCTCAGCCCCAGGAGAGAGCCAGGTAAACCCTCAGTGAGTGTCACTGCTCAGCCCCAGGTTAGAGCTGGGGTGATGGGTGAATCCTCAGTGAGTGTCACTGCTCAGCCCCAGGTTAGAGGCATTGGGTAAACCCTCAGTGAGTGTCACTGCTCAGCCCCAGGATAGAACCAGGGCTGAATCCTCAGTGAGTGTCACTGCTCAGCCCCAGGTTAGAGCTGAGGGGTTGGGTAAATCCTCAGCTGTCACTGCTCAGCCCCCAGGCCTCCAGGGTGAGCACAAATGAGTGAGAGCAGCCAGGAGAGGAGAGGACCCTGCTGGTGGTGGGTACCAGCCCAGGAGCACGGGGATGCTCAGCTGCTGCTCCTGGGAGAGGGCACAGCACAGGGGAACCCCACAGAAGCTGAACCACCTCCCCCTCCCTCACCTCCAACCTGCAGCAGAAATTACACTCTAATTTCTGCAAAAACGATAAGTTTAATTTGAAAGGGCATAATTCTTAATTTATGTGTTGTCATGAACAAAGACAGCAAAAGTAGGTCATTTCATTATCTGCTGCCTGAGTATTTTGCCAAGGAGCCAAGACATAAAGCTAAACAAAATCATCACCCAAGGTTTGGGATTTGTTTGTGAAAAAAAAAATATTATGGTTATTTTTCTACTTGCTTGATTTGCACATCTTGGATAGCAGAGCATATTTAGCTTGGCTTTAAAGCATGCATTTATTGTGACTGTCATATTTGATAGTGCTGCCTATAGTCAAAGAGCAATCTTTCATGGATACACTGTCTCAATTTATAATTCAATATCACAGCTTTGAGAACTCGTACAATAAGTCAGCCAACAACAAAAAGCCTAAAATGTCTGTATGCAAATAAACATGTCAGTGCATGAATGAGCACCTTCCAGGAAGGGCCTGCCAGCTCTCTCCTTGCTGCAAACCTCCCAGCCAGCTGAAGGACAGGAGGCAGGAGCAGCCCAGGTCCTGCAGCCTCCCTGGGCACTTGGGGAGATGCTCCCAGGGCAGGGGGAGCCGCTCCCACCACTGTGCTGTGACTGCCCAGGGAGCCCTCGCTGAGCCCAGCAGGCACCTCACCCCTCTGAGCACACCCAGGGGCACCCCTGAGGGTCACCAAGGCTCAGCTTTTCCTCAGAGAGCAGAGCAAGGACCTGCATCACCCTTGGGACAGGCACAGCCAGGCCTGGGTGAGCAGCAGTGGCTCAGGGGAGCCCCAGGTCACTGAATCCTGCTGCTCCCTCTGTGCCCCCAGCCCTCTGCCCACAGCTGGGAGCCCCTGAAACCCAAACCTCGGCCCTTGGGATGGTCCCAGCCCTGTGCCCTGGGCTCCTCACTGATCCCTGGGGCACTGCAGCCCCGTGCTGGGGCTGTTTGAGTCTCCAGCCTCACCTCCTGCCTGGTTCCACTCTGCTGCAGCCTGGCTTCCCATCCTCCCAGTGCTACTGCACCGTGCTCAAGGCTGCTGAGAAATGAACCTGTGGGCAGCACAGCTCTGCTCAGCCCCTGGAACAATTCCTGTCATGGGGAGGGCACAAACACACAGAGCATCCCAACCCCTGAGCATCCCAACCCTGCTGAGCATCCCAAGCCCTGCTGAGCATCCCAACCTGTGCTGAGATCCCAATCCCACAGAGCATCCCAACCCTGCTGAGATCCCAACCCCTGCTGAGCATCCCAAGCCCTGCTGAGCATCCCAACCCTGCTGAGATCCCAATCCCACAGAGCATCCCAAACCCTGAGATCCCAACCCTGCTGAGCATCCCAAACCCTGCTGAGCATCCCAACCCTGCTGAGCATCCCAGCTCCTGCTGAGCATCCCAAACCTGCTGAGCATTCCAAATCCCTCCTGAGCATCCCAACCCTGCTGAGATCCCAATCCCACAGAGCATCCCAAACCCTGAGATCCCAACCCTGCTGAGCATCCCAAACCCTGAGCATCCCAACCCTGCTGAGCATCCCAACCCTGCTGAGCATCCCAACCCTGCTGAGCATCCCAGCTCCTGCTGAGCATCCCAAACCTGCTGAGCATTCCAAATCCCTCCTGAGCATCCCAAACCCTGCTGAGATCCCCACCCTGCTGAGCATCCCAACCCCTGCTGCTCCTCGATGAGAGGGCACAGCTGGAGCTTATCTATCCTGTGTCCATCTGCAGCCAAACTTGGGGTGGTTTGGGGCTGCCTCCAGGGATGCTGAGCTGACAACCTCTGCTGTCACCAAACCTGTGCTTTTCCAGGGCAGCACATTCCAGAAGTGAACATCCTGTGGGGATGGTGGAGGAGACCCCAAAACTGCCAGGGGTGAATCTCAGGTGCCCTGAGAGCACAGAGCTGCCTCAGCTGCTTGCAGGTGACACAGCCCCTCCTCATCCCTGTGCCAGGCCCAGGCAGTGGATCTGGTACTCAGCCTCCCACCAAGGGCAATTCCCTGCACATGGGGGTAGGGGGTGGCTGCACGACCCTCACCTGGCTCAGGAACCACCAGCAGGGCCTTGAGAGCAAAGCTGTGCCATTGGCATGAGCACCCACTGTTCATTCTGCCGGCAGAGCCTGGCAGCTCCAGCAGAGTTTGGCAGATTGTTTGCAATCAGTCAACAAAGAGTGGAGAAAATCTTAAATCTTGAGCAATTCTGATCACAGCTGAGGAAATTGTGGCATTCTCACACAACAAGAGGCTCAGTGACTTGAGGATGCTGTGAATTACTGCCTTAGTCTCCACAGGGAAACCACCTGGCCACCTCCTGCCATCACCAGGGGATGATTCCTGGTTTTCCTTCTTCAGCACTTGCTGGTGGAGAAGTCCTCATCAGCTTTGAAGTTCTGCTCCACCTGCTTGTTATTGCCCAGTTTCAGGAGCTCCCTGGGCAGGTGTGACCCAGCTCACCCCAGGGAGCTCCAGAGTTAATCAGAGCTTTCTGCCTGGCTCCTCATTAGACCTGCACCCCCTGATTCCCCTGAGAGGAGCTCTGGAGGAGGTTTCACACACCCTGACCCAAGGCCATCCTTTTCAAGCCAAGGTGATGATCTGGCAGAGCAGGGACTCCATTGCTCAGAGCCCTAAAGGACATCCTGTGGTCATTGTGCCTCCTCTAAGACATGGATTTCATTTCCACTGGGCTGGATCCTGATGAATGCTGAGCACTTGCATTTTTTCCCAGCAGACAGCCCGATCCATAAGCATTAAATAAGAGTGAACAGTTTTCCTTTTGCCCACTGACGTATAAAATGGGTTTGTGTGAGGATTAGGGAGCAGAGGTGGGAAACATCTTTATCTGCTAATGATCCTGTGAATTATACATGTTTAGTATTCATGCATCTGAAGGAGAGGCAAACATAGCCATTTTATGTGGAATGACCTTTACCAGCAGCCAATACATTTACATTTAATTTAGAATTACAATTACTGGGTCAACTTGGGAGCAAGTGGAACTTAGATTTATGGAGAAGAGACAAAAATTGTTCTTTCTGCCTTCACCAGCAAAACACGGATTTTTCTCTTAAATAACCCCCTCAAACCCGATGTCCAGCAGAGACCTGGAGCATCCCCGATGCATTTGAGCAGCAGCACTTACGTATTTTGGCTGGGTGAAATGTGGGGGCTGAGAGTTTGGTCCATTGCCCATCAGAGCGTGGCTCGGGCTTGGGTCAGGCAGGACCGAGGAGCTTCCATCGCCCTCTGCTGCCCGTGGGCAGGAGGCAGAGGCAATAAATCATCCTCCTTCCAACATCTGCAAGGCCCCAAAGGTGAGCCCCTGGCCGATGATGATCTTGCCTCCCACCCCCTGCTTTTTATCCTGTCCCTGGCTGACAAAACACCTATTGTCACAGCCTGAGTGAAGAAGAGTCCTGTTTTCCTCACAAAGGCCCTCTGAAGCCAAGTTGTGAGCTGCCAGGGAAGATGCTGAGGGCTCGGCAGGGAGTCTATATCTCACTCTTTTGCTCTGTGGTTCATACTTTCTCTCTCTCACAGGGGTCACCCCTGGACACTGGGAATGGCCCTGGATCTGGGCCCAACTTCTGGGCTGGAGCAGCCGTCTCTGAGCCTGGAAAGGCAGCGATTGTCCCGGGCCAGCTCAGCTCCTGAGCGTGCACCGAGGGCTTGGTTTGGGCTTGTCACCCTCTGGGGGTGGCCCTGGCAGGGGGAGACCCAGCAGGACCTTTCCTCAATGACCCTTCCTGTACATCCAGCCAGGCTCACAGCTTGTTCAGGTAACCACCATAAAGGGCTCTGAGGTGCCTGTAGTAGTAATCATAGTAGTAGTAGTAGTAATAACGATAATAGTAAAAATAAAATAAAATAAAATAAAATAAAATAAAATAAAATAAAATAAAATAAAATAAAATAAAATAAAATAAAATTAGTAATAATAAGCCACTGCATTTGGCGGGGTTATCACAAGTGTTCCTGCCTGTACTGAGCCATCGCTGCTGGTCATCGATGGGGTCTGGTGGCCCCAGGGCGCCTCTGGGTGTTTGGGAAGGGTTGGGAATGGTGTCCCCACCATTGTCACAGCTTCCTGCAGAACTGGGAGGAGAAGGGAGGGGAGGTGCAGCTCTAGCCAGGGGACTTCCTGCAGTGCAGGGGAGAGGAGCAAATGCCCCGTGCCAGGCAGTAACTCAGCACCCCTGGCCCCAAACCAGCAAATGCAGCTGATATTTAATCCACACACGAAGAGCAGAAAGCCCAGCACAGCCTGGGAGCCCACGGGACAAACCCCGCACATGAACAGCCCCTTCCTACGCCTCCAGAGCCGTCTCCTGTATTTATTCCCGAGCCCTGAGCTCAGGAATCACCGAGCTCTGCAGGCACTGAAGGCGATTTCCCGTTCCAGCCCCGGGTGTGCCATGGACGGAGCACAGGAGCGGCCCCGGCCTGCTCCGCCCGCCCGGCCCGGGGCTGCGGCCGCGTCCGGCGCCGGCCCCTCCGGCTCCTCCAGCAGAGCCTGTGAGAGAGCTCCGGCTCCTCCAGCTCCTCCGGCTCCTCCAGCAGAGCCTGTGAGAGAGCTCCGGCTCCTCCAGCTCCTCCGGCTCCTCCAGCAGGTGCCTGTGAGAGAGCTCCGGCTCCTCCAGCCTCACGGTGCCCTCTGAGAGAGCTCCGGCTCCTCCAGCCCCGCGGTGCCCTCTGAGAGAGCTCCGGCTCCTCCAGTTCCTCCAGCAGTGCCCGTGAGAGAGCTCCGGCTCCTCCGGCTCCTCCAGCAGAGCCTGTGAGAGAGCTCCGGCTCCTCCAGCCCCGCGGTGCCCTGTGAGAGCATCACCACCCTGCCAGGGCCCCGCGGTCTTGGGGCCTTTCTGGGTCTTTCTGGGTCACTGCGACCCCGAGATTGTTAAAAGTCTCTTTTCCCAGCCCGGGTACTTGAAAAATGAGTTGGAGCTCTTCAGTTTTTGGTCTCAAGGTTGTTTATTGTGTCTTATGTATAAAAAATTGTCTCCTGCCCTGCCGAGGTCTGTCCAGCAGGACAGTTCCAGGCACTCTGCCTGCCCCAGGGCAGTGTTATGTCTTTATACTAAAAACTACATGTACAATGTTTACAATTATTTTCCAATACCTATCACCCATGTTAGACAGTGAGCTTCTTACTCTAAACCAATCTGTAAGTGCCGACATCACATCAGAAGATGGAGGCCAAGAAGGAGAAGGAGAAAGGCTGGACATGCCCAGTTCCCTCCATCTTGCCTCCTGAACCCCCATACCAAAAAACCCAAATCTACTTTTTCACCTTGTGATAAATTCACTATCATTCTACTTAATTTGTCATGACTTGCAGATCTTCATCTAAGGTTGGTAACTTGCTCCACAGGTCATAATCAAACCCACAGGGGCATCTTGGGCTCTGTGCCAGGGTCTCTGAGCCCCCTGGCAGGGTCTGGGCTGCTCAGGACAGCCAGAGGGATGCTCTGGGTTCTGACACTGCGGTGCCCTGTGACAGCCTGCACCCTTGTCCAGGCTGGGGAAAGCCCTCTGGCATTGCTGCTGTCCCTGGAAGCACGCAGCCAGCACAGGGCTGTGACAGGAGCCTCTTGGAGCCAGGTCTCATGAGCTCTTGGAGGTCTATACCACACTTAAGATAGCTCAGCTACCCTCAGAGGCATGAAAATCAGCGGGGTGGCTTCTGTTGCAGTGTTGGAAACAAAAAGGTTTAATAAAAGGTAAAATAACAAACAGAGAAAAACCGAGCTGGGTGCAGAAAGTCCTTGCTCCTGGTAAAACACCTTACAAAAGCGATTTGTTTCTTTGTTCACTTATTTTTCTAGCAAATTGCCCAGGCGGGACTTTTTAGTTTCTGTCCAATTAGCTATCCTTAAATTTGAGGTGAAGTACCCTAGGCCTGTGAAGTACCCTATTAGATGGCTTTTCCATCTAATTGAGGAGAGAAACTTCTGGGCTTCTTTCCTTTTTGAAGAGACAAAAGATAGTTTTGTCACTTTGTGACAGAAGGGACCCCCAACAGAGGGCTCACTCCTATACAGGGCTACCCAGCCCCACAGCTGGGCTGTGCCCTGGCCACGGCCAGCACCTGCCCTGTGGCCACCAAGGGAAAGTGAGACAGCCTGCAATGTCCCACAATGTCCCTGGTCACACAATGTCCCTGTTCCCACAGTGTCCCTGCTCCCACGGTGTCCCTGTTTCCACAGTGTCCCTGTTTCCACAGTGTCCCTGTTCCCACAACATCCCTGTTCCCACAGCGTCCCTGCTCCCACAGTGTCCCTGCTCCCACAGTGTCCCTGCTCCTGCCATGTCCCTCTCCCAGAAGATGCCCACTGGGGTAGGGAGGAGTGAAGGACAGGGATGATGAGAATGGCTGGATGTCAGCCCCCCAGAGGCCCTGGGGGCACACCAAGAAACCTGGCAATGGCTCTGTGGGAAGCCCAGGGTGGGCAGCAGGAGCAGGCACAGTGTGCGTGTCCCTGCAGCTGCAGCTGCTGCTGGAAGGGTGGCAAGGCTTGAAGGCACATCGTGGTAAGCAACAGGGTTTTCCTCTACATATAGATATATATCATATATCATTCTTTTTTGTATAGAAATACAAAATATATAGATAGACGTGTCTATCATTACATATTTGTATAGAAATATATCAATTATATAGAAATATATATCTATCTTTAGTTCTTCCCTGTGACGGTGGGCAGGCCCTGGCACAGGGTGCCCAGAGCAGCTGTGGCTGCCCCTGGATCCCTGTAAATACCCCAAGGCCAGGCTGGACAGGGCTTGGAGCAGCCTGGGATAGTGGACGGTGTCCCTGCCATGGCAGGGGTGGAATAACCTGAGCTTCAAGTTCCCTTCCAACCCAAACCACTCTATGATTCTATGATGTAATATTTCCATAATCTAGAAATACATATAAAATGCTATATTTTTCAGTGAGTTTCTCAGCTGGTCTGTGGATTAGTGGTGAACAAGCACAGCTCACACCAAGGAGAAGGGGGAACCCAGCCCCTGGCCAGGGCTCCCTGAGGGCCCCAGGGGGCTCCCCCTGTGTCCCCAGCCCACCTGGTGCGTGGCCAGGGCCTTTCATCCTGGCTCCTTCATTCCCAGACAGCTGGAGAAGCTGATCCTGAGCCAGGGCTAATTGGGAGCCACATCAGAGCATGAGTCAGGGAGCTGATCACAGCCCAGCACTGCTTCACCATCCCGCCGGACAGAGGCACGCTCCCCTAAATCCATTACTGGCATTTTATTTTCAAGCCTGTCATGCAGCTGAAAAGGTTGTGAAGCTGTTTGGACGTTGCCCTGCAGGGGAATTTAGCTGAAGAGCTGCTTTCTCTAAGGCAGCACCTTCATCTCCCATCTCTGTGATCAGATCAGCGCTGAGGCTCAAAGTTCATGTTGTGTCACCAAAAGCCACCTCACAGGACACACAGAGCACTGCTGGCTCTGGTGCCTGCACAGGGCTCTCCTCCATGGGGAAATGGTGGCTGTTCCCAGCAGCTGCAAGCAGCTCCATCCAGGAATCCCCTGGGCACTGCTCTCCCCATCAAACTAAACCTTGCTCTCGTTCATGCAAGTCTGAGCTCAGAGCCCGCCCAGATTTTGGGCCCATGTTAATATGTGCAAGCACAGCTCCAAAATTCACCTTTTCCATGATGTTTGGAAAGATTTCTCCAAGCAAATCTCAGAAATCTTGGAAGGATTTCTCCAAGCCAATGCCCAGCACTCTCCTGAAAAGCTGAGGCACGTGGCTGGCAGTGCTCTGTGCCTCAGTGCCCCAAGGTCAGAGCTCTGCTGACTCAGAGCTGGCGGCTGCTCTCAGGAGAGCACGAGAGGAGCTGCCCTGAGCTGCTCAGGAACAAGGAGCCATTGCAGGGGCAGGAGGTCTGGGCAGGATCACAGCAGAGGGAATGGCAGCCTGGAGCCTGGCATCAGGCAGCTGGGCTGCTGACAGGCTTTTCTCCAGCTGAGAGAGAAGGAGCTTCTCCAGCTCCAACAGGGCCTGCTGGAGTTTGAATAACCTCCCAACATGTGTCTGACCTGGCAGAATATCACACCGCTCATGGGCTGGCCTGGCTGTGGCAGCACCCAAATGAAAAGGTTCATGACCACTCTGGGTCACTGGCAGTGTTGTTCCCTCCCTCTTTGGAGGCTCAGAGCTCCTGGGTCTCAAAACCTCTTGTAGAGCCCCAAGTCCCTCTCCAAGCACCCAGAGAGGGGGACAGGCTGGTTGGTCTCTGCCTGGCAGGGACAGTCACTTCCCTGGGGGCAAACCTGGGCCAGGAGCTGGTGGCTTTTCCAGCACTGTGCATCACACCCTGCTCAGAGCAGCAAGCCCTCTGCCACATCCCCTTCAGCCTCTGCTGGGCTTCTCCCACCAAGCATGAGCCAGCCCAGCAGAACCCATCTCCTTCACCGTGGCAGGGGCAGGGACAGCAGGAAAACAACACAGATCTATTTAAAAGCATTTAAAGCCTGAGCTAAGCCCCAAACTATCCATTTCCTTAAACAGACTGCTTGGAAGAGCTCCAGCTGGGCCATTAGCTCAGGTAAGTTCCCCACCATCCAGCCACGTCACTTTTCTGCTTCATAAAAAGAAATACATTAAAAATACGTATTTGCTCCTGAAATTGGCTTCAGCAGCCCTGAGCATCCCTGGAGTGATGAGTTTCGCTCCACACACCCAGCTGCTTTCTGTGGAAAATCTTATTTTGAGTTAAGATAATAGTCTGGGCAGGGTTTGGTTAACCCTTGCATCCCACAGTGTGGCTGGCACCAGAGCAGAGGGATCATCCTGAGTGTGTCCAGTCCTGGCTTGGCTGTGAGGATGCCCCCACTGAAGCCATGTGCTCTCCTACCTGAAAGGATTTCTCAGTCACAGAGGCAGACAGAGCCAAGCTAAAGAACCCCCAGGTGAGGTGAGATCCAACCTTTCCTGCACACTGCTCTGCCTGAGTGCCACAGGGACTGGCCCTAAGTGAAGGTGCAGGGCAGTGAGAATCACCCCATGCCCGGGTTGGCACTGCTCAGCAGAGCCCAGGGCATTGATCTCCTCCTGAGCTGCCCTGTGGCACTCAGCATTGCTCTCTGAGGCGCTTCTCAAGCACCCCAGCCATTTTCCCTGGCTGTGTTCCAAGGTCTTCTCATCTCTGTTTCTGATGTGACACATTGAGGCAGGGTGAGCACAGCCACTTGTTCCCATTGGATCTGCCTGAGGATGTGGGACTTGCAGAGGCTCCAGGGTGCAAAGCAGAGCTCCAGCTCTTGTTGGGCCTGCTTGCTGAGCCCCAGGGTTATTTTCTCCCCACTGAGGGAAGATGCAGTGCTGGGAGCCACTGGCATCTTGCTGAGCCAGCAAAAGAAATGGCAGCTCCTGACTGGCACTGCCAGGGCTGCCATGGACGAGGCTCTCCCAGGGGGGATGTGGGGCTGGTGGCTTCACTGTGACCCTGGGCTGGAGCAAATCTGCAGCCAGGGCTGAGGTGCAGCTCCTCCTCCACCTCCTCGATGGCATTCCATGAAACAGAGCTTCACCTCACCCTGCTGATGCCAGGGAGCATCACCCAGGGCATCACCTTGTCACAGAGGGCACCAAGAGCATCCCTAGGGGCACAGCAGGAGGAATGATAGCTCTGGGTCCTACTCAGAGTGTTTGTGCACAGGGGACTGTGCACGGAGCAGCCTGGGCTGCAGGAGCACCTTTCCTCTCTCCCAGTGCCCCTCGCAGCAGCTGTACCAGTCCCTGAACCTCTGTGAGGACCCTGCATGCCCCAGGAGCAGGTTTTGCTGGGATGGAGCCCCCAGGGCTGTGGCAAGGTGGGTACAAGGCTTCTGGGTGCTGCTCCCTCCAGTTTGTGCCCTGAGCTGGGAGCACCTGACAGAGCTGCAGGGATTTCCAGGAGAGGCAGTTTCACCAGGCCTGGCATCATTTCAGCACATTTCAAATAATGGCAGAGATCTTCCAGGGAGCCTGGGAAATATAAGAGATGCTCATGGGCCCAGCAGGGCTGAGATCTGATAAAGGCAAAGGCTCAAACTGATAAACCCCAAGTTAATTGGCAAAAAGATGTGATTAGTGACCGACTGTGGGCAGGCAAAGAGCCCAGCACCCAGCAGAAATAATCTGCTTACAAGGGGAGTGCCACCACCATTTCCAGTTCCCCGAGAGCAGCTGGAGAGTCAAAGGAGAGTCACTCTGGCAGGGCTGATTTTGGCCCTGTGCCTGAGCTGGGAGGAGAGGTGTCTGCTCTGGAGGGTGCTGCAGTGTCCCCTCGCTCTGCTCTGTCCCACCCTGCCCTGTCTGCTGCAGAGGAGCCAGCAAGGGCCCATTCCCAACAAAGTGATAGCCCAGGGAGCAGTGAGTCATGCTGGGGATGACTCATGAATCACACTGAGCCACAGCTCTTTCTGCCTTGGGGACAGAGGCAAAGGCCAGCTCTGCCCTTGGAGGGCTCGTGGCCATTCCCAGTGTTACCCTGGGACAGCCTTTCCCAGTCTGGGCGCTGATTCTGCCCTCTCGAGCAGGGATGCCCAAAACTGAGTTTCCCTTATTGCCATGGTTATGAGATGAGCATTTTCCACAGCAAATCACTTTTTAAAGGGTGTAAGTAACATGGTCAACATGACAGGGGTGGTTGCAAGTGTTTGTGACAGCTCCTAGGCCATTGAGGCAGGCAGCTGGCTCAGAGCATCCCCTTCTCTCTAGGAAAGAGAGACCCTTCCAGTGAAGGAAATGTGGGTGACCAAATGTCCTTCACCTCCAAATCAAGGAGGACACGGAGCAGATTTCTGCTGCTGGTGGAAAGGAATAGGAGACAAAGCAAGATGAAACGTCCAGGCCCCCATGCAGCTGTGGGAGTCCTGAGGGCTGCAGAGATCAGCTCTGTCCCCATGGATGTCGCTGTCTCGGCTGTTTTTATGGCCTGGAAAGGCCCGGGGTGGCCTTGGGCAGCCCGCGCTCCAAAGGACGAGAAGAGGCTTCAGGTTTTTTCTCGGTCTTCAGTGTTTATTATTTTTTTACCTAAAAGATTTTCTCTTGGCCCGACAGAGGTCTGCACAGCAGCCAGCCATGAGCACACTGAGAGCCCCCGGGGCGGTCACCTATCTTTATACTCAAAACTACGTATACAATATTTACCTATTTTCCCCAATACCTTTCACCCTTATTGACCAGTGCACTTTTAGTAAGGACCAATCCCAAAGTGCCACCACCACCACAGAAGATGGAGGCCAAGAAGAAGAAGAAGGACAGGACACGCCCCAATTCCTCCATCTTACTTCTCTAGACCCCCCTGTACAGAAATCCTAAACCCTGTGTCTCACACTCTAATTAACTTATCCCTTCACCATTCACCCCAGTGAAATCCTCCCATCCTCATACAGGTGTCGTCTCCCGTGCAGGATCAAAGTCCAGCCACCAGACACTTCTGGCAACATTCCAGGACCTCCGAGCCCCCCAAGAGTGGTCTCGGTGACTCGGCACATCAGTGCTGAGGTGCTGAGATCCCACACATGGAGGCTGTCCCCAACCTCCGTGTGGTGACACAGCTGGAGGGACACCAGGTGAAAGGGACACCCAGCTGCAGCAGCTGTGTGCCACCACAGCCATCACTGGGGGCTCTCTGCAGCCAAGCCCCAGCCTGCACAAACAGTGATGGAGCTATGAGGGGTTTCTCACTTTGTGGTAGATTTTCTCTTCCCTTTCCCACAAGAGACTTCATTGCCAATTTAAAAATATTTACAACCAAGAAACTCTTCACCTTGCCTTTGGGCATGAATTTTTCCTCCTGCTTGGCTCAGCCCACGGAGCACCCAGGGTTATTTCATGGCCTCTCCTGGTGGCACTGTGAATAATTTTCTTCCAAGGGCACGATGGGACAGGCTTCATGTGAGCTTTTCCTCCACTTCCCCTTGTGTAATGGATCATCTTCTGGAAATGTGGAGAGCAGTGATGAATTCCTGGCAGGACAGAGGGATTAGTCTGGGGGAGACTGTGATGAAGCAGTTGAGGAGCTTCCTGAACAGAGAAGCTGCAGCTGCACTGGAGAATAACGAGAGCATCCACTTGTTCAGAAGAGGTGTTAAGATCTTTTGCCCTGTGTTTAGTCTGAGAGCTGCACTGTGGATTAAGCAAAGACATTTGCACCTTTCATTTAATAAGGGCATATCTGGGCATCTGACTCTCCTTCATTATTAAATGCCAGACTCTTATTAGAAGCTGAAAAAAGGATAAGTAGTACTTTTTCTTTTATTTTAGCATTTATTTCCTTCTCTCCTGGGTACTCCTCCTGCTCCGATATCAGGGTTTTCTGGAGGACACATGATGGGAACTTCTTCATCCAGTGCCACCAAAGGACCATAATGCAGGAGACTCCCCTTTCACAAATGGCAAATTTATAATTTTGCCACAAAATTCATCACAAAATCACCCATTTCCCCTAAAAGACTTTGAAACCTTGTGAAAGAAAAGCCAAGCTTGTTCAGAAGCAGCTCCCATTGCCAGCACTGTCCCCAGGGTACATCCCAAGGGGGCCAGGGGGGTTTGCAGACCCCAGCCAGCAGGGACAGCTCTCCTCCTTCATGCTCATCCCAAAACCGCACCACTCTCTTGCTGGCTGCTCTCCTGGTTGCATTTTGCTTTGGGCTGGAAGCAGCTCCTGTTGTGACACCTGAAGCACAGCCCAGCTGGGTGGGACGTGGCCAGGCTGCTCAGCCATGTCCCCAGCACCCCCGGGCTGGTGCCGCCGTCCCTCGTGTGCAGCAGCGGGGATGGAAAGCGCAGGGCCAGCGCTGCCATTCAGCACTGCCTATTTATATCTGAGAGGGAGATGAGCACCAGCCGTGCAGCTGAGCCAGCCCCTGCCAGCGGGGGATATTTTTAAGCTCTGGATTTGAAGAGGTTGGTAATGAACCCAAAGCTTTGCTCAGCAGCAGCTGCACCCACTCCCCAGCCCCTGCTCCGGGGTCAGGGCCCGGCCTGGCCAGGGGATGCTCCAGGGGAGCTGTGCTTGTGCTGGGCTCTGAGCAGGGGCCAGGGGATGCTCCAGGGGATGCTCCAGGGGAGCTGTGCTTGTGCTGGGCTCTGAGCAGGGGTCAGGGGATGCTCCAGGGGAGCTGTGCTTGTGCTGGGCTCTGAGCAGGGGTCAGGGCACAGCTTGGCTCTGGCACAGTCCTGCTGGCTGCAGACCCAGAGCCTGGCCCAGCGCCGGGCTCTCTGAGCTGCGTTTATCCTCCCGACAGCCCAAGAGGTTACAGACAGCAATTACAGCCCGCTGCTAATTGCACACACACCAGCGGCTGCCATTTGGGCACAGCAGGCAGGACACAGGAGCCCTTTGGCCACCAGGTCCAGCAGCTCTGCTGGGACAACTCTCCCACTGCAGATCCTGCTGGTCCCTGCTTCCTGCCCAGCCTCTGGGCCAGGAGGGCCTTGGGGATCACTGTCCCCTTTGGGGGAACCCCACTGCCCTTGGGAACATCCCAGCTGTGCCAGCTGCTCCCCAAGGAGCTGTCCTGTGCTCTCCTGGCTCCGTCCTCACTGGCAAAGGGAGGGAAGGGGATGTTGAGTGTCTGCAAGTCTGAGCCCACCCCTCACACCTGGGGAACCTCCCAGAGAGGAATGGGGCAGGGAACAGCACCCCAAACCTGCCCGACCTCAGCTGCCTCGTGTCCCCAAGCTTTTGTACATCCCCAGTCTGGGGCTAATCCAGCTGGAACTGAGACCAAGAGAAAATCCCCTGCTGGTCCCAGGCAGGCGGGCTGGGAGCTCGGGCAGGGTCCTGGTGGGGAGCAAGGGGGGAGCCCTGTCTGGGGCCGTGCTGGCAGAGCGAGGGGGGACGCACCAGAGCAGAGCCTCGCTGCCCAGCCAGGCACTCTGCCACCTGTGTGATCTGGTTCTGTTTTCCTGCTTTTTTCTTTGAAGCCAGGCGGGTCTGAGCCTCTGGGCCGGGGAATAGCTGGGGGCTGCCACAGCTCTTCTCTCTCCATTACCTTTCTTATTGAGCTGTCTCTCACACTGCTCACGGCAGCAAACCACGCTACAGGCGTATTAAGGATTCTCCATGCAAAACTGATAAGCTGAAGCCTCATTATTATCCCGCCAAGTGATTATCTATCCTTGATGAAGCCTCATATTTGCCCAATTTCAGATGGAAACCTTCCCCTTTTCAATTTGAGACTAATTCATTTCTTGACTCCTGGTTACAGTGCAAGATATCACAAACACTCCCTGGCTCTGATTTATATCGTTAAGAATCATTTACTTGCAATTAAAATGAGCCTTCAGGGCTTTTGCAAACAAGGCGGATTAGCCAACGGTAAAACATTTGCTTTTTGTAAACAGCAGCTTCAGGCTATGAAACAGTCTGGGAGGGGAGGGAACCAGCCAGAGCTGCCCCAGGGCTGTGGATGGAGGAGAACCAGAGGGGACCTTTCCAATTTCCCCCTGAATCCATCAGAAATCCCCTGGGGTGCTGGGTGCATCCCCAGGCTCAGCTCCAGGGAGTCCTGGCACGGTGCCCCCAGCACCCTCAGCATCCCCATCTCCCAGCTCTTTCCCTCCTTTGGGTGATGGAGCTCTCCCTGCACCTCTCAGGGCTCATTCCCTGCTGCTTTGAGCCCCAGAAAGGGTCTGGATGAGGCTCCATGTGCAGACCCCAGGATTCAGGACCTGAACGCTGCAGCACAAGCCTCCAGTGGAGATGTCACCTAGCAGTGCACTCATAATTAAGATAATTAACAATAGGATCATATAATTGGCAAACTCTCCTACTCTTACAGGTGTTCCAGGCTCTGAGCAACAAGAAGACAAACAACCCTTTAAAGCATTAACTTGGCCAAATCCTGGGCATTGAGGATGGAAAGAGTCCAAAGCCCAGCATGGAGAGCAGCGCGCTGGGCACTTCCAGGAGCTAATGAGGAGCTGAGGCAGTGTCAGGGAGATGCTGGGAAACCTCTCTGTCCCCATCAGCTGGGTACCCAAGGGCCTGGCATCAGCTGGTGGGGGATGTCAGAGCTCAACCCCTTGGAGAGCACCCAAAAGGAGGGTCTTAAACCACCAAGTGTAACTACAGCACACACCAAATGCTGGGCTCCTTGGAAAGCATCATCCCTGCTAAAAACAGGGGATAAACCATGGCAAGACACCACTCTGCTGGTGGGTGTGGCTCCTGCCCTGATTTCTGGGGAGGTGGGCACCGAGGGGCTCTCACCCCTCCTGAGCCCACTCCCTTGCCTTGAAGGAGGCAACCTGGCACAGACACAGGAGCCTCAGGGAAAGTGTCCTGGGCAGCAGGGTTAGCACATGGCCTCGGTGAGCTGAGGTCACTGCTCCAAAGGCAGCTCTTGCCTCCTGAAGACCTCTGAGTAGGACACGAATTCCCTCAAGTTATCAGCTGTGGCTCCCTCTGATTACATGGAGAATTTATTGGGTGACTGGATAATTTGAACCTATAGAGTTATTAATTATGACCTTAATCTGATCATCGCTTTGTTCCATTTTTAATTAGCTTAGTAAAACTGTAGTCATTTAACTTGGTAATATACTTGCTTAAGTGCACGTCTGATTGCATATCCTTTTTATATCCATCAGAAGCACTTGGGACTGCTTCACTCCATCTAACTGCAACCTGGAGCATGAACTCTGAGCAAACCTCAAGTAATATTAAGTTTACAAGCGGGCTGCTCTGCTCCTGAGTGGGCTGAGTGCTCCCCTGTAACTGTGTTACAGCAGCAGGAGGAGGGTGTGGATAAAGTGCCCCGGTGCCAGGCAAAAAAAGGGGAATTTGAACTCCAGGGGCTGTGCAGTCAAGACTCAGCTGTTCGTGGTCAGCACACGGGGCAGCTTCCTGCAGCAGGAGGTTTTGGAGAGCACAAAGGCTCTCAGAGCCCTGCCCAGAAGGGGCTCTGCCTGCTCTGTGCCTGCCCGCAGGCAGATGGATGGCTCGGAGTTATCTGCTCTCAGCGATCTTAGTGGTGCTCACTGGGAAGCTTTTATCCTTGGGAGGGATAAAAGTGAAGCAGAGGGCGTGGGGCTGGGCAGTCTGAGCTGCCTGTCAGACCTGCCAGCCCTGAGACATCCCCAGATGCACCAGCCAGCAGGGCTCAGGTTTTACAGCCTTTGGTGCTGACATCTGAGGACTCTCTTATGGTCCAGGGGCTGAGATTCCTCTGGGCTGGGATTGTGCTGCATTGCCAGCACTTCTGGGTTACACAAGGCAAATAATTTCCTTGCTTTTCCCATCTGTGAGGAGGGGATAATGGTGCTGGCTGCCACTGCCCTTTGAAAGCTGTGGATTTGAAGTGCACTCACTGGAAGGTTTTTACTATTGCTTTTCCCAACCTCCCTATTTTCAGACTTCCACAGGATTTTGGATAGCTCCTGCAAAGGTGTGGAGGTACTGCTGGAATCTGTCTGTCCCAAAAATATGTGCTGCTGCTCTGCACCACAAGGTACCTGTTGCACCATCCCCCTGGGATCACCTACAGTGGTCAGAGAAGGTGCTGGGGGCGAAAGTGTGGCACAGATGGGATTTTTATTCAGAATATCAGCACAAGGAAGTGGCAGTAGTTCAGTGAACAGCCGTGTTTTTCCCTGTTTCTCCCTCCTGATCGTGTTGCTGGTCCTTGCACAAGCACCTGTGGCTCTGGCTGAGGGCCAGGTGTGCCAGGGCCCCAAAATCCCACTGCAATCACACCTGCACTGGGCAGAGGTGCCAACACAGGCAGGCATGAGGGTGCTAATGAAATAGAACCACTGCCCTGCTATGTTTTTTACCTTTTCCCACTTTATTACTTAATTCACAGCAGGGCAGTTCCACATCCATCCTCCTGAGATTGGATGTAATCAGAATTGTATTTAATCACCTGTCTCATTAATCCCTAACATTGTGTGTGCCAGCCTCACTAACGGGGCTGTGCAGGAAGGCAGTGCTGAGGTGGGAAGGAATTAAACAGCTTTATCCTAATTGAAGGCCACCAGTTCCTCAGAGTCAAATGCTGTAACTTTTACTGGTTTCACTGCATGATGTGGCCCAAAATCTCCCGTGCAAGAAGGAAAAGAGGCCTCAGAAACAGGTGATGCTCCCAGGGACAGGCCAAGTCTTGTCTCAGATCTTGAGCAAAAGGGCTTTTCATGCAGATCCTCTTATGGCACCTTTGTCCTTAACCCCTGTGTGAGAAATGACTGCTCACTTTAAAAAATTTTATTAAGCTTTAACAAAAACTACAACAAAAGGACTAAATAAGTTAAAATTACAGCACTGGGAGCCCCCATGACTACCAGCCACATGCTCATCTTCAAAATGGATGCTCCCCATTTTACACCTCCAGCCCTTCCCAGAGTCTTGTCAGCCCACTCCTTCCTCGCTGTCCAGGGGTGCAGATCCCTTTCTTACACCTTGATTTGAGGCCAGTTGTTGCCATAGGAACAAACCAACCCTCCCAAATGCCCTGAGTGCCCAGGCCATGCTGTGATAACAGGGGAGGACACATTGCAGTAACAGAACTCTATATCTGCAGAACTTCTATCAACACACAAGTGATGTTCACCCCTTAATTGTGAGAGCCACCATCTCATTACTCATCCCTAACACCTGGAGATGTTGGCAGCTGGCTTGAGGTGGACATCAGCTGCAAGTTATCAGGGGTTGTTTCCTGCAGATGGGAGGTGTCCTCTACCCCTGGACAACACAGATGGCAGGACCAGTTCCTGCTGGCTACAGGACAAGGGGTGGCTCCAGCTCCTCTGGCCAGGGCTGCAGAGCATTGCCATGGTTACAGGCACTTTCCTCATCATCCCTGAGGTTTTTAACCACTGCTCAGTGCAACGCACCACAAAGCAGCTGAGTGCAAGGCTGTCAGGATTTCAGAGCCCTCCTGATGCCCATGTTCTCCAGGACAGGGAGAATGAAGTCTGTTCCCCAGGAGGGAGCAGGGAGAAGGGGTGGCTGTTCTCTCATTCCAGATAAAATCACACAAATGAGGGTACTTAACTGGGCTCCAAACCATCCCTCCACTTCATTGTCCCCATGCTCCTGCCTGTCCATGAGCACTGGGCACCAGTGAGGAACTCAGTGAGGGAGAAAGGCTCTACAGAGCTGCAATGATTCAATTCTGTTCTAAAGCCATGGAAAATTCTTCCAATCCCCATCCAAAAACCATGTGACACTTGATGTCTTTACATCCTCTGGTCTCTGATTTTTGCTTTCCCTTTCCTCTCCTCTTGCTGCTCCTCCTGTCATGTGTGACTGCAGGCTGTGCTGTGTTCCTTCACCAGGCAGGGACCTGCAGTGCCCACTCCCCATGCCAGGCCCTTGGCAAGCATGCTCTGCCAAAACAGAGAGAAAAACAAAAACAAGTTTAAGCAGAGAGTCCTCCTCTGGAGGAACTCCCACAGGTTCCCTCCTAAAAAGCTGTTAATTCTCCAAAAAACCCCTTCAACACAGCATCTGTGGGCTACAAAACCAGGAGAAGCCTGTTCTTAAGGAACTACCCACCCCACCTAACTGGGGAAAATTAACACCCAGCCATGAAAGCAAGAGTTGGGACACCTCAGGCTTGTCATGGTTTGGGTTTGACCATGTCCCTGAGTGAACAGGCTCTGCTTTGGGGCACTGGCACCCTGCTTTCAGGCACTACTTGCTCCTTGTTCCTCATCCCCCTGTCCAGATCTCATGACTCTCAGGCATTGTGCAAGCAGTGGGTGATGGGGACCAGCACGTTCTGCTTCAGCACGACAAATGAGGTTATTTTTTTTCCCCAGCATTTCAGCTATAAATAATTGAGCATTTTAAAACTCCATTTCTGCCACGAGACTCTGGAGGAAAGGGTTCAGATGTGGTATACAGATATATTTTTAAGCAGTGAGAGATTGATTTGTGCTGCTCCTGCCTGGCTGACACCTGCCTTCGGTCACCTCGGGAAGGCTCAGCCTGCTCCTGCAAAGAGGAAAAATTGCTGGTTCCTGAGCAGCCCTGCTGCAATACCTGAGCATGGGGAGACAGAGGTGTTCCAGCCCTGCCAGTGGCACTTGGGAGATGCTGCTCTGGAGCAGCTGCAGGATTGTCTGCCCAGGGCATCCACAGCAGAGGAAATGGCCAGGGTGGGCACAGCTGGGGTGGGGAGGGAGCTCTCTGCAGGGCCCTGCCCATGGGAATGGGCTCAGGTGCCCCAGGAACGGGCCCACATTCCCATGGTGGGCACAGAGCAGCCCCCACCCACAGCCCAGGGTTTTTCTGTGTATGACGTGGCTGGTTTCCAGGGAGGAATAACAGCTCAGAGCCTCAAGGCCTTTTAACTGGCTCTTCCTGTTATTGCTTTCTGAAAATAACAATAGTGGGAGGTTTATGTTCCTTCTCCTTTTTTCTTAATTCCATCCTTTCAGTGATGTTACAATTGCTTAAGTGGAGCTTTCCCTGATGCCATGTCAGAGTAAACTGTGTGGCAGAATTACAGCCAGCTGAATTAGCACTGTGTTTTGTGCTGCTCTCGAGTGTGTGCAACAATTATTAATTTTCCAGTGCCTGCGTGGGTAGAGTGAAATCCTTCCACCAGCTCCCAATTCTCCAATTCTCTCCATGCTCTGGGTAGCACCAAGACCTGTCCAAAGTGCAGCATGAGCTCTTGGGGGTGACCTGAAGTGCTTGAAGTGCCTGCAGTGCCCTGCCCACAGCAGTGTCATCTATGGGTACTGTCAACAAGCTGGAGAGCAGAAATAGGCTAAAATTGCCCATACATTCCCAGGAAGATCCAGAAATACCTTCCTTCTTTTTATCTAGTGTAGCCATATACACAAGATGAGTGAGAGCCTTTATTTCTGGGAAGCTAAGTCTCTCTGTTCTGCCCACACCTTAAAACCATGTAAATAAACCAAGGCAGCTCCTTGTCCCCAAACTAGAATTTCATTGAATTTGCTTAAACCATTGGACACAGTGGGTTAAGCAGAGAAAGGACAGGAGAAGACACATTTATATTCTTGAAAGAGAAATCCAGGGCAAGGCTACTGCTCTCCTCATTGTCACCCACAGGCAGGCTGGATGCATCCTGACGCAGAGGTGAAGTGGAGTTTCCCATTTCTGCCTCTGTGTCAAGTGTGCAGAAATAAATCCTCTGCAGAGCTGAGGGCGATTGCTCAGAGGCCTGGGAAAGCCCCAGACACACCATGTAGGAGACATCACTGAACCCAGCAGGATACTTCAAAAGTCAGAGTTCTCTCTTCCTCCCTCACATAAGAAAGAGCAGAGATCAGCAGAAAAAAGTTGCTGGGCGTGATGTTCCTGCTCTTGCTACAGTACCACAGGAGGTGGGATTTTATCCTGGTTAAAAGGGATCCTGGTGAAAGGATTTATTCACATCTTGTTAGAAAATGCTGTCCCATCCTTCCCCTGCCCCAGGGTACAGACAAAAAGAGTGGCCACTTGTCCATGTGGATAAGCTCAAAGATGGGGAGGAAAAGTGTTTTTCCTTGATGACTTTCCTCCTAGTAATCTCAGCTGCTATTTGTAAGGGTAGCAGATACCACAGCCTCAGACAAAAGTCTGCTTTTCAAGCAAAGATGTCCCTTTTTATAATAAAGGCTGCCAACTCCCAGAAGTGATAGCTCACAAACAATCAGGGAGAGGACAACGTGAATGCTCTTTGAGGTGCTGTGCAGAATAGATCATCCACTGTACAGCAACAAATCAAATTTAGGGAGAAAGAATTTGGAAACAAATTACCAGCAAGATATTTCAAGCTGACAGCAATTTGGAGTAACTTAGGCCTGTCTGGTAAGAACTGTATTCCTTTTATTTCCCTATCAATAGCAGCTATATTATAAGATTGGTTTCTCGTTGATAATTCTGTCTGCAACAGAAACTCCTGAGTACACTTAAGTTGATAACTCCCTTTTTGATCACATTTCAGTAGCAATGCTTTTCACCTTGACGACAGCATTTCTCCCTTTGGATGAAGTTTCCATGCCTGAAAAGCCACGTGGGTGTGGGATTTCCAGGCTCAGGGAGCTCTGGTGCTCTGCAGACAGTGCTTGGACTTGGGGCTGGGAATGGCAGGAAGAGGAGCTTGGGGCAGGAGCCGCAGGGATTGGAGCACTCATCTACTCTGCCTCAGTTTCCCTGATCCTACAACAGTATAGAGACTTCCTGTAGGTATTTGTCTTTATGGGAGAAGGATAATTAATATCTGCCGCTGACACCTCCTCGTAGATGCTGAAAGGAGAAGGATTACGGGTGTTTCACACAGAGCTTTGTGTGCCTGGAGGAGTGAGGAGCTCTGCATGGCATGTGGGAGTTCAGGTGCTCCCACAGGGAAGGGAACAGCAGGAACGGTGCAGCCACAGGCTCTGCGTGCCCCCAGTGCCTGTGCTCACCTGGCAAAGGGGGCGGGTGCGGCTCAGGTGCGGCTCAGGTGCAGCTCAGGTGCCAAGGGGCACGCTGGGGTGGAGGGGCAGTGGGACCCATCCCACCCTGCACACAGGCAATGTGTTTGTCCAGCGCTGGGGACTCACACCGTGCTGACAGCGGTGCTCAATGTGTTAATTACGGAGGGAGGTCATTAATGTCCATCAGCAGGCGGGGAGGGGACAGGAGGAAGGGAGGAATGTGTTGGGGGTAGACTGGAATGCAGCAGTGCTGACATGCCCGGAGCAGCAGAGACATAAAAAGAGTGCACTAGCCTGTAATTTCCCTGCAATTTCTCCTCGGGAAGTAATGAAAGTTTACGACTAGTCGTGGCAATGCCCGTGTCTCTCTTCCAGAAAGAGGTAGATAAAAATAGTTTAGAATCACACTGAGAAAAAGAGAAATTTGATGTTCCTTTGAAAACTGTGGTCAAGTGTTCCCAGCCCATTTTGGCCAAGTACTTAGTAAGAGGGATGCCAGCTGTGGCTGACAGTCCTTTCAGTTGCCCTCATGCAAGCCAGGCCCTGCTCATCTGCTGAGCAGAATGATTTGACTTGTTTAATCTTTAGGAATAAAAATGCAGGGATTTGTGCTGGTTCAGCAAAGCCCTGGCTCCCCTCGGGGGCTGTGTCAGCCTTGGGACAGGAGGGCTCTTTCCTCCTGGTTTTCTCCATTGCCCCACTTGCTCCTTGGGGCTGGTTTTGACCTTGCTGAAGCCTCACACGATCCTGCTGAGCTTTCAGGGAATATGCAAGGATTCGGTGTTCTGGATGCTGGGTAAGGTGCTGTCAGCGTGGGATTTGTTTCCTCCACTGGCTTTTGCTTTGTGTCTAACATTTGGGAATAAATTATCAGGAGGCAGGAAAGCCTCAATCCAATGATGGTATAAATTTGTAGTTTAGGTTGTGACCCTTTAACACCCCAAATTAAAATCACCCAGTACTTGTTCTGCACTGCATACCTCCTGGATTACAAAAGCAGTTGACAATGTTATTTACTCAAGCAGTGCCTTAGAAACGAAAATCTTTTTGTCTGTTCTCCACAGATATGAATACTTAGTGATGTAACAGAGGCTGCATTTAAATTGAAGAACCTTTTTCCCCTGTGCCCTTGGCTAAGCTCTCACAGTCCCACCTCTACAGGAACCACATTTCAATGGTGCTGTACACCCCTTAGTCTTTACAGCATTTTCGGATCTTTCCAGATGGAAAGTGCCATAGAAATGTAAAATCTTATTAATTAAAGGCTGAAATAGATGCAGTGTGTGGAGGTCAGTGACTCATGCAGGAAGATTCTCAGGCTTCTGCTATGCATTGCCTCGGGGTGCTTTTTTGAATGCTCCCTTCTCCGGGGCTATGACAGTTTATTACACAAAGGCTGTGTGAACCTGGAGGTGAATGCAAACTACTCGGGCTAGGAACTGCAACCAGTGAACCCAGTTCATGCTGAGCCTTTTGGGATGGCATAATTTCCCCTCATTACAGTTTCTGTCTGTTTATTTCAGGCAGCACAGGCATGTGCTGTAGCATGCAGGAGGATGCTGCTCCGTGCCACAGCCCCTCTGCTCCTGGCCATGCTGGCACTATAGATTGCTTCTCTTTCTGCAGGGCCCAGGAGCATTTGATAGTGCAGGAAGAGAGTGTTTCACTTAGGATCCAGTGGCTTCTTAATTAGGAACCAGGGCATGTTTCTAACAGACAGTTTTCCGTGGAGAGGGTGGCAGCGATGGGAGCACAGCCCTGGCACCAGGAGCACTGTGCTGGCTGTGCTGTAGCTCCCAGAGAAGCAGTGCTGACCGCAGAGGCACTGCAGCATCAGCTGGCTCTGATCCCTGTGCTGCCAGGGAGCCCCAGTGTAGCTGCAGGTGTGCTGGGAAATCCCTTCTCCTCCTGAGTGACGCTTATTTCACCAGGGTGAGTGTTGTAGTCACAGCTGAGGCTGTGTACCGGCAGTGCCTCCGAAGCACCACCTACCAGCGTTTCCAGAGTCCATTGCATTGCCCCAGGACGCTGGAACTTGATTTCTGGCTGTACACATGCTCTTTCCTAGCTGAATATTGTGAGACAATCTTAGTTCTTTATGCGTCCAAGCCCTGAAAAGGAATGGTGATGCCTCCCAGCTGCATGGAACGCTGAGATGAGCACTGGAGAGCCCCCAGGAGCTGGTGCCAGACCCATATTCTGTCACTTTGCTACATTGCTGACTTCATCAGAGTCCCCAGTCTTCAAGGCAGGCTGCATTTTGGGGTGACCCCTGCAGCAAAGCTCACGGGCTGCGAGTCCCTGCCCGGCTCCTGCCCCTCCTGGCAGCCTGGGGACAGGAGGTGACAGGGCTGTGCCCGGGGATGCTGCTCGCAGTCACACAGCTGGTGGCACAGCACGGCTGCCCTGGGGCTGTCCCCACCGCCCAGCGTGACATCAGCCTGCAGAGAGCCTCAACCAGCTGCGGGTTGAACCTGGAGATTCCTTTAGAGTATTTGGAGTTTTTCCTCTCCCTCTTGGTTCCTGCTGCCCATTCAGCCCCTCCGGCAGGACCTTCAGCCCGCCATTACAACACTCTTTATCTTTTCTTCATTGTTTTTTATTTCTTTCCTTCTCTCATCCTTCTCAATCCCCTCACCACCTCCTGCCCCAGCAGTCCTGTCTTTGAAACTCACTTGAGAGGCGCAATGCTTACTTCTCGCAAATAACAAAACAAAACCACTTTAAAAATTCCCCTCAAAACAAAACACAAAACCACAGAGACCAAACAAACATTTTGAAACGGAGCACAGATGGATGCACGGAGCAACACTTCCCTTCAGCAACGTTGTTACAGAAATAGAAAATCCAGTTCCAGGTGAGGCACATTATTTCGACCCCGTGTTCACTGGGGCTGGCAGACAGTGGAGCTCCAGCAGGTGCTATATAAACATGCCCCTTCCCACACACACCCAGCCCAGGATTTACAGAAAATGCAGCTCCCCTGCGGTGGCTACACCCACAGGCATCCCCAGGTGTCCCTGGCAGGGATTGCCCTTGTGCACACAGCGAGGAGCAGGGCCAGGCTGCCCGGGGTGCCCCGAGCTTTTACTGATGCACAAAAACCTCCCCTGGCGCTGCTGCGGCCACCTCGCCTCTCCCCTGGCTCACCCCGTGTCCTCACCCAGCGAAAAAGGGCAAGGAAAACATTTTCAAAACCACCGGGAAAATGGGATTACAAAACCACAAACACTGTTACAGGAAGATTTGAGGTCAAGCAGCAGGCTTGTAACTCATTTCAGAAAATGCATTAGATTTCAAGCTGCCAATGACATGGACTGGATGGGAGGTGTGAGCTACTGTTGCTGGGTGCCTGTCTGAACACCCCCTGCATTTCAGTCTTGGTGACAGAGCCCAGTGCTGTGATTCAGAGAGAGCTGTTAATTAAGAGACAAAGTCCAATCTCAAGCTAGCTGGCTCTATTTTTACATAATTTCATGTTTTGTTTGCTGAGCCTTTTAACTCGCTCCATGAACCAACAGAGCTGGCAGCTGATCTCCTACTTTTCCCTTGACTTTTCAGTGGTGCATGTGATTCTCTACAACTCCAGGCCTTCTACTTTTGAATCTGTAGGTTTAAAAAGGAATTTTTTTTTTAATCTGACATTTTGTCCTGAAAGGATGTGAGGCACACAGAACTGCCGAATGTGGAAGGCACCACAGGAGGCCAAGACATGATATTAAAACGAGTAATGAAAGAAAGCAAGCTATTGAAGTGTAAACTCCATTTTTACTGAGAGTATGCTACAGACAGAAATGAGTAGTTTGGATCCCTGGTGCAATTGACACCAAATATTAATGGTTTGGTATAAGCAGGAAATACAATAAGGTTTAAAAAAATCTGTTTTCCATGTCTTTCCAGAGGAGAGTCTGTTTGTTGAGGCACTGAAGACCTGTATTTTTTTTTAATAACCTGTATCTCAGTTTCATAATTACAGATCTCACATTCTTTAGACTAATTTCACTCACTGACAAGGCTGGGCTCTTGATCCCTATTTTCTTCTTGGATTATAAAACAACAGTACTCTACTTCCTTGTCTTGGATCCCTTTCTTGGATTAAACCTGCAGGAAGGAAAAATGCAATCTAATTCCCTGCAGGATACAGTATTCCTGCAGGAAAGGGTTGTAGGAATGTGGCAAAGATGGGCAACACAGCCCTGCAAATGCCATTGAACCAGGATCTGGTTGAGGATCTGGAGGAAAGTCACAGTCCTGACCATGGTGTGGTCACCTGTGCTGTGACACTGACCTCGGGCCAGCCCCTCACTCGGTTACATACCTTGAATGAATCTTCCTTGTAGCTTACTCAATCTCTCTATTTTTTGCTTAATAACAAAGGATGGAGTGTGTAGATTAAGGTATCTCAGAACTGCTGGCAAATGAGTCATGAAATGCATTCAATTTATTCAGTTGTCTTTACAATCCAGTACAAGTGTAAGTTCTGTGGAGAGATTTGTATTAAAAACCATCTCAAAACACACCACAGAAAGTCCCAGAGTAATTTGTTGCAGTGTAAAAAATCACTCACTCTCACAACAGGCTCACTGAGACTTTTCAAAGAAAACTTTGAAACAAATTACCACATAAAGACAAGTTTCTCCACCTGCAGACCTGCCTCCGAAGGTCAAGGCTGGGTTCCCAAATCCTTCCTCTCTTCTTAGCGGGTTTCCTGTGGCCCTGCTTGTACCCCAGGATTTCCTATCACCTGTAGTCTTGTTATTAGAGACATTCGGATGAAAACAAGGTTTTTCCTAAAAGCAGCAGCTCTCAGGAGGGTGAAAATATCTGGGTTTTCAAAACAAAACACCAATTCACAAACCCAGGGGGAACCCAGCTATAACTTTTCCTCTGTTTCCTTCAAACCCCTGCATCCATCACCTCCCTTCTCTCCAAAGACCCTCGGTATGCTGCGCTTCAGAGGACAAAGACAGATTTTAACCTCGAATTTGTTGATTCTACCTCAAAAGTGGCATCCTAAGAGCCTGGGCTGGGGGCGGCCGGTGGAGGGCTGTGAAGGGAGGCTGCCCATGAAGCGAGGGGCCGAGCGGGACAGGGAGCTGTGCCGGGCTCCGCTGTGGGGCCTGGGCGGTCTCAGAGTGCCCTGCCCGGGCTGAGGGGACCCCCCGGTCCTGCCCGAGGTGCGGGGTTCCGGCCGTGCCCGGTCCTGCCCGGGGTGCGGGGCTCCCGCCGTGCCCGGTCCTGCCCGGGGTGCGGCGTTCCGGCCGTGTCCGGTCCCGTTCGGGGTGCGGGGTTCCGGCCGTGTCCGGTCCCGTTCGGGGTGCGGCGTTCCCGCCCTGCCCAGGGTGCGGGGTTCCGGCCATGCCCGGTCCCGTTCGGGGTGCGGGGCTCCCGCCGTGCCCGGTCCCGTTCGGGGTGCGGGGTCCTCGCCGTGCCCGGTCCCGTTCGGGGTGCGGGGCTCCCGCCGTGCCCGGCCCCGTCCCCGCCGTCCCTCACCTGCGGGCGGGCGGTGCCGGCAGGGCGCGGGGGCGGCGCGGCGGGCGGTGCCGGGAAGAGCGGCCGGGCCGGGCGGGGAGGCGCCGGAAGAGCCCATTTCCTCCGCGGGACGGGACAAAGCGGCGGGGCCGAGCGCAGCCAGGGCGGCCGCCACCATCCAGCCCAGCTCTGCCCCGGTAAAGTTGCGGCTCTCGCACTTGGAAACTTTTGAGCGCCGGGCTGGGCCGTGGGGCTGGGCCGGGGGGGGCGGACGATGAGAGCGGAGCGGGCCGCGCGTCGGGAGGGAGCCGGGCCCGGCCGGGGAGGCTGCGCTGCCCCGAGCGGCGGGGCCCGCGTGGGAGCGGGGCGGGCCCGCGGTGTTCGGGGCGGCCGAGCGCGTTCTGCCGGGGGAGCAGCGCGGCCGGGCCGCTCCCGGCGAAGTTTCGGTGCGGCGGGGTGGTGTCCAGGCCCCTCCCCGCGCGGCCGGGGCCGCCCCGGCGCCGCTCCCCGGCTGCGGGCAGGGCCCGGAGCCCCCTGTGAGCCCCCTGGGAGCGCTCCGTGCCTTTCGGACCCGCGGTCTGTCCGGGCGGTGCAGCCGGAGCCTGCCCCCCTCCAGCCCCGGCCGTGCTGCTGATCCCGTACACGGACAGCCGGGAACACCCTGCCGCCCCGTCTGGCTCCGCCACGTTTTCTTACACCCACCGCTAATCCTCTCCTGTGCTGGGAGGCGAGAGCCTCTCCTTCGCTGACAGAAAGTTTCGTGCTACTTTTCCCAAACAAAAAGCAGGGAGAGCGCATCCGCTCCTGGGTTCTGTACTCCCCCTGTGTCTGCTGCCTGTGGGCCTGGGGTCCCTGGGCAGCGTGGGTCTCCCGCCTGTTATTCATTGCTCCTACCAGTTCTGAACGCCTGAAATCTTTCAGGCGGAAAGTGTGTGTTCCAGTTGCGTTTAGTGAAGGATCAGATGCGCTCAAGGCACGGCTCCCTGTCTGTGTGCCCTTGGCTGCCAGCCGGGCCCAGGAGGAGTTTTCTGACGAGGGCCATCGATCGCCCCTCGCCCTGCGAGCGCGGCCTCAGCCCGGCTCTCGGGGCTGTGACCCCCGGCGTGTCTGGGCTATCTGTATTGAACTAGTCTGGAGCTCTCTGCTGCCCTTCCCCCTTTGTTTGGCTTTGTCTATTGTTTTTTTGGGATGGGAGTTGAGCAGAAGGTGTTTTCTGGGTGCTTCAGTCACTTGTGCTCTGGTTACTGGTTTCCTGTGTTTTTCCTGCGCTGGGAGTGGGAGAGGCTGCACTCCTCAGTCCTGCTGGCTACAGCGGCTCTGGGGTTGTGTATTTCAGTCTCTGGGTTGGTTTGTAGGTAGGATTGTGTTGATGAAGGTGAAAGCCCAGCTCATTTTACGCTAGGTGCAGCCTTTGCTCTGTCTTGGGGCACCAAGGCCACATTAAGCGTTTTGTTGTACTTATTTCACCCTTCTGAAT
This sequence comes from Melospiza melodia melodia, assembly GCF_035770615.1. Classification (NCBI taxonomy): domain Eukaryota; kingdom Metazoa; phylum Chordata; class Aves; order Passeriformes; family Passerellidae; genus Melospiza; species Melospiza melodia. The sequence goes on from NC_086207.1 coordinate 3,109,444, forward strand.
CGAAACCTGTTTAAAAGGACATACTTTGATGTTGAGTCACTGTTCGTCATTTTCAAAGAAGCAGTTTCTAAAACATGAGGAAATGTTTTGACTTTTCGCAGCAGAAACAGACAAAGGTTTGGTAGGTTTTGTTTTTGGGAAGGCTTTGCCCTAACCTTTTCCATAACAAACAATGTGCCTTCATTCTTTACGGTTTTTTTTCAGCCAGCTCTAATAATAGGCCTCTGCATCGGAGATTTAAAGTTTATACAAGGTGGCCGGGGGGAGCGCAGTGGGCAGAGATTAGAAATCCTGTGCTCAAATCGATGCTTTAAAATACAAATGTAAATACTTTCCTCACAATTGATTTTCAGGGTTTGAAACATCAGCATTTCTGTGCTGATATGTGTAAGGACAGACATTAATGTGTAGCTTCTTCGTAGGGCTTCTGTTGGTCTGATAAATTTAACTGGAAGATGTAATAGAAGAGTAATTTGTGGTTTTTTTCAGCAGCATGAATATCTTTTTCTGCAGCTGTAAGATCCAGAAACTGATCTTGCAAAGGAATCCACATTAAGTAGAAATGTTTATGAGTTGGAAATACATTTTTGTGGGACTTTAGGCCTACCTTGAGTTTACATCTGCTGTTACTGTTTAATTTCTAGGTGACCTTTCTTATGCAGAGAATTATTTAAGATCACAGAATTACCCAGTGGCCAAACCAGCCTGCTGGTCATAGGTGGGCTGCTCTGGAGTGAGGGCCCTCGTGGTGCTTCTGTTCACCACTTGCTGGGTTCTGATTTACTGGTGCCTCTCAGCTCTGCTGGACACCAAAGGAAACATGATGAATAAAAGAGGACTGAGTGTCACTTGGTTAGGACAGTACTTCATGGGACAGTCACTCAGCATGATGATGAGTCACAGACTGGCTTGGGTTGAAAGAGCCCTTAAAGCACTGGTTCCACTCTGCTGCCATGGGCAGGGACCCCTTTCCTGCCCCAACCCTGCTCCCAGCCCTCCCACCCTGGCCTTGAATGCTTCCTGGGATGGGGCTTCCTGCTGCTGTGCCCCAACTGACCTCACTCCAAAGCCTGTGCTGCTCAACTTGAGTGCTGAAAGTATGACCTTGAGGAGTGGGATCTGCTACTGCTCTGGGAATTCACCCGAACTGTTCTCCAGCTAGTCTGGAATAGCTCCATTCAGTGACTTTATAGCTCGTGTGTTGGTTAAACAGCATTGCAGCTTTAGAGAAAGTGCAGATGTTTGATAATTACTACTTTTAACTCCATACTATTTTAATCCAGCAAACGAGATTTAAAATAGAGCTACCACAAAATTGTATGCTAGCACCCTGACTGGATGAGCTCCTCTGGAAAGACGAGCACTGAGAGTGGCCTGCTGTGTCACCAAGCAGAACTGGCTGCAGATGGATTTACTGAGGAAATTTTGCACTAGGTGCAGCCTTTGCTCTGTCTCGGGGCCCAAGGCCACATTAAGTGTTTTGTTGTACTTATTTGGTGAGGTGAAGGAGTGGCAGGAGGAATGAGGTCACTGCAACTGGAAGTGGGATTGTTCTCCATAAACTGAGACTCCTATCTGGTAGTCAGGGTGAGAATGGGTGTAACTGATTTCTGGTGTGCAGAAGGTTAGTCCAGGCAAATCTGATACTTGAATATGATTCATAATTCCTTGTGACTGATGGATTTAAAGAGCCAGCTATCTTTTCTCTCAATATGATTACATATTTTTACTTGTTAATCCCAATGTACTACAGAAAACATCTGTCCTTTAATATGTGTTTATAAATATCTCTGGTGGAATTAGAGGAATAACCTTTTTTTCTCCATGCTTTGTGAAGTGACAGAAATTATTCCATACACAGATCTAAACTAACACAGTTTGCAAAGTGCAATTCTCCCCTAGTCTGGAGTTCCCTTCTGATACAATTTCTCTAATTTACGAGACAACTACTTATTAATCAGTTAGACTCCCAAGAGCCTCTTCTGAAAGGTTTTAAATTCAGGGATCAATGCCTGTATCCTGGGCTTACCCGAAGCTCTGTGGGCAGCAGACCAAGGGCAGGGATTCTCTACCTGTGCTCAGGTGATTTCCCACCTGCAGAGCTGCCCCAGCCCAGGCAGGAGCTGGAGCTGCTGGGGCCAGGCCAGAGGAGGCTCCAGGATGATCCCAGGGATGGAGCAGCTCTGCTGGCAGGAAAGGCTGGCACAGCTGCCATTGTTCACCTGCACAGGAGAAGGCTCCAGGGAGAGCTCAAAGCTCCTTCCAGGGCCTAAAGGGACTCCAAGAGAGCTGGAGAGGGACTGGGGACAAGGGATGGAGGGACAGGACAAGGGAGAATGGCTTCATGCTGCCAGAGGGCAGGGATAGATGGGATATTGGGAAAAATTCTTGGCTGTGAGGGTGGTCAGGCCCTGGCACAGGGTGCCCAGAGCAGCTGTGGCTGCCCCTGGATCCCTGGCAGTGCCCAAGGCCAGGTTGGACACTGGGGCTTGGAGCAGCCTGGCACAGTGGATGGTGTCCCTGCCATGCCAGGGGTGGAACGAGATGAGCTTTAAGGTCCCTCCCAAGTCAAACCATTCTCTGATAAACTCAGGGATAGAAAAACCAAACATGAGGCCAGCTATAGCTAAGGGAATAACCATTACCAAGGCAGAGAGTGGAACAGTGCCCATGAAGCCAAGCTGGAGGCCAGCTGGTTCTCTGCTAGCTCTGTTTTAGTGCATGCAGTGGCACAAGAACAGATAAATGTTGATGTTACAGCCTGAGTGAAACTTCTGGTAGTCAGGGGCTTGAAGCAGACAGGGAACTGGCACCAGTGTGGCAGGTAGGATTGCACTGGGCATGGTGTGGGATCCTCAGCTTGTGGTGTGCTGTTTTTCCCAAAGAACACCCAGTTTCTCAGCAATCAGTGCCCTATTATGGAATAGATCTGCATATGACTGTATATGCTAAAGAAGAATTTCTGTGTGGAGCTGATGTTGAACAAATGAGGAGTTGATGTGGAGCAAATGAGATTGTGGTGCAAATTAGGGTAGAAGAGGGAAGTTGGTTCACCCTGTTCTAAAGTAGCCGTCAATAGCTAGTTTAAGGAAGAGGCTGAAATGAATGAGCTTGGTAGGTGGGTGGGTGCTGAAGGATCAGGAGAAGAAAAATATAATGGGATTTTTTTTACCTGGATATTAACTGAGGGGAGATTGTAGGCCTTATAGTTCTGTCATTACCTTGTTCAGCAGAAGGTCAAGAGGACATTTAGGTAAATAATAAATTTGTGGCTTTTCACTTAAGTCAGTAGGGGTCAATGCTATCGGGAACATGTGGCCTTGGTGGCTTGTGTGGTTTTCTGTGCTCCGCCTTCCACTGCTGTTCCCACTTCTTCAAGGGCTCAGAGTTTTCATTCACTTTATTCTGGGCACTTGTAGAGGTGGTATCTATGCAGATCTAAGGCTCTAGGGGGAAGATTGTTTTTCTGTATCTTTCTCTGGTTGATACAACCCGAGCACAGGAGATCCACTTAAATAAATGGTCTGCACAAGGGCTGCACTAGCACTGTAGCTTTACAGAGCCTCAAAGGTCAGTTGAATTTTTCATGTAAACAGGGCTGAGCTGTGTGCCTATAAAACGGTGTTTAACCTGCGTAACACTGAGCAGGTCAGCATTCATCTTGGCAAAGTGCTCTTGAGATCTCCAGCTGAAGCTATAGGTGGGTAAATGTTTTTTTTTTTTTTGACTGGAATATTGAATTCAGAGCCTGTGTTGTTGAACAGCAGAGGACAGAGCTGTGGTGTGCTCAGAAGCAAGAAGGTGAAAGTGGGTGTGAGTGCAACTAATCAAGATGTACAAGCTGCCAGTTTTTGCCCTCTTTCTTGCAAGTATGTCCTTGTAATGTACACTTGTAAAACTAATCTCTTTTAGCATGACTTAAAGACCTAGACAGTCTCACTGCTCAATGCTGAGGAGTTGCTTCTGGCCCTGGATAATTCATGATGGGCTGTGGATGTGTGTGCAAGTGACACATCTCATAATAACTACACTTACAAACCATAGCATTCATGCCAACCAGTACCTGGTGTCCAGGTGTTTTGGAGTCTGTGCATCCTGAAATTTCAATTATTTATTGATTTCAAAGGTGAAAAGTAGAACAATGAGCTGTAAGTGGTGCACAGAGGGCTTGATGTGTTCTGATTGCTATAGCTCAGAGGTCTGTCCTGCCGTGACCCTCATCAGGAGGTTTTGGTTGTACTGGTCCCATCAACTTTTTATTAGCCTAGCCTTTGTCTAAGGCCCTAAGTTACGATCCCTTCTCCTGGTCTTGGCTGAGCTGACTGGTAGCAACAGCTGAACGAGGGAGTAAAGCAGGAGCTCTGTTTGTTGCACTCTTGAGCAGCATCCTCTGGCTCTTGGATGCCTTTGTGGAGTGATGAATGTGCTAGGATGGGGTTTGGTGTCTCCCTCTGCTTCTCTGGTCATAATTACCAACCCTGCCACTTTTCTTTTTACTGATCCCTGCAATCATTTCTCATCATTTATTTTCCCTCCCTCATATCCTCCCCCACCTTTTTCCTGGGTGGTGACAGTGTGTAAAGCCATCCCTAAAAGAGAAAGCAACAGGCAGGCAGTAAAACAAGCAATAAAACCATGAGAGAAGAGCAAACAAGTGGCATTGCTTCCCTAAGGTTCTCTGTCAGGGTCCAGCAGTTCAGGAGCTTCCTGAGGCAGCAGCTGGAGCCTGGACTGGCTGTTGTGCCAATGTGCCAGGAGACCACATCGCCTCTGGCTCTGGCAGTCCTGGCTGCAGGTGCAGAGCAGCTCTCCCATCATCGTGTTCAGCTGATGACTTCATGGCTTTTAAATTAGAAGCCTTGTGAGTTAAACAACTTCATACAAGCTACAAGTAAAATGAAAGATTTTTTTGGAGTATTTCTTGAGTGAAAAGCAGGAATCTGGTTTGGCTCTGTGAGAGGCTCTGGAGTGGTTTAAATGCTTGTACAAAGTATGGCTTTGTAGTTCCTGCCGCTTCCACTCTTTGGAAGATGTGTTTAATTAGAAACCACTGGCCTTGCAGCTGGAAACACATTTCCTGAGTAATATTAAACTGTGCATCCTGAAAGTGGAGATGTAGAGAAGCCTTTTTGGACAGTGGGCACAGCCTGTGTTTGTTACTCCATGACACTTCACTGCTGCTGGAGTCCTCAGTCACAGCCCTCTGACTTTGTACAGGTGTAGAGAAGGGTGCAGTAGGATTGTGAGCACGGGATTTTCCCCTCTCTCCTAGCTGGGGGTTAGGGAGAAAAAATAATTACATAAAATCCAATAAGAGTAGCGCAAAAAATAAAAAAGCTAGAGGGTTTATATGTAGCCAAACAGAATAATGTAGATTACTTGTGCAGGGTTCAAAGCTTATAACCTCAAGGAGAAAAAGTTAATTTCTGGTCTTTATGCATCAGTACTTTAGTGTCAGGTGTTCTCAGCTGGTTTACTTAGTTTACAGAACTGGTTAAGACAATTTGAATATGATTATTTGATTAACAGACTGTTATTGTGGGCTTAGGGAAAAGTCAGTGGCTGTCAGTGAAAGATGCAGTGTTCAGCAGAACCAGAGGCAAAGCGCTGGTGCAAAGCCAATGGAACAGGATTTTTTAGCTCATCTGGTTTTTGTTCTGTAGGTTTGTCATGTTTCCTATTCCTGGGGGTGAAAAGAATGGGGGGAGAGAGAAAAACGTGTCTTTAATCAGATGTGAGTTCTACTTAGTAAATGGCTGTCTAACTACATTGTTTTTTTTTTCCCCAACAAGACTATCTAAGCAGTGACTCCTTTTTCTCAAACCTAGTTCCTTCTTGTTGCTTCTATGGAATGTGGGTGGGACAGTGGCTTTTTTTTTTTTTTTTTTTAACAGAAGTGGCTTTAATTGGTGATCTGTCTGTGAAGGCGGTGACTCAAAAGGATTCCTGCCCAGGCAGGTCATGGTTAGCTCTGGCTACCATGCACAGTGGTGCACCCTTAGTGAGCTTGTGCTTGGCAGAAGTACAGGAACTCTGGGAAGCCTCCAAAAATGCATCACACCACTGTGTTTAATTTTATTATGACTTGCTTTGCTCTCCTGGAGAGGCTGTGAGGTTCTCACCAGTCAGAGCCCCAGCGTTCCAGCGTCTGCAGCCCTGAGGGGATGGGGTGTGGGAGCATCCTGCCTTAGTGCAGGCACTGAGAGGTGCTTCCCTCCTCCAGGCCATGCTTGTGCAGCCCATTCAGGGACACTCTTTCTTTTGGGGTGTGTTTTTGTGAATTTCCCCTTCCCCCTCCCAAAGTCACAGCGGGAGCTGCAAGTTGAGAGTTGTCTGCGGGTGTGTGTGATGGTGCAACTCTTCTGTCAGAGGAACTCCTTGTTTATAGCTGAGAGATGCTGCTGAAGGCTGCCCTGACCATGAAGTGAACATCTCAGCCTCGTCACCTGTGGGTATTGTTACTTTTTTCTTTAAAAAAAACCTGCTTTGTAATTTTTATCTTAGACTGAGAGCGTGTTCCTGAATCAAAGTGGAAGACTGCAAAAGGATTTCTGAAGTTTTCATAGGAAACTTAGAAGACATTTTACTTTGAAGAGTCTTCACACTCGTGTTCTCCTTTTGCTTCAGTGGCTGCTTGTAGTAAGTTTTGCAAAAGGAGAAAGCTGGAAAACTTTTTCTATTCTTAAAACAGAGAAGTTTTCGTTACGTAGTCCTTAGTTGCTGCTGTGCTGAGCATGCAACTGAGAAAGAATATAGTATTTAGTCTCTAGTAATACAAGGCTGTCCATTTGCTCCATTTTTAAGTAAATTTTCATCAATCCCCTAATTATAGGCAGTCTTTTTTATTTATTTTTTTTCAGAACACGTGTGTCGGCTCCCACAGCTCCATTATTTGTGGACTCCTGACAGTTTTAAATTGCTAATGAAGGTGTAGATTTCGAAGATGTGGTCAGCTAAAAGCACTGAAGGGTATTGCATAACAACATATCAATTTAGGAATGAAAATGCAGTTTGAGTGGGGTCACATTCTGGTTATTTCTGACTCTTTAGCATAAACAGCACTTTTTATTGCAGGTTGAGTGCTGAAGAAGATCAGAACAAAAATCCCTGGGTTTTCTTTTCCCTTTATTGCCAGCCATCAGTGAGGTTTTGCAGGCTAAGCAAGAATCAATTTTGCAGCTGTGGCAAATTCTTCTGCCAGCTGATAAAGTGGACTAATTTATAACAACCTTTTCCTTATTTAATGTGTAGTTGTGGCAAAAATTATCTTGTTAAAAGGTTGCCCCTTCTTGCATTCATTGTTAGCTTAAGGTTGGTAATTGGTAACCTGTGCTGGTGTAGTTTGGGGTTTGAAGAGCCTTGCTCTGAAGCCACAGCCTAGTTATTATATCTGCACTGACTGTGTGTCCCTAGGGTCTGAAATGTGTGCTGTGGTTCAGAGAGTGCCAGAAAGCTGTTCTTTAGTTCTTTCTCAGTGATTTCAGGGAAGCTTCACGGAGTTCTCTGCCTCAAGAGTGGTGGAAAGAGGCACTGAGATTGGAAGGACTCCTGGTAGTTGAATTGAAGTGGTCCAGCAGATGCACAAGACCCTCTTGGGTTCTGACCTCCTGTCTCCAGGCTGAGCCCCCTTGTTGTGTTTCAGTGTGAACCTGCAGTTTGAGCCTACAGCTTCAGTGTGAGGGATGTGGCTGAGTAAGGGCTGGCTTTGGGAGGTTGAAGCTGCCATCACTGCAGGGATAAGCTCAGGAGAGATGTTGCTGTTTGCTTAAAATGCAGGTGTGGTGTCCTTCTGCATGGCCAGAGCCTTGCAGTGCTCACCCACAGAGCAGCTGAATACAGCAGGTACAGATCCCCTTGTTCTGATTTGGGAACTTATCTTTCATGGTGTTAGTGCAGGCCTTCAGCACAAAACGCACAAACATCCATGTGAAAGCAAAGTGAGTGGTTATTATTCACAACAGTAATAGCTTGCTGGTCATGGTACATCCTTTTTTTCCAAATGCCAAGTTTTGCAGCCAGAATATAAAAATTAATCTTACTGATAGAGGAGATTCTCTTATTTAGAAAGAGCCTGTGTGTGTTTCAAAGCACTGTTGATTCCCTGTCAGTCTTCTTTATGGAGTTTGGATCATGCATGAATTTGGAAACTGAAAACTGCAGAAATGAATTGAAAGTCTGGGATGAGCCAGGCTATCCATTTGAACAGCCAAGTGGGTATAAGGCTGAGTTTGGCCCCTGTATTCTTTCAGGGTGTCATCCATGAACTGGAGCCTTAGTGTGACATAAATAAGTCACTAATTGCTTGTGCTGCCTGTGATTTGTCTTCCATGCACCTCCTTTCTAGATCCTTTGTAGTAAAACAATTCTATCATGAAGGAAACGATCAGAGCTGAACACTTGCATAACTGGAGGCAAGAAGCTGCTGTTGGCACCAGCATCTCCCAAGCAAACATCATATTTGCCATTGTGCAATCTCTGCTGGGGTCCCAGGACCAGCAGTGAAGCTGTTTGTGCACAATGTGCCTTCATCCCTTAAGCAGCAGCTGAACCTGAGTGCAGGAGTGAAAACCTGGAGGGACAGAGCTTGTTCCTGGTTCTGACTGAAGATGAATGGTCTGAATCCCCAGCACTGTGACAGTCTGGAAGCTGCTAGGAGATAGCACAGACTGCTTGGGGAGAGTGAGGCATCTTCATCTGCTGCTGTGCCCTCTGCCCACTCCCGTGTGGGCTGGGCTGGGCACTGCTGCCACAGGGAAAAGGTGAGGGGCTCCCTGTGGCTGCTGGCTCTGGTTAGAGACAGCACCCACACAGGAGAGAAAACAGCCAAGAATTTCATGGATTTTTGTAGGAGCACTGGATCAGGGTTCATCTCTCAATTCAGTAGCAAGTTCTAAGTGAGTGGAGACTAGAGAAGCATTTGTTTGTTGCTGGCTGTGTCAGGCTGTCTGATGAGTGTTTCAGATGCCTCTGTGGGTCTTCTCCACAAGAGCAGCAGAGAAAAATTTGTGAAAGCAGATTTAGAGTCCTGGAACCGGGATGGCACTTGTGAAGAACAGGCTTATCTGAACCTGAATATTGTCTTTTTTCTTGGGTGATTACTGCAGTTTGTGGGGAAAAAACCCTAAACAAACCTGTAGCAAAGTTGAATCTACTTGAGTGGAAGGAAATTCCATCAAGGAAAACATGGTAATTGGTTTCTACAGAAGGTTGCTTTACTCAGTAAATTATTTCCCACTTCTTTTTCCATTATTTATATAGATACCACAATGGAAAGTTTAGTAAAATTGTATTCAATGAAAGCCAAGAGTTTGGGATGAGGTGGAGATGATCTTACCTTGACACCAAGCTGGACAAGGGCAGTGTGTCTGCTCACACTCAGAATGTGGAGGCACTCCAGAGTTTAGTGACACGGACACAAGCAGTGCATCCCATCCCATCCCACCTGTGTCACCAAGACCTGGCTCTCATGAGACAGGTTCAACTCAAACTCATCCTGCACATACAAATAGGAGCTTTGCCACAGTGTGACACCTGAATTTGTATTAATATTTCAGACTGTGAAATTCTAGCAGTAAGGATTTCTCATGAGGTAGTACCTGCATGGTATTTATGGTGGGGGACAGGATTTGGTAGCTGAGCAGATGGAGTGTAAGGTTGAAGACTATGTTAGAAGAGTGTCTCTGTTTTTAGTTGTGTATACTTGATGTTAAATAAAACCAGCTTAAATAAAGCCTGCTTAAATCCTTCTTGAAAAGCATCGCATACACCAAACATCCTTGACTTGCAGCTATTTGGCTGCTGAGTGTTGCTTTATTTGTGGAACAGGGCAGACAAATTAATTTGGAGACTGTGAAGGGAAAGAATGGAACTTTTTATTTTATGGATACTCTTAGTTATATGAAAAACCAGTTTTGAGTTGTCACTGGGCCATATGAAGTCCCAGCATGTGAGCTGAGTTTTACTGAAGTGTGCCTTAATCTCTTTGAAACCAAAACTGTTCTGAAGATTTGTGTTAATGGTATGTGTTAGATACCCAGCTCCTGAAGGTCTTTGCTCTCTTGTCTGCCACCTTCAGCAGGGGTCAGGGATCCCTGCTGGTTGTCAGCTGGGTTGGGTATTTGGGTAACGTGCCAAGCAAAAGGATTCCATTGGGAGCAAGGGGTCTGGTTCTCTTTCTGTTGGAAGATAAAGCTGGGTCATTGTGTTGTGAATCCCACCAAGTTCCATCCCCAGGAGCTGGGTGATAGAGTCATTATGCAGCACAGAGTATCTAGAGATGGTCTGGAAGCATGGTAGCAGACCAGATTATCATTCAAAATGAGTGAGACATATGAGAGAAAGAAGCTGCAAAAAACTGCAGTGAAATGTCTCTTGGTGCTCCTGGGCACATCAGCCCTGCAGAATGGGGAACAGCTGAGGAGTCCAGGAAGGATGTTCAGATAGGGAATGTCCTCCCAGGTATAAAATGTTCCTGTCCCATCTTCTGTGTTAGGCATTTTGGCTAGCTCAGTGCTGGAATTCAGCATGTGGTCTGTTGTACCTGGCAAGGTCAGCTCCTCTCTGTGCCAGTCAGACCATTCCTTGAATCCTGGCTTCTCTGAGAAATACCAAGAAATCAGAGAGTGCAGCTAAAAGCTTTTAGAAAGCAGCCTGGCAGGAGAGATAAAATGTGAAGACTGACAGCAGATGTTATGTTAAAGGGTTTCAGGTAGCACAGGGTGGTGGGACTGAAGAACAGGAGATGGACAGTTACTTTTTGCTGTGTAACCCAAGAGATTTACCCCTGCCTGGAGGTAGGGTGACTGCAGGATGGTTTGGTACTGGGCAGATGGAATGGCCTCACTCAGTAATGTCTGAGATACAGCCAGCACTGCCTTCAGGTGTGTGTGGGAGTGCAGCCTGGAAAAACAGGACCCTGAGCACTCAGGCCTTTTTGTGATTCGTTGGGGTGCAGAGCTTGCTGTTCAAACTGTGCTCCTTCACTGGCTTTTGGAAAAGCCTTGGGTGCCTTCAGGGCATTTCTGCAAAGCAGCTGCAGAGCTGCATTCCTCTGCTTGCCAATATCTAAAAATTATTGCATGCCACTATTAGGGAATTATGGCATCTGAAGTTATTCCTAAAACTTGAATTACCAGTTTTTGAGAACATGCAGACCTACAGTTGTGGCTTTTGGAAGGAGCACTGTGTGCATCACCCTTGGTGTGCTCCTGGCAGCCCCAGCAGCTCAGAGGTCCCTCTGCTCATCCTTCTCTCCAAGCAGGGCTGGGGCCTGCTCTGGGGGACACTTCAGAAGCAGAGCTCATCTCCATGCTGCTCCCGCCCTGTGCAGTCCCACTCCTCCATCAGGACAGGAACCTGGGAAGGGAAGGTTTAGTTACCAGCTCACTCTGAGACGGAGCTCCCTGCAGTGGCTCCTGCCTCTGCCACTGTGGGTCTGTTTGGGCAGGGAGAGGAGCAGTTGGATAGCAACAGTGGCTGGTTGAAGCAGAATGGAGACCTGTCCTTAATCTTTAGCTGTTGAGATCTTGACTGTTTGTAGAAAGCAAGCAAGAGCTGTCCAGGGGTGACTGTACTTGCAGATCATTGGCTGGAGCAGAGCTCTGAATGTGGCTCCTTTAAACCCCTGTGCTTCCCCTGCTCTCATGTCCTTGCCAGTGCCCTAAGCCCCAGGAAGACCCTGCATTACTTCTGAAATCTCTATTGCAATAATGGGCACCATCATGAACAGGAAAATAACTCAAGGGGTTTGCAGTTAAAGGGCTGGGCTGGTGAGCATGGCTGGAGGTTGGAGCTTCACATGTCTGAGCATCAGATGTGTGGGGAGGGCATTCCTGCTCCTGCAGAAGCTCTGCTTCATTCTCAGCTTTCAGTGGCTCCTGGCTCAGCTTGACTGTGGCATCCAGCTTTGCCCTGTGTTCCCACTGCAGTGGCTTTGCCAAGGGTGCCAGCTGATGGTGCCATCTCCATTGCCATAGTGGTGTGTGTGGTGGCACAGGGAGCCAGATGGGCATCTCAGCCCACCTTGCAAAAATGGATTTCTTTCCCTTCAGCCAAATCAGTCCTTCCCCATCTGGTTAATCGCTCAGGCGTGGGGAAAGCTGTGCCAGTACGGAGGGGGTGTGATGTGCAAACGGGAATGAGTTCCTGGAGGGGTGTGGGAGGATGAACGTTGGTCCTTAAGCAGCTTTTCTGCTGCTTATGAAACCACAGGCTGGGCAACCACAACTCCCTGTGCAGTGGTGTTGTTCTATATATTCCTGCACTTGAGATTCAGCGCCGCTCACTCTTCTGCCGTGTGGTCCGTGCTGCTTTGTCCCTGAAATTAGTGGGGCTGGGGCATGGGGAGCATGTTCCATGTCAGTTGGGCTGTCCCAGCTGTCAAACCAGTGCTGCACTGCTCTGCTGCGGGTTCCTCTTGCAGAGGATGTCCTCTTTCCCTGTAGGTGTTGGAGTGGCTGCATGGGGGTTGTGGTGTGCTCTCCAGGAGCCAAGGATTGAGCACTCTGCCCCACTATCCCATGAGGTGCTTTGCTCCCTGTTCCATATTTGAATTCACTGAGGGAGAGCTTGAGCAGTCACAGGGAAGAGTCAAATTCCAGAGAACTAGAGAGAGTCACAGCCATGCTGTACCATGGCCCTGACAGTTGTCCTTTTATCCCCTAAACCCATCTCCCCCATGTGTTAGTAACCTATAGCCTGTTCCTGTGTTCTCCACAGGTTTAATTTAATTGAATAAACATATTTATTGCAATGTACAAATGATATCCAAGCCCTTGCTGCCAAACAGGCTATTTGATACCAAGCTTTGCTTTTTAGATAAATTTCAATAGCACTGCTGCTAAGTGGTTTTTATAGACCGTTACTTTTGGCCAATTCATGAACTATCATACTAACGTGTTTTCAGATGAATTGCCTTTATTATCCTACTAATACAATTAGTGTATCTTCTCATGGTTACTTCATCCTGCACATTGTTTCTGCAAGAGGTGTAACAGCATTAACTTCATAGAAAAAGCCTTTCTTTAGAAACCTGCTGGGCTTTCCAGAGCCCTGGCTCTGTTTCTCAGAAACCACAAACGTTGTCACTGTATTTTTCTCAGCTTCTTACGTAGGAAGCATTTGTGCTGAGCTAATGGGGAGGGAATAAACCAGTGACATTCCTTGTGAGGGGTGGGAAGCTACCTAGGGGTGAAGGGCATTTCACAGTGTGCCCCGTGCCAGCTGTGGCACAAGCCAGTAGGTGAGTGAAATAAAAAGAGGGGGTGATTGAGAGAGAAGGTTAATTAGTGAGTTCACGGTGCTTAGTGGTTGCTGTCAGAGGTAGGGGAGGACAGGAGATGACCACCTTCCACCATCCTGTGGCTCCTTGGGGGCTCTGGAGCTGGGAGCCTTGCCAGCTCCAGCCTGCACCCACTGCTTTTTCAGTGCAAACCATCAGAAGGGTTACATGTATGCCAGCCTTGGTGGGCTCATTCTAGGCTCTCTCTTTTTAAGCTTTCAGCTTTTTAAGTTTTTTTCTCCCAGCAGTTTGGGCACTTGGAGTGTGGGTGTAGTGGAGAGCTGAGTGCAGCTGGGTGAATATTCCTGCCTTGCACCTTGTGAAGTTGTACTTCAGCGTGTCAGCTTTGGCCAGCAGTGCTGGAGTGAGTTCTCAGTCTGTGCTCTGATGCCCGTGCTGTGGGAGCAGCTCTGAGCTCCTCCAGTGCCCCAGAGCTCTCATTGTGCCCTGGGAAACAAGCAGCCCTCCTGTGCACAATTAGCTCTTGGGGTCGGGAGGGAGCAGTTGGTTGTTGGTACGTGTTGTAAACATTGTTGGTTACCAAAATTAGTGCCTTGCCTCCTGCTTTTTAAAAATAACGGGATGTTGTGCTCGTCTGGCAGCTTGGGGACATCTGGTGCTGTCAGAGCAACGTGACTGCTGAGATGCTGTGCAGGCAATGCCCTGGCCAGAGAAGATTAAAAATATCAGCAAATAAGCTTTAAAATTATCTCAACAGTAGGTGTTTAGGAAGATGGGTGGACGGAGATTTAGGAAATCTATTTATCTTCCTGACTTTTTTAAAAATAAAGAATTACAAATGTAGGTTTAGTCTAATCTTGAATTTTGAGGTCAGCCCAAAGCAGGAAGAGCTAGAATCTATTATGTCTGAAGTGATATGAATTGGTTTTATGGATTTCCAGTACTCTAAATCCATTTTTTAAACTGAAATTATTGTTCACTTTATTCTTTTGTTTTAATGTGCAGCATCATAGTGTTAATCCAGTGATTTGTTGTAGTTCCTTATTTTTAGTTCTATTTTTTTAGGCTGCTGGTCTCAACAGCAGAGCTATTTTAGTAGTTTCACTCAACTTTTCCCATAAGTATGTTTGCTGTTCCGTTGGGATGTTGATATAAAACTGTAACGGGAAGGAACGGCTCAGTGACAGCTTTGAACAGATCTCTTCATGCAAATCTGCTTTTCCCTCCTATGCAAATGTTAAGGAGAAGTGTAATAGATATGTAAGCTGTTAAGTATGAACCAGCTGGATTTTCTGGCTTTGTGAGGCTTATATTCACTCCTTTACCTTTGTATTCCCCAAAGGTGAACTGGGTGAAGGGGGCGGGAGTGTGGGTTGGGTTAAACCTGGCTGCTGCTTTGCTAGGGCCTTTGGGCAGTGAGTGGTGGAGCTGAGGAGGTGGGCAGCACCCAGAGCTGCTGGAGTCAGGGCTCCCTTCTGCTCCCCCAGGCCTTGGGCTGTGTCTGGGAGCTGGCCCTGGGAGGGAGGGGGTGCAAACTGGGCAGGGGCACCCAGATTGATGGGCAAAGTGCCCCCACTGCCTGTGGTGCTTCTTCATTGCTCAGGGAGCACCAGTGAGTGGCCCAGGCACTGCTGATCTTGTCATTGCTCTGATGAAACAGTGTGCCTTTGGGTAGGTTTGTGTGTGGGTTTATTTGCTTTTGGTTTTATTTTCTAACCAAAATGTGCAGGTAATATCTGTATATTGTAATAACATTTTCTCAAACTCATACCATTTGAATCAAAGCTGATGTTTCTGGAGATGCTGTAACTTCCACTTACACTAAGTGGATGTTTTGTGCTTAACAGGCTGCATTTTAATTTATTTTTAACATGCATTAGCAATAAAAAATTGTATTAATGTAGCTCTTTTCTTCTGGCAGAAATGACTGCTGTCACTGCAGCCAACGTGAACTTCAAATGGGACCCCAAAAGCCTGGAGATAAGGACACTGGCAGTTGAAAGGCTGCTCGAGCCTCTTGTTACACAGGTAGGAACAAGATGGGGCAAAAAAACCAGTCATAAACATGATTGCCTGTTTTGGTGTTTTAATTAACTCACAAAGCTTAAATTCTAGGTGTACAAACTAAAAAGAAAAAAGTTTACAAGCAGTTTCTTTGCTCAGTTTCATTGCTGAGTTTACCTGGCCATGAGTCCAGGGAGACTGTGCTGCTTCAGCACCTGATAAGACACAGTAGTTACTAACAGGCATTTCTGCACTTCTGATTGAAATAATGTTCCATGCCTATACTTTGTGCTGGATTTGTGAATAAAAGCTTCTTTCTGTGTGGTATACATGCTGCAGTGGAAAGCACTGAAGAGCACAGGAAGGCTGGAGTAAGTCTTGTAAATGGGAGTTGTGTGTATTGGGTGTTTTGGAAATTCTTGGAAGAGACTTTCTAGGAGGTCTGGAAGAGAAGGTACACAAGAGACAGTTCACTTGTTGTCTTCAGCATTGTTTTCCTGGAATGTGAAGTTTCTGAAATGACAGAACGAGCTGGACACAATTCCTGCTAAGTACATATGGGAATGATCAAATTTTGTTTCCAGTATTATCCCCTTTAGTCACCAAGCTGCTGTCTGTACCTGTGACTTGTTCCCTCTGGTCCTCAAGTGGGCAGTTACCCAACTGATGAGGCTTTTTAGCTGAAGTTACTGATGGAGTCTTTGCTTAAGAGAAATGATCTTAATTTGGCAAACTTAACTGAGCAAACTTGTTCACAGGACCTTTTTCACCCAGTGCAGTGTCTGTGACTTAGTCCTCAAGGAATAAGCACAGCAGGCTGTACTGGCAATCCCCTGAATGATGTGACTGGCAAAATACAGAGGGAACTGGAGCAAATTGCCTTGTTGCAACTTGTTCTTTATTTGTAGAACACGATGAACTGAGAGTACCCAGTACAAATGCTCCCCATTAACCAACCACGATATTCCCAGCTGAAGGCTTTCCCTCTCTGCATCAGCCAGCTGGGAAGATGGATTCAGCTCTGAGGACCTTTATGTCAGCAGTCTTTGGGCTTTCCAGAGTAGTAATTTTTTTAGTGTTGTAATTTAATGTCCCTCTGTAGCAGCTTTGTGTGCATTTTCCAAGGCTTTCCAAAAGGGAGAGGAAAGAATAAGGTGAATGGAAGAAGGGTGTGTGGATATTGTGACATAAAGGGGATGGATCCTGATCCTGAGCTCAGGGAGTACCTGGGGGTCTCCTGGCCTCTGGTGATGACTCTGCTCCCTCCAGGGTTTCAGTCTAAGATGGACAGCTTGGAAATATTTGTTGATTGCAGGATGATTGTGAGAGTTCAGTTGGGTTTTTTTTTAAGGAAATAATGAGCTGTACCAAGTCCTTTGCTCTGCTTTCAGCCCTTTGGCTATAGCACTGTTTGGACTGCAAAGATACTGTGTCTCTACATTTCTACTGGCACAGACTTCAATCTTGTCTGGGATCTCTTATGACTGAAGAGTTATCCCAAACTAATTATCCCCACCTTGGTTTCTTTTATGTGGTGCCAAAGAGCTCTGGCCCGTTACTAAGACTGCAGTTTATCAAAAATACAAATAGATCTCCATTCTTAAAGTCAACTTTTGAGGAGTGCTGCTTGTAAGAGAAATCTTTGAGCTGTTTAGTTGCATTTATTTTGCTCATCTAAAGAATCGAGAAGCACGGTAGTGTTTAAATGTGAAAAAACAGTCATTAGGTTAACTTCTGGAGCTGGCAATAGTGCAGCTATTAGCAATACACTGTCTAGAAAAAAAATACATGTGGCCTTACTATCAAATGGCTAAACATTAAATTTGCTGTTGGGTTTTTTCCCTTCCATCTATTCCTTTAGGTAACAACACTGGTTAACACCAGCAACAAGGGCCCCTCCAATAAAAAGCGAGGCCGTTCTAAAAAGGCTCATGTCTTGGCTGCTTCAGTTGAACAAGCAACAGAGAATTTCCTGGAGAAAGGAGATAAAATTGCAAAGGAGAGCCAGTTCCTGAAGGAGGAGCTGGTGGCAGCTGTGGAAGATGTTCGCAAGCAAGGTAAGAGTGTGGATCTGGTGGCCTCTCAAACTGTGGCTCTTCAGAGCAAGTGGAACCATTCCCATTTCCCTTTGCTGCTCTTTCTAATGACTGTGCCTCTCAACTTGTGGGTTCTCAGCTTGCCTGGCTGGCATCCCTGAGCAGTAATGTAACTGGATAGGTCTGGAAACTGGATGGCCCAAGCAGAGATTAAGAAGAGAAGCAGAAGGGCTAATTCTTTGACGAGCATTTAAAAACTTCAGTTTAGGCTCAAAAGCGAATGTGCTCCCTGCAGCTCTGAATTTTTGGGACTACATCTGAAATATGTCAATAACTTCTTCAATATCTGACTGTATACAGACCAGCACTGTAGGAGGAAGAGCCAAGTGTTGACTCAACAAAGATGTGTTTCTTTGAATATGTAAAATGTAAACAACACCAAACAGAATGTGAAGACCTTGATTAAATATTCCAGGGTTCCTTCCTCACATCTAATGTTGATTTTTATAATTTTCTTTTTTACTTACTTGGAGCAGACCTGCAAGAAAAGCCTATGGAGCTGACTTACTCTAAAATATGCACTAGTAAATATTGTTGCTCATAAATCATTTATCATTCTTCCAGTCATGAGTCTTTTCTATGCTTCAGTGAAACCCAGTCAACTGGTATTAATGGTGACGGCTGCTGCTGCAAAAAGGGGAAAACTCATTAGCATTAATTACTTGTTTGTAGCTGAAGTTGCAGAGTGGTGAAATATTAGTTGGAAATGGTTCTAAGTTCTGGATGAGGCTGGCTGATAGACCAAAGAAAGATCAAGGTAAGAAGGCTGCAATATAAGGGGCTAATTGAGTTGGCTTAATTTAACAACAACAAACAGCAGGAGAGCTCCCTTTGACTCCAGGCTTTAATTGCTGGTGCTCGACTGCTGCTCAGTTGAGAGTTCGTGCTCATCTGTGGGTGCCTCCAAATGGCTCAGTGGTGCTGGAGAGAGAGGGAACTCTGCTCAGCCCTTGGGACTGAGAACTTCCTTGAGCTGCATTGTAGCTGAATATTGCAGAGAGAGGCTGAGGGGAAGAGATTGATAAAAACCTTCCAAATGACCCTTTCCCATGTTTCTTGGCTCCTTCTTGGTTCTGAGACTGCACATAGGCTTGATGCCAAAACCTCCTTGCTCTGTTGGCTTTGACAGAGGAGGTGAAGCTCATAAATGAGAGGTGCTGGAGTGAAATAACTTCCCATCTTAATGTTGCTTCACTTCTTCCTCCCTTTTTGCTGTTTGCAGCTTGTGTGGATTCTGTGCCTGTTTCCTCAGGCTGGTGGGTCAATCTCCTGGACACAGGTGGTGCCCACCATCCTCTGTGGGGACACCATTGCAACACAGCCCAGGGTCAGAGCTGTGCCCCATCATGGGGTCAGGTTTAGCAGAGCAGCTTTTGGTGAGGAAATTCAAAGTCAAACCAGCCTTTGAGGAAAGGAGAAGCAAGTGGTAAAAATGAGCTAGAACAGAGGGGAGGGTTACTGCTGCCAGTGCCCAGGAGGATTGCAGTTCTCAGCAGTGCTAGTAACAGCAGGGAGATACAACCTCCCAAGGCATGTGGTTGTGCACACTGTGCACATCAGGAGCCTCCCCATATTGTGTCAGACCAGTTGAATCTGTGAACTGGAGAAACAAGGAAAGTGGGATGCAAAGCTTGTACGTGTGCTCAGCAAATATTTTGCAAAAAGGGCATGAGTGGAGAGGAGAATTTGGGTGTTGTGGTCAGCAGCAGGATGATGATGAGCTGGCAGTGGGATTATGGATATAGAGCACAATTAATCTTCAGTGGAGGACAGGAAAATAGGATTAATAATGCCTCTATTTAGAGTAGGGAGTGGTTTAGTTACCATAATAAAAAAAGATGAATGAATGTAGACAGGGATTATGAAGATGATTAGGACAATAGATAACTTGTCTCATCAGAGAAAATTAAAAAAATTTTTTTTAGCCTAGCGAGCAGAAGATTGAGAGAGTACATGATTTTAGTGAGCATGCTTGTTCATAAAATCCCATTTGTTGGGGGTAAAAACAAAGAACTGAAAAGAGCTATTTTGAATGAATAATAGCATGGCTGCCTACTAAATCAATGTAAGTGGATCTTCAAAGTCTTCTTGTTTTTTACAATGGAAGAATAAATTACAGCAAGCACGTTAAAGAAATATCTTACAGTAAGATTCCTGGCCCTTTAAAGCTTTGTACTTTTGATTCCTTATAAAGTAATGATGGTTTTGAGCAGAAAAGTGGAGATAAGGAATCAAAGTGTTCTTCAAAATAGATCCTGCTCTGGTTATTGAAAAGACTTAGTATTTGGAAAGCATTTGATGTGAACATCTTGAATTTCGGCATTGCTGTAGTGTTTGTTGAAGGCATTTCTGCCATCAGAGGTTTGCTGGGTAACAGAAGGTGCAGCACTGGTCCTGCCCAGCTCCTCTGGTGCTGTTGGGAGGGGTTTTGGGAGCTTCAGCCAGTCCCTTACCCAGGTACTTGGCACTGAGGCAGCTTCCAAACTGGGCTCAAGAGGGAGATTTCTTTTGGGTCAGACTGGCAAGGCTGTTCCTGGTTCCCTGGAATGCTGATGGCTACAGCTCTCTGTCTCTGCATGTGAGCATGGGGATCCAGGGAATTCACTGTGCTCTCCTGTTGTTGTCTTCTATGGCAACTTTACATAACAGACTAAAAATTAACACTTAACATTGAAAAGTCTAAGCCTGTGTTTAGGGTTTGAGGTAAGAGAAGGAATGAAGGCTTGGATGGCTCAGGTTGCAAGTGCAGGGGAATGAACCAACTGATTCAGCTCTGTGTTCTTCTGCTTGGTTCTTCTAAGTGAAGGGTTCTTCAAAACTGAACAGTGAGATGAATTATGAAAGGGGAAAACAGTTTCTTCAATGTACATCATGGAGGATGTCTGGCTTAAGGATTTCCAAGGAGCAGGAGGAGGCCAGTTGTGGAACCTCTTGAAGTTAAATACTGAATTCTTCTTGGAAAATTCAACTTCAGAATTCTGTTGTGAGCAGTTAGCTAAATTTCTTAGAAAGGTACAATGAGTTCGGTTGGTTTCCTGCAACAAAGCTTTAGGAGTGTGCCACTTTGAAAAGCCATACCCTGAGGGAGCTCTGAGGTGGCTGTTGGCAAACTGTTGACGTGTTGTGGGCAGTGTATGGATTTGATTGAAGGCAAGATTAAGGAATTATCAGAAGCTTTTGTTGCCATGAGTATCAACTCCTGTGTTGATATGGCAAAAATTGGTGTGGGAGAAGAGTTAATGGTGCTGCCTGGAAGTGTTGTCACACCCTGTGGGCATGGGGGAAAGAGACTAGAAAATGGGAATTTTCTTTTGATGGATTGGAGTCTGACCATTTCTGAAATGGGCTTTGTTCCATTAGATTTAAGTGAATTCTTGGTGCTTTATTGACATGATCACAGGATGGCTACTGTTGCCTCTTCTTTTCTCAACTCTGTTTTATTTTCTTTCCCTTCTAATATCTAATGAAGATCTAAGGTTGTATTGGAAAAACAGACTACTCATGCAAGAATTTGTACCAGCTTTATAATCCAAGTCTCACAGTTGAAATCTTCTCCACTGTGTTACTTTAACTCTTAAAATCTTTCTTCCAGAGTGGTTGTGTTACCTGTGTTCAGTGTTGAAAAAGGGAAGATTGTGCTGGATCCCCTTGGAATTGCTGATGTGCACACACTATGCAGTTCCTGAATATTGAGGCCAGGCCAGAGTGCTCTCTTGCCCTTTGAATCCAGCTAAAAGAGCTACCCCAGGGTGCTTTCCCTTTATAAAAGAAGCCTGAAAGTCAGCTTCCCTTAATTGGCAGAAATGTATATATATGCAACAACTTTAAATATAATCTGCTTTTAATTTTGGGAAGCTGGTTATCTTTTGACACCCTGACAAGCTGTTTGAAACTCACTAAATCTTTAAAAATCTCATGTTAAAATAAAAGGGAATAGCATTTTATTTTAGGACTGGCTTGAAAGGTTGCAATTTAAGAGCTGGGTAGAGGATAATTTTGGCTTTTAACTTTGTTAGCAATTTCTGAGATTCACGTGAAGAAGTAGCCTCTTCAATAAGTTGTTTTAAATAGAAAATAAATGAAAACAATTATTTGGGAATTGAAAATGTGGTTATTTTATATATAAGTAAATAAGGAAGGAAAAATTTGTACTCTGTTTTGGTTCTGGCATATCACAGAATGGCCTGGATTGGAAGGGACCTTAAATCCACCCAGTCCCACCCCCTGCCATAGGCAGGGACACCTTCCACTGTCCCAGGGTGCCCCAAGCCCCAGTGTCCAGCCTGGCCTTGGGCACTGCCAGGGATCCAGGGGCAGCCACAGCTGCTCTGGGCACCCTGTGCCAGGGCCTGTCCACCCTCCCAGGGAGGAATTCCCTCCCAATATCTCATCTAACCCTACTCTGTTTGAAGCCATTCCCTTTTATTGTGTTGCTTCATGCTTTTGTAAATATATATCCTTAAATCCTGAGGTTGTCACTGTATTTCATACTTGTGGCGATGACTTTTATTATTAGCCTGTTCCAGAAGGAATAAAGAAAGGCTCATGTCAGCTGTGTTGGGGTTTTGTAATCTCCTGGCTGTTTGAAGCTCACAGCATTGGTGGTACATCATCTCTCACCCACCTGGAAATCTGGAGTTCTTAACCCGTGTTAAAGTAATGAGTTGTGTTCCCCAGAGCTGGGTAGGGGATACCTTTGGGTTGATACTCAGAGCTGGCCTGTACTTGGACAGAAGCTCTTTTGCTGTGTCCCAGTACAGAAGTAGCATATTTTTATCTTAAAATATTATGTGGCACTTTTGGTTGTATTATTTAAGATGATAGAAGGGTGTTACATAGGGGGGAGCATTTGAACAAAGTTGAGTATCTTGGTGTGGTTGCTTGGGCAGGCTGGCAGCTGTGCTTGGGCTGAATTTAGCTGTGAAGGTGTAGAGTGCCTGGGTGGGGAGAAGTTCCTGGGAAGATATTATGTATGGGCATGGTTAACCCCAGGCTCTCCAGCTGTTGGCATTTCTGAGCAGTTAAAAGTAAGCTGTTAAATAAGTGGAGCCTCCTGGGACTGCATCAGGCAGAGGTTTTGGTGCAGCCCTTGCCCTGTTTGGTGTGGGGGGCTCCATGGGACTCACTGTCAGCTGTCACTTGTCAAGCGCTGGTGGAGGGTTTTTAGTCTCATCTGAGACAGGCTATTTTTATTTTGGCATTTGGCCACGTGGACACTTTCTCATACAGGTTTTTGGGAAGCCTCTGAAACAGCGCCTAGCATCTGCTTTCTGGTCATCTCTTGCTGCCTGCAAATCCCTGACCCTGAGGCCCTACCATTTTCTAAACTAAGTCCTAGCTGTTCTCTCAGGGATTTCTCAGATGTAGAGAGATCCAAGGATAACAATGTGGATTCCAAAACTTACTGTTGTGTAGGAACTGTGGTGCTGGAAGCTGGCCCAAAAAGTGAGGGAGAAATCCAAAATTTACTCCTCTGATTATATGCAGGCATTACTTTCATGCTTTGTGAATGCCTTCTGGAGGAATTGCTCTAGCTGTGCAAAGTGGCCTTTGCTTTTCATAGTTAACCAATGGCATTGTTAGCATCTGAAACCCAAATTCTTTGCTCCTGCAGCAGATGCAGCCCCACAGGCTATGAAATGTTGAAGCGTTTTACGAAGCGCTGCCTGGCTTTGAATTCCAACCAGGGCATATCCAGCCAGGTCATCGCTCCGAGTTGTTTACGGTCCCAGGAGCTGTGGCAGCTCGCTGTATGTTTACAGGGCTTTCTGCTGCTTTCTGCTTAACTCCTACACGCACACAAATCAAAGCTTTTGCTCAGACTTTGAAGGCGTCGGAGCTTGGGAAATAACTGCAGCCCTGCAAAGGCGTGCTGAATTCACCTCTCTAGAGAATTCTGGCACACTGAAACACCTGTACAAATGGAAATAAGGACCAAAGTGTGATTTCCCAGCCCTTCCTCCCTGTGTGAACCCCTCTGCACAAACCCCTCTGCCCCAATGCCGTGCAGTAGCTGTACTCAGAGGTAGCCGCACGCAGCATTAACTGTCAGCCGTATGTCACAAAGGTTTTGTTTTAGAGACTCAGGTTGGCTTAGGAACCTTTCCAGCGGCTGATGGATGCTGTGTGATGCTGAAGGCAGCCCCTGCTGTGTCCCCATGCAGGTGACCTGATGAAGAGCGCCTCCGGGGAGTTTGCAGATGACCCCTGCTCGTCGGTGAAGCGCGGGAACATGGTGCGGGCGGCGCGCGCCCTGCTCTCCGCCGTCACCCGCCTGCTCATCCTGGCTGACATGGCCGATGTCTACAAGCTGCTCGTGCAGCTCAAAGTTGTAAGTGTGGGTTACACCTGCTCTACCAGGTGCCCACTCTGTGTGTGACCCCGTGGGGCCTGCACTGGCAGCAGCTTCCTTCTGCAGTGGGGGGCTCTGGGGGTTTTCCCTCTCAGCAGAATGTGGGGAGGGTCTGGGGGTTTTTGCTCTCAGCAGAATGTGTGCAGTGGGTGTGTGTCACTCACTTTTGTACTCACTGTCAGTAGCTTTTGACATTGAGCTGTACTCTGTTCTGAACTTTTAGTACAAAAACTAACTGAGCCCTGGTCTGAAGCTGCAGGTGAGAGCCAGCCCTTTCATCTTACAGAATTTGGCTTTCTTATAACCAGTACTCCTTTGCAGCTGCTAGGGATGAGTAGCTTCAGCAGGCTAAATAAAAATGAAAGTGGACTACTGTTTGAGGAAGCATTTCCTTCCCATGGGCAACAGGGTGGGCGAGTGGTTTGTGCAGAATTTGAAGTGAAATGATATTGGGTACTGGGTCTTCCTTTGCAAACGAGCTTTGAGGACTCTCCTTGTGCCCTTTGGCCACTGCTATGGCCCTGCCAGAGCCCTTGACTCCTTCATGCTCTTTTAGATGTGTGTTCCTGACTGTCTCTGATAGCTGCTGACTATGAAATAGTAGCTAAGCACTGTATCCTATTAGCCTTTAAAGTGTCTCTCTTGAAAAAATAACAGGGGGCAGGGGAAGATTGCTTTCTCTGACTGCCATGAATACATTCTGAACTACCTCCTGACCTGTGGACTGTATTGCTTGGAAAAATACGTGAATATATATTCTTTTAGGTGGAAGATGGGATCTTGAAACTAAGAAATGCTGGCACAGAGCAGGATTTGGGTATCCAGTACAAAGCCCTCAAACCAGAAGTGGACAAGCTTAACATCATGGCAGCCAAAAGACAACAGGTATAGTGTGGCCATTTTCTTCTGTATATTAATTCTTGTTTTTCTTTTTCAAAATACCTTGATACTCTTGGGAAGTGCTTGTTCTGTTAATACTTTTCGCTTTATTTTTTTTACTTTATTGCTGAGTACTTTATATTGTGCTTTGCCACGCTAAGGAACTGTGAGCTTGCCTGGTAAGCAAGGAAAGTGTGCTTGGCTGTAGGGTGCTGCTTGTGATGGAATTTGTTCACAGTAGCACTTGTAAATGTCAGTGTTTTAGTGCTTTAATGGCATGCTGCTGCCCAAAAGCTGCACTTGAGGACAGGAGCTGAGATGTGTCCCAGTCCTGGGGCACTGCCCACTAGACCCTGTTGCTGCTGTGGTTCATGCAGATGGACTGAACGTGTCCATGTGCGCAGAGGGCAGAATCCATGGCTGGGCACAGCTACAACTTCCTGAGGAAGTGAGTGGTGCTGCTCACTGGTCTTGCACTGAAATGTCCATTGGAGGAGGGGTTGAAACTCCTGTTTGTTGTGGGTATGTTCTGTGTTTGGATAGCTTGTGCTTAGCCTTAAATTGCGTGTGAAATTTGTTTTGTTCAACAGCACTGGTGTGACTCATTCTTGAGTAGTTAAGTTTTCAGAGGAAAGCAGAGGTGTGGGCAGTTTAAATTATCAGAAATAGCATAATTCTTTTAGAGCATTTTTTGCCTCTTTGTTCTGTAGATATGTACAAACCAAAACTGCTTATGCACCTCTGACACTACTTGATTTTTTTTTGCACAGATTTGTCTTAGAAAATAAGCTGGGTACAGTCAAAAAGGGATTGTCAGTTGGTTATGTATCTCAAATCTGATTGTAGTAAATGGGAGTAGGGTTGTGATGGCAATGCAATAAATGCTATAAAACTGCTTTGTGATGGATTGTTCCATACTATGGGAAGTGGTTGTACAAAATCTGTAAATCTCTGTGCCTGCTTGGAGTGCCCTCCCAGCTCAGTGTGTACCTTACAGAGGTCACCTATTGCCCATTCATTTTAGAGAGTCTGACAGAATTTTTTTCCCTTTTCTCAGTAAGGCAGTGCTTGTCTTCATTTTCACTGCCTCTTTGTTAGATTTAAGAGGTAATTTTGAAATGGTGCTGCTGCTAATAACTGTGGTTGTTCCTCCTTTTATAAACTTACTGCTTGTGCTGGACTCAGAGGCTTTATCTGATCATGGTGCTCTGTTCCAAAACAGAGGTGATGGTGCTTTAGAGAATTACAGCATAGAGTGTTTGGGAAAAGACTTATGGACTTGCTCACTAATCTTGAATTAGTGGTAATTATAGTCATTGGATTAATTTTGTCTCATTGGAGGTGAACAAGAAGTTGAATGAGATGATATATTTGTTCTTCTGAAATTAAGTACCTGAGTCTCTTGAGGAGCGTAAATGCCATCTCCTAGGTGCGATTAAAGAAAACATTCTGGTTGTGAGCCTGGGAGTTTAAATTAAAGATGATCTTGCTTCTCATCTGCGAGTGCAAGACAGGACAGCTTCTAAAATGCCGGTCCAATGCTGCAGAGGAACAAAAATCCAACGTCAGGTTTTGAATTGTGGTGTTGTGAGTCGCCCTGCGGTGTTGTTGTTTTTTTGGCTTTATGAAGCTGTCGTGTTTTGCAATTAGTTGAGCCCTTAAGGATGGAAATACTCAGCAGACGGATTTGAGGCAAAGAACCTGCCTGTCTTTTGAAGATGCGGGGAGACAGTGCACGGATGTTGAACATGGGCAATAATCTCAAATGTTTGTTTTCCCCCTTTAATTTTCCTAACAGGAGCTGAAAGATGTGGGTCACCGCGATCAGATGGCGGCAGCCAGAGGAATCCTGCAGAAGAACGTGCCCATCCTGTACACGGCGTCCCAGGCCTGCCTGCAGCACCCCGACGTGGCTGCCTACAAGGCCAACAGGGACCTGATCTACAAGCAGCTGCAGCAGGCGGTCAGCGGCATCTCCAACGCCGCCCAGGCCACGGCCTCGGACGACGCTGCCCAGCAGCAGGGCGGCGGTGGAGAGCTGGCCTACGCCCTCAACAACTTCGATGTGAGTGGCTGGGCAAAGCCCCTCCTGTTCCTTCACCTGCGTGCTTTTATTGATACTGCCTGGAAGATCATTTTCTGTTGAAGTTGTAGGCAAAGTAGGCTTTTTTTAAAAAAGCCATTTTCCAAACTAGGGTTGATGGAATATAGAAAGTTACATATGTGGTTCTTGGTGATGGAAGGCTGTCAAGTTAAACTAGCTCTGAAATAGCAGCCTACTGCTACATTAGATGGTTTGTTTGAAATTGATTATTTCATAATATATTTATGTAATGTATTCTTGGAGGTGACAGAAGTGATTTATTAAAAGTGAATCATGTATTTGGGATTGCTGAAACTACCTCTTGAGAGGAACATGAAGTGGGAAGTTTTAATATGATCTTTGGTTGGAAATGAAGTCATTTCATACTGATAGGTTGTACTGATCTGTCATGTTCTTTATCTTGCATTCAGCACGTTGCTGAGGACAGCCATGCATTTTTACTGAGATCGCTTTCCTTTTGAAGCCAGAATTCGGTGTCTACCTGATTCAGCCTCTGAATTTTAAGCACTGTAGCACTAACTTACTCTAGAACTATATTTAATATTGCAAAGCTATCACTGAAAAGGCATTTAATAGTTGTGGTTTTGCCAAATTTTCCTCACTTTCTCCTTTTTGCTCTTACCACTCTCGTTCCTCCCTTTCTGCCACGTGTATTTTGCCAGGATAAAATTATGATTGAGTTCTCCCTGTGTCTGATGGGAAGCCTTTCCCTGGGATCTCTTGAGCAACAAGAGGATGTCATGGTAGTCTTGATCTTTGTGTCTGATTTTGGTTTTGAGTTTGCCTTCCTGAAATTCCATCAGATGCTCAGTAAGCCTTCAAAGTGTGCCTCAGGTTAGCCCCTTTGGGTTACAGATTCTCACAGGTGCCTGTGGGAGGGGAAGGCAGCCCTGAAGCAGCAGCACCGTCTCAGGGGCTGGCAGTGAGGAAACAATTCAATGCAAGTTGGTGGAATGCTTGTACAGCTCAAGCCAGCTAATGGGCTGGCTGATAAATAACACTATTTTACTATACAAACTCTCCAATATACAACTGCAGACTACTTTTTGAGTGTTGCAGTTCACATGAAGCTTTTTGAGCTTTTAATTCCACTTTGTGAGGCTCTCTAATAGCAGCAGTGCCTGATCAGCAGGCCAGCTTCACGATAGCTTTGTCTCATCCCTGCCAAAGGAGGCCGACAAAACAAATGTGTTGAGGTTCTTGGCAGATGTTATCCTTGCACTTCATTTCCTGCTACTGCTTGAGTGTTATTACACTCCTGTAATAGAGGCTTTGAGCACACGTGCCCTCAGATACTCCGGTGATGGTAAAATATGAAATGGCTGCCAGACGATAACAAACTGATCGTTATCTCTTTTTGGTGGTGCAGTTCTGGAGTGGTAGCACACTGCATTGTATTAGCCAGTGGCTCAAAGTTTCAGGAAGGAGGAGGAGGGAATGTGTTGGAGAGCACATGCCATGTTCTCATCCTGCTGTGATGGCTGCGTGGTTACTCTGTAGGGATATGAAATGTGCTGGCTGGCAGAAGGAGGTGGTTGTGACGTGGCTGCTGGGGTTAGTTTGAACACAAACTGGCTGAAAAATTTCCCATTTCAAAAAGCTTTGGGTCTTCTGCCCCTGAAATAACCGAGCCTAACCCTAAACAACCAACCAGACCATGAAATGGCCAAATTATTTTTCTTTATTAAGTTACAGACCTGTTTAAACAAATCACCTGAAAGGACTCAAAGGTGATAAATACTGTGCAGTTTCTTCCTGGGGAGCTTCCATGGGTGGTGGTGTTGGCCCCTTGAGAGCAGATGCATCAATGCTGCTGTTTCAGCCCTGAGTCTCTTGGTATGAGCTGTGCTTGCTAACACTCTGGCAAGAGAAACTTGTGGTAATTTTCTGCCGTGAAGAAATTGATTTCTGTGTGGTTTGAAACCTTTATTTTGATATTTCACTTGGAGAATTTTTGAGAACACAGTTCTATTTACCTGCTTAACACTGAAGAGAAGAAAGACTGCAAAGTAGGGCAACAGAACACAATATATAGAGTTAATTTTGGATGTTTGTTTTCTTGTTCATGATGGGATAATTATATCTGACAAGTTAACTAGTGAAGGCCTGTCCAAATTGACATGTCATTAGGAAGAGTTCTGTACTTTGAACCTTATTTTTGCTGGCACATTTGATTTTTGCCATTCATGTAACAAGGCTTCCTATGGCCAAGTTTTGTTTAGCTGTCAAAGCAGCACAAGAAATGAGTAGCAATATAATCTGCTGGGAAACCTCTTAGTAATTTTACAGAACTACTCATGAAAATCCTCCTCAGTGCCAAAATAGTGTTGTTTGCCTCTTAATGCCTGATCAGGGGGTTGCTCTAAGTGTTGGTTGTTTGCATGACTTAACAGTAATACACTGCTTTGATGCCTTAGAGTGGCTGCCTAGAACAGAGGTTAGACAAGATTAAGAGAATAAAAGTGGGTATTTGTTGAAGGCCTTCAATAGATACACCTTGGGCAGTCAAAAGCCTCAGAGAGGGCTGCACCCAAGAAGGATGATGGTCATGAATTTTTCTGGAAATTATATGTTTGGTCCATTTACATATCGGGGGTTAATCCTCCAGTTACAGTTTCAGGTAGTGAAGTAATTTACTCCAAGTTTGGCCCTCCCCTGCCCCAATTCACTGTTATTTACATCTCTTATGGCCTGAGACAGTGAAATGTCCTTAAGTTTCAGGCCCAGAGAGGAATTGTCTGACCAAAATGTGAAGAAAGTAGCTGACACTGTATAAGGAGTTTAAGAGTTATACACTAAAGCACTACAGGATTTGAAAAGTAGGATTCAAAAGATTTGAATCCTAAGGCATCACTTGGGCTGGTGACTGATTTGCAGAACTCTTTCTCTTTCTAGAAACAAATCATCGTGGACCCCTCGACGTTCAGCGAGGAGCGGTTCCGGCCGTCGCTGGAGGAGCGGCTGGAGAGCATCATCAGCGGGGCCGCCCTGATGGCCGACTCGTCCTGCACGCGCGACGACCGCCGCGAGCGCATCGTGGCCGAGTGCAACGCCGTGCGCCAGGCCCTGCAGGACCTGCTCTCCGAGTACATGGGCAACGTGAGTGCCCCGCTCTGCGGGCTCCCTTCGGGGCTGGAACTGCATGGGGTCAGCTAAAACATGGAATTGAAACTGAGTACATGGGCAACGTGAGTGCCCCGCTCTGCGGGCTCCCTTCGGGGCTGGAACTGCATGGGGTCAGCTAAAACATGGAATTGAAACTCTGAGTGCATGGGCAACATGAGTACCCTGCTTTGCTGGCTTCCTTCAGGGGTGTAACTCCATGGGGTCAGCTAAAACATGGAATTGAAGCCATGTCCCTCAAAGCTGGTTTGTTCTCCTGTACTTGGCACTAGTGAGGGCACGCCCTGAGTGCTGTGTCCAGTTCTGGCCCCTCAGTTTGGGAAGGGTGTTGAGATGCTCGAGTGCATCCAGAGGAGGCAACAAGGCTGGGAGCACAAACCATGTGAGGAACAACTTGGAGAGGTGGGGGTGTTTAGGCTGGAGGAAACAAGACTTAGGGGTGCCCTCATCACTCTGCACAGCTCCTGAAAGGTGCCTGTGCTCAGGTGGGGTTGGTCTCTTTCTCCAGGCAGCACTGACACAACCAGAGGACACTGTCTTAAACTGAGTCAAGGGAAATTCAGGTTTGATATCAGGAAAAAGTTTTTCACAGAAAGAGTGGTGAAGTTCTGGAATGGCTGCCCAGGGAGGTGGTGGAGTCACCATCCCTGGATGTGTTTAAAAAAAGCCTGGATGTGGCACTGGGTGCCAGGGTTTAGTTGAGATGTTGGGTTGGACTTGATGATCTTGAGGGTCTCTTTGAACCTGGTGATTCTGTGAATTCTGTTTTGTCCCAAACAGAATTTGAGCAATAGCAAGTGGTCCTGAAAGGTTTGTCCTGAGGTGTGATGAAACCTTCTTAAATCACCAGTGATACTTACCTCAAAGCTGATCTCCAGTCTTCCAAACAAGTGTTGTCATCATAAAATGTTAATCCCATGGCACTCCTTCTAATTCTCTTTTATGACTGTTGACATGGTCAAGAGAAATTCAAACCTCGGTTTACATAAGGTAACTGGGCTTATGCAAAAAGTCCTACTTCACTTCCTTTGTCTCTTGGAAACTTTAACAGTCCCATCTTTGTAGCTGAAAGCATGAATTGTCAGAATCAAGTTGATTTACTCGGTCTGAGTAGAAGTGATGTATGAAGTTAAATATGTAGTAGAAAATCTGAGAGCAGTTTGGTGTAAATATTGGACTCAGAGCAGTTCTTTTCCAGTGTTTAGGCACTGAATGTCCACACAGTGTCTGAAGCCTGAGTATTTCCACACTTGGAGTGAGTGTCATGTCATGCACATGAGCTTCTGCATTTGAGGGCATTATGGTGAAATATTGGACTTCCTTCCCCTCCACTGCCCCTTTGCTCTTGTTCCAGTGGGTTTTAAGCTGAAGAACTTGATGTGTTGAGAGGTGACATCAGGATATCATAAGATTATAGATGAGACTATATATAATTGTTTAACTTCAATACTGTTAAAGCTGATTTCAGAAATAAAG
Organism: Melospiza melodia melodia; assembly: GCF_035770615.1. Lineage (NCBI taxonomy): Eukaryota > Metazoa > Chordata > Aves > Passeriformes > Passerellidae > Melospiza > Melospiza melodia. The sequence goes on from NC_086207.1 coordinate 3,140,718, forward strand.
TTGCAGAAATGGCAACAATTTAAGCAAACTTAGTGGCTTGTAGTGCTGTGGCAAGTAAAATTGTCTGAAGAAATCTTTATTGTGGGACTTGAGGTCTTATTTATGCTTTTGAACTTGTTTGAGGTGCAGCTGAGTTCAGAGATACTTTTTTTAGGCAGTAACTCTTATTTCGGAACCTTGCTGCACTAGATACTTCACCTTCAGATCTTTTGGCCAAAGTGATTTCAGCATAGAGCAAAACTGGTCCAGGGGCTGCCATGCATGGGTTGGGGTGGTGGAATTTGGAGAACAGATGCAGTGCGTGGTAGAGAGAAAGGAAAACAAGGATTTCTGTTTGCCAAAGAGAAGGGCAAAGTAATTGAACAAAACTGAAAGGCAAGTCTGATGTAGCCTGCGGGCTGAGCTAGGTATTCACGTAGTCTGTCTTAATTGCTTGTGAAAGTAGCTTGTGCTCAGCATTGACATTTTGTAGAACTTCAGACTGCAGCTGGGAAGCAAAGCATGAAGTTGTGCCACTCAAAACTCCTTTGAGCAGGGTATTTTATGAGTCTGTGAAGTATCAGCAATAATCCCTCAAATGTGCTGCTGGATTGGATGGAGCCCTGTCAGCAGGATTCCAAATGGCGCAGCCACCAAAGGGTAATTAAACATGTGCAGGAGGTAAATGCTCGGTCTTGCATGGAGGAGTTGGTGGCATTTGTCTCATTGCAAGTTGGTCAGAGAGCCATGTGAGAGTGCAGAGCTTTGACTTCCTCTCACAGCAATGCCTGTCCTCCTCAGCCATGTGCTTTTGTCTCTGATAGGCAAGTTAAAGTAATCACGCTGAGATGGGAAGAATGTATTCCCTCTGTTATCTCCTTTGGCACATTGTGAAATTAGTGGAGCATACTGCATTTTTTAAAGTCACTGTTATGTTATGATTGTAGACAGTGTAGTTGGGGAAATGAGATTAGAAATTCAGTGAAATGGAGTGGAAAAAGCAATTGATAAATTATGGTGAAAATGTGGGATGGTGTGTAAAAATCCATACTGTAAACCCCTCTGTGATTAAGCTGAAGAATGACTAATAGTTGGGAATCTAAACAGTGAAAATGGTTTGATACATCTGCAGGAAGAGTAGGGATGTGCTGACTTAGAGTAGTGGCAGAGGAAATGTCATTTCATGTATATGTATGATATACCCACAGCTCCTGGGATGCTTTCCTTCAGTCTCCCTTTGAAGGAGGAAGTGAATTGGGCATTAAATCTGTTAATTGCACAGCACTTGCAGTGCATCGTAAATCCTATCCAAGTGCTAGAGTAAGAGGTATTTATTGGCCAAGTGTAAAAATTCAGAGCAGATTGGATGAGGAATAGACTGGAAAGGCTGAAGCACAGGACTGTCTTGAGACAGATTTCCTTTTTAACTTTAAATGCCTTCTCTTTGGTGACTTCCTCTGGCTTTTGGGCTTTCTTTCTGATCTCTGGCAATTGCAAGACTTTTCTAGACAGTTTATAACTCATAGTTTAGTGTTTTGGACCCAGAGTTTAACTGTTTCTCTGTGCCTGTCCTTGAAGGTCTGGAAGCATTGGCAGCTGTGTTATGGAGTGTGGCAGAAGTTTTTAGCTGAATAACGGGTTTTAGCAATAAACTGAATTGTAGGATCTCTTGACCCCCACTGCATCTGCTGGCAAGGTGATGAATCCTGTGATTATGCCCTTAAAAAAGGGGCAAGATTTGCTTTTTCAGTAGTTTATTACAGAAGTTTGAATCCCCTTTTTCTTAGATTGGTGTGTGTATGATTTCCTTTTTCATCTAGTACAACTTCTTGCCATTTTCAAGAGCAGCTTGGTCAGACTAAATCTTGCACATTAAGGCCAGCATTGTGTCAGACAGTGGTCAGTAGTGGGTCCTGCAAGCAGAAGGACAGAAACAAAGGAGCTGTTTAATTTATCTTACCCCAAGTATCCCCCCAGTGTTGGCAGTCTGCAGCTCAGGCACTTCTGACCTTCTGGAGTGCTCTTGGAAATGGCAAGAGAAGTTGTGGCCAGTGGCAGGAGCCTGTTTCTGTGGGTGGTAAGTGAGATGGGCTTTCATTACCTGCATCCACCAAATGTCATTGGCCACTTCCTGACCCAGCCTCTTGGTTTATAAGCTACATTCTTTGAAATCCCAGCTCTTCATCCCTTAATTGTAGCATCTCATTCCCTGGCTTTTCCCCCCTCCTCTCCCACTTTGCCTGGGGAGAGCTGTTTTCCATTATGGCTTTTGCTCACTTCTCACAATTCCAACAGAAAATAGTTTCCCTTTTTAAACTTGCATTGCAGATCCCTCCTGGATTGAAATAGCATGGATGCCTATTTGCATTTAGGTTTTATTACTTGGAGTAAGCTTGTTTCTTGCTGCTGGTGCTGAATGGCAGGGCTGGGAGGGGAAGGCCTAAATTCATTATTGATTCTGAGTAGCTTTGTGAAAGCAGAGTAGTCCAAGGTCTTGGTTCTGGGATCAACTGCCTGGAATGCAGTAAATTCACCACATCAGTTGCAGCTGAGTTTGTAATATAACTCACAGATGGCAAGACCCAGGTCTTTGTACCCAGATCTGTGGCCGTCAGGCATTCTTGGTGTGTATTTTATTAATTAAACAAAGAAATTTCAAAGCATATTTGAGTTTAGTTGAGCATTGATTCCAGACTTAGGCAGGGCAAGAGGGCAGAGCAAAGCATCGAACAGAATGATGTTAAAATTAATAGTGCAATCAATGAAGAAGTTAGTAAGAAATATCAGAAAATACAATGGAAACAGTCTTTAGGGTCTAACTCCATGGTCTTGTGTGGGTGCATGCTGACCTGTTGCAGTTTGCTCCAAGTAAAAAGGATGAAGCTGTGTATTTTTTGACACTGCTACCAGTTTATCCTGGCATTGCCTTTGCACTGGCAGCTGGTGAGATTCCTCTCCCACTGTAGGTACAGCCAACATCTCTGCTTTTCTGTTCTGTGCTACTCAGCTCTGCCTCAAAGTTAACATAACTCTAATAAAAACTACATGGATATCTAAACTACTGAAATGCATTAAAAAGTGCCCAGTGGGCTGACAGCTGAAAAATTTCTCTATTTTAGAAAGAAAATGTGTCACTGGCACAGGAATCCACAGACTTGATTGTGACAGGTATGTGCTCTGTGCTCTAGCCCTCTGGGTGTCATTAGCACAGGACTTGGGCAGCTTGCCTTGCTGTCAGCTCTGTGTTACACATGGCAAGGGCTGCGTTTGGTGACTTTGAGGCCGAGCTTTGAAGGGGTTTGGGGTTCACGGGGTAGAAAGCACAGGCCACGCCCTGGAAGCATAACCAGCAGTTTCCAGTGTGCTCTGAAGTTGCAGAAGACATCAGTTACCTGACTGATGTGTAAGACTGGAAATAAAAGCTTCCTTCAGCTTTTGACAGTCCATTTTTGCTGCCTGGTGCAGGAGCCCTGAGGGCTGGGGGCAGTGGGCTCCTTTCCATGGGCCAGCAGTGGTCGGAGGTGTCTTGCTCTGCTCAGTATGCACAAGGAAGTGCAGAGAGCTCTCATTTTCAGTCTATTCTGTACCCCATCAATTTCTAATGCATTCAGCTCCCCTTTCATGCACACACCAGTAACTCAGCCATGTACCAGCAGAAACATTGTCAGGAATTGTAGTTTGGTGAGTGCGGAATGCGGACCCGCAGCCCCATTGTGTACCACATGCTCTTGTACAATAAAATCCCTTGTTACTACATTTGGAAACGATAAATCATGTTACATAAAGTAGCCTGACAGGTCCCATTTCAATGGGAATTTTAATGCTTTCATATTAACATTCTGACTGTGTCCTTGACTGTCTGGATTGCATTAGAGGTGCTTGGCAGCAAATGGAGAAAAGCCATTGGGAGCTGGTTCAGAGCAGGCATTCCAGGCACACATCACTTCAGGATGGCTTTTTATTTTCCCTGGTTTCCATCTTCTCTTTGGCCTCAAGTGCTTGAGCACCACAGCAGGGTCTGGTTGGGGGTGGGGGTTGTGTTTCTGTTTGTTTTAGATTTTACCCTGACCTGTGCTGGTATGGCACAAATTCAGGGTGAGGGGGTGGCTGAGCCCAGGCTGTGGCCCTGCTCTGTCAGGGAACTCTGGCAGGCCAGCGTGGTTTGGATCTTGGGGTCTCCAGAGAAGGTCCCAACACTGCTGGGTTTGGACCTGGTGGACCCATAACTTGTTAGATGCTTGGTTTGCACCCTTGTGTCTGTGTTCAGTGCAGTTAGGGGAATGTAATGCTTCACACAAGGGCTGTTTGCTCAACCTTAATTGCACTATTTTGCTTTTCTTTCCTAAGCTTCTCTGAACATCTCTGATGCTTGGAAAGTGATTGGGCAGGAAGGTGCCTGGTTTATCTATTCAATATCTGCTGGGAGAAATCATTTGTTTTCAGAACTACCAGCAAAGGATATTTCTACTCCAGACACACTTGCAATTTACAGAATGGAGATGTGTTTTCATGATGAATTTGCCTATTAATAATGTTGATCCACAGCTTTGTGTTCCTATCAAGGATCCAAGCTTGGAAAGGAACACGTGAATTTTCACATGACTCTGAAATTCATTTATAGCAAGTATCTATATACTGAAAGGGCTCTTGCATAGCCCTTTTAATGAAAGCATCTGTTTCTGTGGGAATAGATGTGAATTAAAATGGCACACTGATCTGTGTTGATGATAAAGATGCTGATAAAAATTCTGCCTTGAGATAATCTGCACTTTCTTTTTTAATATTGTTTGTCAGTTTAAGATGCCTGAATGCTGACGTGATGGATGTGCTTAGAAAGCCTGGATGGGTTTTCCTGTCATGGACTTTGCTGCTCAGTAGAGAGCTGTGCTGTTCTGCTGGGCCCTAATTTCCATAGACATTATTGCTTTGACAAAAATGCTGCTTTTAAAAACAGAACATTTCTGAAGTGATAGGAGTTTTAAGTTTAATGCTTATAGGCTGCCATAGAGTAAATATTTCAGCATCATTGGAGTGAAGCCAGATGAAGATGGTGAGAACTTCACACTGTGTCAGTCAGGCATTTTTGGGCTACAGAATCAAGCTTCCAGCTATTCACCCAACACCATCCTGGTTTGGGACTTAGTGTGGGGTTTTCAGGAGATGTTCTGGCACCTTCTGTTTCTTAGGGAGTAATAAAAGCACTTATGGAATTTAAGAGAAGTTCTTAAGAGTCCAGCTCCTGCAAAGTTCTGTACACCTTGTGATCTCTGGGTTTTGAAGCTCTTCAGAGTCTTCCCTGCCCCCCCAGTGGTTTCCCTGAGCTTCTCCCAATGTTGATGTGGAGTTGCTGGTTTAGAGACCCCAAACAGCTTGGGGTGCCCAGCCCTAGAGGGGAGGGAGGGCAGCACATCTGGGCTGCAGCTGTGTGCCCTGGGAGGGGGCACAGGCCAGTGCAGCCACTGATGCCAGTGGCACAGCTTGCAAGTCCTGGATGCTTTTCCAGACCCAAGACAGTTTTTGTGCTGTGCAGATGCATCTCTTAAAGAAGCATATGGCTGGCTGAGTGCCTCCTGAGAGAATCCCAGCAAGGCCCAGCACTCACACCTCAGGTCTGATTGCAGTAGGAGCCCAGGAGTCTCTGGAAGTCTTAAATCACTGCTGTGCTCCATCCACTGCCTTCAGCCTTTGCTGCTTGTTTGCAGAGCTGCCAGCAAGAACTCTCTTAAATTGAATAGATTTGACAGCAGCTGGGACTTGTTCTGAACTGCCTTGTACAGCAGAACTCACCCTTGCAGCCTTTCCACGCTTTGCAGCGTTTTTGTTACAGACTCTTAATGTATGTAAAAGAAGGAAGGTGGCTGCCCTCACTTACAGTGCTCACTGCAGGCAGCTGTGCAGCAGAGCTGAGCTCTAGTGCTGGCTCTGAGCAGGAATTGGGTACTGTGGATACTCTGAGTGGCAGTGAAGGCTCCCATCCTACCTGGTCCCTTCTTCCCCCCCTCACCCTTTGCTTTTGTGTTGGTGAAACACCTGAGTCTTCCTTTGTCAGGCATGTGTCCATCTCCAATGTTAACACATTCTGATCTTCTGATAATGCATTATAAATCTCAGCCTTTCTTAATCTCATGTTGATCAAATAACAGTTAAGATTGATGCAGGGAAAACCTGCAGTACAAATGTACACCCTTGTTTGTGATATGGAGCTTGGCATTTTGCAGTGTTTTACTTTCCTTGAACTCTAAGTGCTTTTACATAAGTACACTAATGCTGTGCATGGATTCTGCCTTAACATTGTGGTTTATGGCTTAATTCATTTGAATTCTACTGTTTTGTAGGAAAATATTTGAACTTTATCTGTCTACATAAGATCAAATATGTAGTCAGCCCTAATGCAACTTCATTTGGTGATACTTGAGTAGTCTCTCAAAGTCAAATTCGAGGAGTATGGATGGAATGGAGCATGTAAGTTTGCACAGTGACTGCTGATCTGTGGATAAACAGTCTTTTAGCCTCCAGCAGGATCATGCTCTCAGTGTGCAGAAGTATTACACACACAACTGGGCTTTTCAATTCCTCTCGTTGGAGGAAGGGCATGATGGAATTATTACAAAGCTGGAAGACCACAGTTCTTGTATTGCACACTTGACTCTTAAGTCCTCAACTTCTCCTGTTTCTTTTGCCTTGATCTAATACAAACTCTGGACTAAGTTCCATCTGCAGGATGGGATTCAGGAGATAATGAAGGGAGAGAAGAGGAACAGTCACTGTCCATGTACACATCTGTCCCTGTGGCTGTGTGGTGCCACTTGTCTCCTCTCCAGTGCTCCATGGCATGCAAAACCTGCTGTGCTCTTTCATTTTTTTTTTTTGCTTTCCAGTACCTCTTCATCTTTTTTACAAGCATTAGAGGTCTTGATGGAAACTGAGATATTCTCTTCTGGATGTAGTGTTTATTATCCAGACTCTGCTCTTGCTTAACCTGTTTTATCCTGTGTAAGAAAGCTGATGTTCTGTAATGCTCTTAATGTGTCCTGGAGCTTCAGACCTCCTTTGTCCCAGAAAGTCAACAGAATCAATACAGAATAATTAGCATTTGTGGCTTATCCAAATAGTGGCAGCCCTCTGGAATTTAAATAGAGGCAAAAGAGTGACTTAATCCTTCTCATGTCTGAGAAAAGGATGAGGTTTAAGCTGTATCTTGGGAAGCTGTTGAAACAGAGGAGAGAACTTTGGCTTCCTCCTGGCCTACACATTCCTTTAGCAGGAGGGATGGGAGTTAGAGGGGAAGCAGCTTGTGTATGGCAGGGTTAAAAACCTGCTCAGGCTATCTGAAAACACTTCTTGACTTTGGAGACTGGATACTCACAAATTATTTTTGCTGAACAGGCATTCTAGAAGAGTAGTTTCCTTTCAATAAGAGCAGGAGGGCCAGAGGCTGTCAGGGCAGGAGCTGCCTTGCAGAGGTGGGCTAAAAGGTGCATTTTTCTCAGCAGCAATTAAAAAAAAGCACTGGCATGGCGCCACAAAGGGAAAACCAGGGCATGTGCAAAATTAGCAGTAGGCAGTGAAGAATCAAACCCAGATGGTTCTGTGCTGGCTTTTCACAAATATCTGTGCCTTCCACAAATGGAGGGTGTTTTTCTTTATTGTGTGTGTCAGAGTGAATGCAAATATTGTGGGATGTGCAGCCACTCGTGGAGTGTTGACTCCACTGTGTTCTGGTAACCTCTGCCTGTCAAGAAACAAGGCTTTTGCCATTCATTGGGTGCTCCACTGCTGCCATATGTGGCCAGAAGAGAAAAATTGCTTCTCAGCTCAGAATCTCTTTGATATGCCTGAGGTGCTGTCAGCTGTGGTTTGCTGAATATGATAACGTGAATTGACGTTATCAGTTACTGTCTGAAACCTGCAGAGTGATCTGGGGAAATGAAGCCTGCTGCTTGTCTGGGGGAAAGGCTCTGAGAACAGAAGGTTCTTGGTTGAGGATCAGCTCAATTTGTATCTTGAGAGTGAAGTCTGTGAGGCACAGAAAGTGTGAGTGACATGGGCGTGTGCGGGGGAGTGACTGGACAGGGATGAGGAGCATCTTGGGGATGCAGGTGCATCAGTCCTGGGTGCCATCACTGCTCCAGAGCATCCTTCTAGCTTGCCTCTCATCTGCTGGGGTTTAGGGAATTTATTTTGACCTTGTATTTAAAGGATGGATTCCTTAAAACCAAAAACAACAACAACAAAAAAACCCCACTAAACTAAACCATAAGGTACTTTTTTGTTGCCTTTGATTTATTGAGTTTTGGAGTAAGGTTCCCACCTGCAAGTGTGGCAGGCAGCTTCTTTAATATGATGACAGATGAAGATTTGGCCATGGGGCTGTTTGGGGGAGTTGGAACTCTGACTATCCTGAACTATTCAAGACTTCAAATAATCCTGACACTATTAAATTTATTTTCATGTTGTCTTGATATATTAATACAGTTGCAAAATTTCTGCCCAAATTAAAATACATACAGAGATATTAAGGAATGCTGGAGATACTTCATCAATTTCTTTGAGACACCAATCTCATTATTTGCTTGAGACTTTAGCTATTTTTTTAGTTTATTTTCTTTTCTGATATTACCTGCAGCATTGGTATGTGATGCTTTAAAAAGCACCCGTTTGCTGAGAAGGAAGATAACCCTGGGACTTGTTTGTAGCACACTCATTCTGTCCTGTATCTGGTGTTGGAAGTTGATGGATGTTTTTCCTTTCAGGCTTCCCAGCAGATGAATTGCAGCTGTGAATGTCAGTGCTGCCCAAGTCAGATCCCTCCTTGTACATGCTGTCCCCATGGTTATTAACCCAATACTCTGCACTGCTTTTAAGTGTGCATTATTTTTATTCAAGTTCTCTTGACTAAACCCCAGAATTAATGCAATTAATTCTGCTTGCTTAGAGGTTGAGCAACTGGCTGCTTGATACTGCCCAGGTGGCTTCTGCATCTGTGGCTTCAGTCTCATTTCCCCTTTTTCCAAGGGTTTGTGTGTGGATCTCCCCCTCAGCACTCTGCCTCCTGCATTGTGGGATGTGGGGCTGGCTTCCTCTTCCCTACTGTGCCTTTGAACCTCTCCTTTGAGGACTCTTTATTGAGTCATTTTGGGGGAAGAAGGTGACTGGAGAGCTCTGATGTCAAATACAAAATAAGACTGCAGCCATATCACTTGATACTGTTCCCCTTAAATGCCAAATTGTGAATTTCCTTAGAGGCAGAATGAGTTTTTTGGGCATCTCTCCAGGAGTCAAAGAAACCAAATTCTAGAGGTCAGTGGACTGAAAAAAGCCAAGAAAACAAGAAGTTAATGCAGAAATAACTGAAGAGAAAGAAGCTGGAAGCCCCTCTGCCTTGTGCCTGGGCAGGTGACCCCTTTGGAGCTAATGGCCTACAAGATGGGCATGTTCCTTCCTGCAGGGCCCTTCCATTGGGGAAGGCAGGGTCCTCCCCAGGCCATGGAGAGACTGATGTGCTTGTGAGGGTGGCTTTGCAGCTGTGGCTCTCTGGTAGCCACAGGTGAGGGGGGCTGCTGCTCCTCCCTCTGTGGTCAGCTGTGCTCAGCCCAGGGGTGCTCAGGGACCTGCAGAGGGAGGTGAGGAGAGCCTGTCAGGAATGTGTTTGGAGAGAAAATGTGGTAATTACGCAAATCTGCCTGTCCTGTACACCACCACCACCCTCCAATGCTCTCATGAAGGCATTTTCACAGAGAATGTAAAACTGCCTTTTTGGTGGCAGATGCTGAATTCTCCAAACTGCCTCTAAATTTTTACCTCTGGTCAGTTTTGTAGTGCTGTGGAAACCTATTTCCTCCATGCCCCCAAGTTATGGGTATCCTCAGCTGGACTTGAGGAACTCCTTTTGTAACAGCAGGACTACCTCAAGTACACAGGGCACTTGTATTCCCTGGGAGTATTCCTGGTGTTGTTTCCAGTGGATTGATTATTTTATGCATTGTGTAAAGTTGCTCTATGACTTTGATTCTATTACTCACTCCTGGAGCAGTGCCTGTGTGCAGGGAAGGGTGCTTTCAGTGCTAGACTGCAGTGAAGTGTAGATTCACTTAGAACTTATTTCTTGGTGTAAAACTGAATTTACCAGCTGGGTTTTTCAGATTACTGTCAGCTTAAGTGTCTTCAATCTCCAGCTTTTTCTGTGCCAGTTTTTGCAGTTCTGTGTATTAATTCTCTTTGTTTTGAATAGCTGTTACTTTATCATCTATCTAATGCTAATTCAGATTGTGTATTTAATGATCTCTTTAGAAGTAGAAGCTGATACAATAAAAGTGTGAAATGTCTTGGCATCCCATAGCACTCAGCTTTGTTTTCCTTTCTTGTCCTGGATGCTGAGGTGATGCTGCCTTTCCCCTGCACCTCAGATGTGCTGAGTGTTCCTAAATGGTTTGTTTCCTTTGACATTCACTTTCTTTTGAAGAAGGGCAGCCACTTCCTATGTGTCAGGCTTGTACTGGAATTCTAAATACTTTAATGCATTCTTATTATCTGCAAGGGCGGCTGGCTAATTAGTTAGTTTAGTAAATAATAGCTTGGTGGTGCCTCTGTGAGAAATGAAGGATGCACACCACGTTTCTGGGCTTTTCAATCCCCCACAGAGCAGGGGGTCACTGGCTCTGGGTGAGTGGAGGTGATGGGGATGAGGTTGGCTTGGTCTGAGTGCCCTCAGTGGGATCTCCCTCCTGGGCAGCCAGGGCTCCTTCTGAGTCCTTTTGGCTCCTCAGGGACTTCACCTGACTCCACACATGGTGATCCCACAGAGCTGCCCCAGCCCAGGCAGGAGCTGGAGCTGCTGGGGCCAGGCCAGAGGAGGCTCCAGGATGATCCCAGGGATGGAGCAGCTCTGCTGGCAGGAAAGGCTGGCACAGCTGCCATTGTTCACCTGCACAGGAGAAGCTTTGGGGGGAGCTCAGGGTGGCCTTGCAGGGCCTGAAGGAGCCCCAGGAAACCTGGAGAGAGACAATTGACACGGGATGGAGGGACAGGGCACAGGGAATGGCTCCCACTGCCAGGGGCAGGGCTGGATGGGATATTGGGAATGAGGAATTGTTCCCTGTGAGGGTGGGCAGGCCCTGGCACAGGGTGCCCAGAGCAGCTGGGGCTGCCCCTGGATCCCTGGCAGTGCCCAAGGCCAGGCTGGACATTGGGGCTGGAGCAGCCTGGGACAGTGGGAGGTGTCCCTGCCATGGAGGGGTGAAATGAGATGATCTTTAAGCTCCCTTCCCCACCCAGACCATTCTGGGATTCTGTGATGGAGAGGAAATTCTGCTGCTTTTGCTGCTGCCAAGGCTTGAGGTTCTTGACAATTAGTCAGCTTTTCCTGCTGTTCCTGGTTTCTAATGCCTGTTGCTTCCTTTCAAAGGCAACTTCATACCTACTTTTGTGTTGGTGTATTGCAGGTTAAGGCTGCTGAATCCCCCACCCTACAGGAAACACTTAAATCTGTTGCAAATTAAACCTATTTATATTTCTAATAATGAATAAAGGATACATTAATTCTAACTTTGAATGTCTTGTGACCATATTGGTAGAATTGCTTTATTATCTGTTTCTCCAAGCTGTCTTGCCAGGAGTTAGGTGGCTTTATTCCCAGATTTATAATGCATTCTCTTCCTCTTGGAAAGGGCATATGCTGCCTTGGCTCACTCCTTTTGAATTTTGCAGGGGTCTCTGTTGTTCCAATTTTAGTTCTATTTCTAAAGCCTTTTGCACACATGTAAAATTTGATAAAAACTACATATCTCAAGGCTTTTGAATTACTGCAGGTGTAAACTTCAGCCTGCTTTTCGTGCTTCTGGATATATCTATTAATTCATGTAATCTACAAAGGAAAAACTTGAGATATTCCTTAGATAAGGTTACTAATTAACATAAAAAAGAAAAACCAAGCCTGTAAAAAAGCAGTTCCAGTGGTAGATTACTCACCAGCCCCAGCAGTTCTCTGGTGGCTCCTGCCAGAAGTGGTTTGTCCCCCTGATTTGGTGTTCTGAGACATTCCCCCATCCATCCTGCTTCTCCCATCTAACCAGGCATACTGGAAGTGAGATGAATTGACCTGTAGCCAAGCTTAACCAGCGTCACTCAGCAAAATCCCTCGGGAGGAAACAGCTGAAGTGTTGACAGAACATTGGGCAGCCCCTGTTGAGGTGCTGTTGTCACTCAGAGTAGGCTCAGATCTCACCTGGCTGCACTTGCCTGGGGATCCAGCGTTATTCTGATCTGGGTGCTGCATGAAGGTTTAAACTCTAGGCTTAAAACTGAGCTTTTATCAGCAGCTGTGATCCACTGCAGGGCCTGTGGGGGCTGTTGTGCTGTGCTGCTGTCCTGCTCCTTTTCCAGCACAGGTTCTGTGCTCCTGTCTGGGCTGGGGGCAGCTGGGGGCTGTGGGCAGGAGGAGCAGCCTGGCTGGGAGTGCTGGAGTCCTGAACCCTGGCAGCTCTCAGCAGGGAGGGGCAGGAGCACAGGATTGCAAACTGCAGGAGAAGGATGCAGAACAACCCCTTTGCACTGGTTACGCTCACCCCTGGGTGAGAGAGAGACACCTGCTCTGGTGTGGAGGGAGGGATGGCCTGAGACGGGCTCAGGGGTCAGAGGATGCTGTTAATAACCCCAAGGTGTGGGGCTCCATCCCTGTGTGGGCCATTCCCCTGGGAGCTGGACTCTGATCCTTGTGGGCCCCTTCCAGCTCAGGATATTGTGTGACCTGAGTGTGCTGCTGGAAGTCAGGGCCTGCAGCTGCCTCTGAGCTCAGCTAAAAAACACCTGCAGGGTAACAAGAAATAGAAACCTGAGCCATTTTGCAAAGGGTTTCAGGTACTTTTGCTTGGTTAATGCTGGGTTTGGTCTGGGTTGTAGAGCCCCAGCATCATGATGTGATGGAAAGTGGGGAAACTCAATTCCATGAAAAGCCAGGTTTAGCATGTGATGTATTATTGCCATTTTGGGTTTTCTTTTGCACTTTTAGGGAAAAGATGTATGTTGTTACAGGATGACTTTCTTGGCACCCTGGCACTTTCCTACCATTACTGATTTTAAAAATAGATATTTTTGCTTCAGTGGTAGAAATGTGCTGTAGAGGTGTAGAACCTTCGTGCTATATATCATAAAACATATGCTATTAACTTGTTAGATATGAGAATAAGCCTTAAGAGAACACTGGTAGATTGATCTGTTACCTAGAAGTGGTATAAAAGTAGTACAAAATGTTTGAGAATCTGTTGTTTTTTAGACCTGACAAACACCTCTCTTCATCCCTTCTCTTCCTCCTCCACACCACAGGTGCAAATAATAGTTTAAAAAAACTTTTTGCTGTTGCAATGATGGTTTTTTCCCCTCAAGAAATAATACATTGATAGCACTAGACAGTAACTTTAAAGGTTTGGTTTCACCATCACTTAAAAGAAGACTTAGAGGATCATAGAATATCCTGGCTTGGAAGAACCCACAAGGATTTCAATGCCCTGCCCAGAGCCCCCAACAATCCCCCTGTGCATCCCTGGTGCCCAAAGGCTCCTGGAGCTCTGGCAGCCTCGGGGCCGTGCCCATTCCCTGGGCAGTGCCAGCACCCTCTGGGGAAGAACCTTTCCCTGAGATCCAGCCTGAGCCTGAAAAAGCTCACATCAGGTGGCTTTCCTCAGTCAGCCAGGTGGGATGCCCTGTTGCAGAAGGAAATCAGGTTTGGTGAGCATGACTTTCCCCTCTGTAGCTGTGCTGGTTGTGACTGATGCCTCTGTCCTCCAGGTGTTTTTCAGCACCTCCCAGAATAACCTCCACAACTTCACCCAGCACTGAAGTGAGACTGACAGGCCTGTGGTTTCCGGGTCCTCCTCCTTGCCCTTCTTGAAAATCAGAACAATGTTCCCCAGCTTCCAGTCAGCTGGGACCTCTCCAGATTGCCAACACCACTCAAAAATCATCAAGAGAGGCTTTGTGATGATATCAGCAGCTCTTTGAGGATTCTTGGATGAATCCCATCAGACCCCTGTAGGTTTGTAGGGATCCAGCTGGAGCAGCAGATCCTGCATGGTTTCAGGGTCACTGGGAGCTGATCATTGTGACAGTCATGGGCCTCCAGCTCAGGACACTGGGACCCCCTTGGTCCATGATCCGTGTTGAAGACAGAGGCAAAGAATGCATTAAATCTCTGCCTTTCCCTGTCTGTGAGGTGATCCTCCTCATCCTGGAACACACTGAAGTCATCTCTGCACTGCCTTTCACCATTAATATCTTTATAAATTGTTATTATTCCCCAGTTCTGGCAGCTCCAGCTGAGCTTTGTCCACACAGATTTTCTGCCTGCAGTGGGGGGAGCAGCATCTCTGTGTTCTTCCCACATCACCCGACCCTGGTCTCACTGGGCACACTCCCTCCTCTTTATCCTCATTTCCAGCCTGGCCTTGGACACTTCCAGGGCTGGGACAGCTACATTTGGTTGTTCTTAGGATGTGAATTCTTACAAACCAGTCCCAGTGTTTTTAGCTGCTCCCGGTTTTGCCCTTGAGTGGGAATTCCAGACTGATTACTGGGATTAGGAATTGTTTTTAGCCTGCAGCAGTCCTGAAGCTTTTGGTCAATTGCCATTAAAGTTAAAAGATGCTGTGAAATGTGGAGGAAGACCCATGTGCTCTCCCGATTTTTCTTTTTCATTAGGGAACAGACTGCAAGACTCAAATTGCAAATTATAACTCTCCTGTGAGAAAATAAGATTTTTTGAGGTTTTTTTAATATTAGTGAGGCGACTGGAAGTATGTGACTAACTTGAAATACTTGATTTGAAGACAGTGGTTTTGATAGCAGAGGTAAAGCAGGCCTCTCTTGATTATAACTGCATTACATAAAAAGTGACCAAACCACTTATCAGAATAGAAATCAGCCTGTGTACTTGCCTTGATAGAAATTATTTTAATAATCACCAAAAAAATCCTATTTTCTGCTCAGAAGGAATGTGGGTTTGATTTTTTTTCCTGGCTCAGCTCACTAAAACCTGTTCATGTTCTTTATCATATTTTTCACCTTGTGCCTGTGAACAATCTGGATCAAGTATGTGGACTTGTCATTTAATCCTAGTCCTGTCAGTAGTTAAAAACACTTCTCTTGCATAAGCAAATGGAGCAAACAGGATGGAGTAATTATAAAAACCCCTTTTATAACTCCTTCCAAGAGTAAACTTTCCATTAAAAAGTTTAGGGCTTGTTTTGAGATTTGCTTTTGACTTTTAAATGTTTTTTGATTGATACCAGTTAATTCCCCAGGATCACTGATTGCATGTATTTCATAATGTGACGCAGGAAATCCACCTGAAATGTCTCTATTTTATATATATTTAATTAACTGGATATGTATGCATAATTAATGCTTTAGAGGGATAGAGTGGTTAGGTTGTTTTGTTATTTGCATAAGCTCATATTTTTGGAGTGGTTTGCTGGTATTTTCCAGGCAGGATGGACTGGTTTTTGTTGTTGACTGTGCCAGCACAGCCTGAGGCTGGGGCAGTGGCAGTGAGCTGCTTCCTACAGTAGAGCTATATTTGCATGACAATTGAAATTGCTTTCTAAAGCTGATGATCACTTATTAATTTGCCTGATGAAGACTACTGGTTTTGAATAAATGGACAGTAAAAGTAGGTGTCAGAAAGTTCCTCTCTTGATGATGCAGCTTTATTGGGGCAGATTCAAATGATGGAGTGCCCACTAAGAAGAAGGAAGCAGTCTGCAGCCGGGTGGCATCAGCTCATTTGAATGTGGCATAAACCTTTTTCATGTGTCTCTGGACACTCTCCTGGCACCCTTTGTCAAGTTAATTGTTGTCCATAGACAGCTCTAGGTATGAAGGGACAATATTCCTGGGATTTATCTGCTGGGTGCACTGGAGTCTGCCTCCTCCTTGTGTGTGTTTCCATTTGTCCCTGTGTTTGAGGGTGTGCTGTCAGACAGGAGGGGCTGGGGAAGGTGTGGAGCACTCACAGCTCCAGCCTTGATCCCACTGCTGTGCCAGTGCTGTGTGCTCAGGTGTCGGGAGTTTAGTTCAAGCATGGCTTAAAGAAAAAGGCCATGAAGCCATACAATCGAGAGAAAAGTAAAAGGTAGTTGCAAAGCAGTTCCAAAAGCAGTTCCCAGCCTGATTTCTATAAACAATTAGACTTTCGCAGGCATCACTTTGTAAACAATAAGGTTCTCAGACAGTCTTCCCATAACAAGCAAAACACCCTCTCTGGGAAAAGATGGCACCCTGGGAACAGATGTGGAAGTTTTGGGAACCTTTCATATCCCAGTGGGAACACTGGTTTTGTTTTGTGTAAACAATTATCGGTATTGTAAAACAAAAGGAGTGGTTAGAGTTTTCTCTGTTAGCCTATCGTGGACCTGGATTTTGGAATATGCATGAAGTTAATTAGCACTGTTATTTAAAGTGACTGATCGATCAATAAATCGGAGTTCATGCATTAAAGGATGGTCGTTCTCCCTTCATCTCAACACTCAGGAACGTCCTGCAGGGCCCTGCTGGGAAGGGACAGCTCTGCAGCAGCGGGGCAAGGACTTGGATTTCATTCCAGAAACACCTCTTGGGTGTGGAACAAAGCAATGGTTTTATCCAAGTGTCAAATTTGTCAATAAATATTTACACTGCTGACTAATCCAAAACTTGGCGTGGAAGAGGCACTGCAGTTTGTTCAGCAGCTCCCAGCACTGAGGGTGTTCTGAGTGGTCTGTAAATAACTGGAATTCCTTAGTCCTGCTGTTGTGTTGTTACAAAGTGAGCCCTCTGGGTGTTTGCTGAGTTTAACTGGGGGTGGTGTTGTAGCTGGAGACTCACTGGCAGGGAGGAATACCTGGCAAGGGCTCATTGCACCTGAGACATCGAGGCTGAGGCTTCGTAGGTTCAGTAAAGCATTGTCGTGGTTTGGCAAACCCAGCACAAGGGTGAACAGACAACTCCTAAAAGTTCAGTAGAAGGTGAACGAGCATCTCCTAGAAGTCACCAGTCAGAAGTATCTCACTTTTGTTCTGTTCAGGAGCACAGTGTGGTGTTAAAGATGCAGTACCTGCCACAGCTCACTGGGTTGGTTTGTTTATTTTGGTTTCGTTTTCATTTGGTTGGTGTTGGGATTTTTCTGGTTCATCCCAATCAGATGTCTAACTTTAGCCTTTTTGGAAGTTTCTGGATGCTAACTGCAGGCAGAAGGCATCAGAAGACACAGCTCCCTTACTTCCAAGCTCCACAGCTGCCATGCTGCTAATGGATATCCCAGAGCTAAGCTGGTCGTCCACAGACAAGAATATAAAGTGGAGATGGCTTTTTCTGCCTGCCTGCCCTGTGGCTGTGGAATTCTTGAAGGCCTGGACCCTGCAGATACACCCTTGCTACCCAGAGAGCTTCCAGCTGTCGTTAGGGGCTCCCCAGCTTGGCTGCCTGTGCTCTGGTCAGCCTTGCAGTGGCTGCTGCTCCCCTGGGTGCTGAGCTCGGTGTTTGTCCTACCTGGGAGCAATTCCATCTATTTCCAGCTATTTCCATCTTCAGGACTCTCTGGAAAGCTTGAGGAGAATTTCTTTAACCTTTAAATTATTCAGGCAGAATTTCAAGCAGCTGTTGCTGTTTGTGTGGGGATGTTGTGCTTCAGGGCTGGATGGGATCAATAAGTAGTTCCAGGTCTTTACTGGAGCATGTTGTCTTCTCCTGAGGACAGCAGAGATGGTGCTTTAATATCTCCTGCTCTTTAAGTCAGAGCTGTGTGCTTAGAGCTGGGGGCTTGCAGCATGGCCCTGCTGGGTGGTTTTCCCAAACTGGGGGTTTGTTCCTGGCTCACATCCTTTGGTAGGTGTGTGCTGAGGATGCTCAGTGCATGACCCCCCTCTGGAGCAGCTGGGCTGCTTGGACAGCTGAAATTTGCCTTCCTCAAAGCAGAGGGTGTTAGCCAAGCTCTGAGAGTGGCTGCAGTGCAGGGAGTGTGGTTTCACCCCAGTGAAGTGCTGTGTGGTGCCTTCAGTGATGGAGCTGCCCTTGTAGCATTGTGTCCCTGCCCCTTTCCCATGCTCTCACTCCTTAGCACACTGTGTCATTATTAGCTTTACTAAAAGCTCTCTTAATTTTACAGGTTTGTTCTCTAAAGGAATTCAAACCTAAAGTGGTGCTAGGGTTGAAGCAATCCATTTGAGGGCAGAAATTGATAGTCCCAGCTAACAGCACATGGCTTTAGAGGCAGAGGTTCTGGATGTGTGATGGATTATTTAGGAGTTAGTGGGAAATGAGCAAATGCTTCCTAATAGGAACAGTTGCTGTAGGGCTGAGCTGGATTCCACATTAACACACTACTCAATATTTTTAGCTCTTTGCAAACATGTAAGTAAAACTACTTCTTGCAGGAAGATTTTCTGAATATTTTGTACACTTCATAAAGGATATTTCAAGTATTTTAGTGGTGATACAGTTAAGAGGTATCTTGGAAGAACCTTTCTGCTTGAAATGCATTTCCTGTATCTAATGCTATCTTTAATCTCATGTGGTCTCACAAAAACCTGTTCTACCTATTAAATATGCAGTAAAGCTGTTCTGTTTGGTAGAAGATTGTATGTTTAAACAGCAGAAGTCCTCACTGCTCCTGTATTTTAAAATTAAAAATTCAGCTGCAACACTACTTCAGATTCAGAGCCATTAGAATGGATTTTTCAGATTTATTCTCCTGATTACAATACAGAAAATTAATTGCTTTTGACTGTAAAGAATTATGACTCATTCATTATTTAAGAACCTTCTTGATGGATGAACCTTTTCCACTTACTCCAAGACTTCTCATGAAATATGGCTGGATTTTTAACTGGTACAAAGCAGGATGCACCTCTGTCACACAGAGGCTGCCCTGCCCATGCTGTGGGGAGGAAGGGGTGGAAGGAAAACCAGCAGCTCCTCTGTGTCCAGTTTGCTTGAGTATTCAGTGTGCAAGGAGGAGAGTCTGCTGGGGATAACAGGGAAGTTACTTCCATGACACTCAAAAGAAATACCTTGGTTTTATAAAAGAAAGATTGATTACTTCATTTAAACATCAATACCCTTTCATTTCGCTTGTGTGTGCACACTACAAGTGTTTGTGTTACGTACTGGGGAGAAGAAATTGGGTTTAACTCAAGGGATGTTCCCCTCTGGTCTTGGTTCAGCTTCTTGCTCCTGCTTTTTATGCTTAAATGATTTTTGTGTGTGTTTAACTTTTGTCCTTTTAGAAAACTTAAAAGAAGAAGTTAAATTATAGACCTTGTGGATTAAAACCAGCTGAAGAGCTGAAATCAGGGTTTGGTTACTTGTCAGCACAGAAGAGTTTGCTCAGTGCCCTTAGAGTTGTGCATCACAAAAACAAACACGGGATTGTGCTGATAGGACATTTGTCACTTTTTTGTTTAATAGAATCACAGAATGGTTCGGGTGGGAAGGGACCTTTAAAATCACCCTAGTCCAGCCCCCTGCAATGAGTAGGAATAGCTTCAGGTAGATCAGGTCACCCACAGCCCTGTCCAACTTGGCCTGGAGTGTTTCCAGGGAAGGAGCATCCCCCCCTCTCTGGGTAACCTGTCCCAGGGCTTCACCACCCTCACTGTAAAAAAAATTATCCCAGAATAAGACCCAGAGCATGTGAATCCTATGTCAAATATGGCAAATAGAGCTTTACCTCATTATAATAAAATTTCCTAAAATCTTCATGGTAATGAAGTTGTTAATTAGGTAACAATGATTTTGTAAAGCTTTTCCTTAAGAACAGATTACAGAAAATACTCAATCAGGGTTTTGTGGTGGGTGAACACTCTGTGAATCCTGTCCCTTACCTGGACATTCACTGCAGGAGGGAGCCAGGGTTTCCCAGTGCTGCAGTTCATTTGTGCAATCCTCTCCAGTCAAATTCTTGAATCTCAATTTTTTTTGCAGTTGTCTTAACAGAGCCTACATTTAAAAGTAAGTTGCTAGTGATGTTGACGTTTCCTTGTTCCTAATTGGATTTAAAAGTTTTGCATAATGTATTCAGAATACTGTTTTTTCTCTGAGGTTTGTTACCTTTGCTTGTGAGAACAACTGGGTTTGTAGTTGTGAGATGCTTTTGCTTGTAAAATTAGTCTCTGAGAGTTTAAGAAAATAGATATATCATGTGCTGCTTTGAAATATTAGAAGGATTTGAGAGGCAGTTTGCCAACTGACATTTAAAACCCTTGAGAACTTGTTCCAGCCAAACCTTTTGATAAAAAAGTAAATGCAGCTACGGCTTAGTTACTAAAATGATTTTAGCTGGTGGTTCAGTGCATGTAATCATCTTGGAACATCCTGAGACTCGTTCTTTTGTTCAGTTCTCTGTCATGGCTTTTGGGCTGTGGCTGTGAGCTTGTCACTTCTCAAACCCAGGAATCCTTCCCGTGATACTGAGGCACAGTGGCTCTGAATGCTGTGGTGGCTCATGCAGAGAACACTTCCTTTACCTGGAGGGGTTTTGGGAACCTTCCTGGAGGGCTGTGGCTCAGAACTGATGGGCTGTCTCACTGTGTGACACCTCTGAGCCTTCGGGGCTGTTTGTCCATGCCACACTGCTGGCAGGGTGTTCCCGTTGGAAATGCCAGCTCCTGGCTGGCACAGGGACCCACAGGTGACCCTGGAGGTGTCCTGGGGACCAGGAAACACCCAGGGGCAGAGCCAGGCTGGTCCTGATGCAGCTATTCAAGGGCCAGGAGTTTGGCTTTGGTTTGGTTTTCATTCAGTTTTTGTTAGTCAGGAGACACCTGGTTCGGGAAGAGCCCTGCCCACTGTGGTACAGCAGAAGGGTGTATTTTGCTCACTGTGGTACAACAGAAGGGGCTGGATTTGCTGTGACTGTGGCAAATGGCACAAACCTGACTCTTCTGCTTGGGACAGTGGGTGCAGACTGCTTTTAACATACCACGAAAGAGTGAGCTTTTGGCACCTCTGCTTGAAAAGGGAGGAAGAAAGAGGCAAATTCAGTTTTACAGTATACACAATTTTAATAACAAAATGCTTCTGTACACTGCACTTGTTTTACTCCATTACTCACACCCCCTCCCACCAGAAGTTGGCTCTTGAAACATAATTTAAACACAATGCATCTAGGACTCTCTGTAATCTTGGGTTGCTAAGCTGGTAGAATAGTTCACTTACTAGTGTTTTCATTAGTAAAAAGAAAAATGGAGTGGGTTTTGTTTGGCTTTTTACAAAGGAGTGGTTGGGAGATGGCAGGTGTAGCTTCTTGATGCTTACACAGGGGTGTACAACCTGCTTACACAGGGGTGTGCAGTGCTATTTCACCCCATCTGAGGGCTGACTATACCCCTCAAGGCTTCTGATACCTTTCCCTAGATGCCTCTCACAAGGCAGATTTTTACACAAGATGTGAAATGCTGAATTTCCAGCTGATTCTGAAATTATCTCTAAGCATCCTACTAACGTGGTGCCTTAAAAAGCAAAGCCCAGCACCAATTTTAGCATCTGGGACATTTGCAGTGGAGGAAGGTGTGGGGAGGGAGGAGCTGCTGCCTTTGGTTTCTGTTGTTTCCTTGCTTGTTCCTTTTGGGAGGGGAGGAGAAATACTGTATCCCCCTCTGAACTTGTTTAATTTTTATGGAAAACGTCATAAGAAAGATGAAATTCAGCTCCTGGGTAAGTTTCATAGGTCTGAACAGATGGATTTTGATAGCTCACAGATCACAAAATTAAATCAACTTTATTTCCATTAAAGTAGTACAGAAATTATCTTAGACACATTAAAAATAAGCGTGTAGTGCAGATTTCTGGTTTAAAGCCACGGGATGTGTCTGATTTTACAAGGTAGCAATAGGCCCTGTCTTGTAAGGGGGTAATGGGACAGAAGCTCAGATTTGCATGTGGCTTATCACTGAAAAATTGGATCATTTCTGCTTGGGGGAGAAACAAACAAAACCGAACACCAATGGAGCAGCATTCATTATGTTTCCATCTGATAGGGAACGGGAGCTCAGTGCAGAGGAGTACTTCAGCTGGAGACTGAGCACTCACCCATTTCACCCTTCATCGAGTCATTTTTACTTGTGTGCATTTAAACACTGATCTAATGCAGAGAGACTAACTGGGAGCATTAATTCAGCCTGTTCCAGGAGAATGACTCAAAACCTGAACTAGTGCTGCTGGGTTTCCATTTCACTGACACAAGGGTGAGGAGCGGGGGAAGCTGCCTGGATATCAGTGAGGATGGAGGAGATCTTTGGATGGGATGAGGACCTCAAGAGCAGTACAAGAAATTCTGTTTCTAAAAGACCCAAAGACCTCTGAGGTTGTGCCTGGAGATGTTGAAGCACCTGTAAGCAGTGTAGGATCTGTACAAACCGAGGCTGTGCAGCAGAGATTGGGGAGGGCAGGTTAACAAGCTCCTGTCATCAGCCAGTGCTGGTACTGAAATACGATTAATTTAAACCAAATCATCCTGGTTCTTGTTCCATCAACAAAATAAATGAGGGACTGCTGAGTAGCACAATTATTCCAATCCCCTCCTTGCCTGGAAGAGTCACAAGCAATTGCAAATGGAAGACAGTAACTTTAAAATAAAAAATATTAACAGCCTCTGGCTGTGTCCTTGTGCAGAGCGATGGCTCTGCCTGGTGCTCGCTGTCCCTCCACAGGGAATTCAAGTTGACTTCACTGCTGCTGTTTGACATTCTGCGAGTTTTATGATACCTGTTACCCTAAATGTAATGTTTGCTGAATTGCTTTGCTTATGCCTGAAACCTGGCAACAAATGGGTTTGGAAATAGCAGCTGTAAACCAGAGCATTTGGGAGACTGGCTGTGGAGTGCAGAGAGGGAACAGGAGCAGTGCTGGGCTGTGCCTGCTGGCCTCCTGCTCTGCTGTGTGCAAGCCAAGCACTTGAGCACCAGTGGAAACTTGGGTGCCTGGGTGGGTGTGCTTGGGCAGGCACTGCAACAGTGCTTTAATGCTTGGAAAACCACCAGGAGTGGCAGGGATGGAGAAGAGGGTTAAATGCAGCATTGCTGGAGGATCTGCCTTTGCTTTTCCTGGGTGGAATGAAAAGCTCATAAAGATGGAGTGGGACAGAGCTGGGCTGTTGGGAAAGCACGTCCTCTGGAGGAACCTCAGCTCCTCATCAAGCAGCCACTTCTTGTTCCCCTGTGGAAGACTGAGGTGGTACCCCTTGCACTGTCTGACAGCCAGGGTTTCTGGGATTGCTTCCTGCAGACACAGCTGAGGCTGTCAGAGTTCAGTGGTGACATCTGATTGGGGATGGCAGCACAGCCAGATTATTTGGTTGCCAGAATAATTAAGAAGCTCAGTGATGACTTTGTCTGTGCTGGTACCCTGCAGCTCTAGGTGGAAGTCATCCCCGAGTGCCTCCTCCCCAGGCTCCCAGAGCTGGCCCTTGCCAGCCAGTGCAGGGTGAGGGGCAGCGATGCCCACTCAGTGCTCACTCACCTGCTCCTAGAGCAGCATCCTGGGCCTCGGGAGAGCTGTGAGCACTTAGTGATGGGAAGGAGCAAAGCAAATCTCCCTACAGTAGCTAAATACCCCTGGGGACCAATATGGGTTTGTATTTCTCAGCTTAGCTCTGGCCTTCTGCCTCACGTGGGATTTAACCATCCAGAATATCTGCTCTTTGTCCACCTACCCCGCAGGATTTTTTGTAGTCAGTTAAAAGCAGTAATTAATTTCCATGAACAGGTGTAATGGACTCATCTTAGTATTAACATTAACAAGAGTTCAAAGATATCTCTATGGAAATCCATTAGGCTTCACTGGATCATCTCTTCCATTAAAGTACAGAGTCAAGGGAAGTAAACAAAATATTGGTTTTATATTAAGGGCACTGTATGTAAAAGTAAAATGTTGCAAATTAATATCTTCAAAACCAGCAATTGAAAAACCTTTATGTAAAATCTTACGAGAAGTTACTTATCTTGCTATAATTGCCTTGGACAAATTCATCTCACAAGAAAACATCAAACTGTTGTATAATTGCACCCTAAATACCTCACTAAGTGGCAATACAGAGAGAAAAGCAGAGTGAAATAGCAAACGGATTTTTGTGCAGTGGTTTTTCTGTTTAAAAAGTTTGCAGGATTGTTTAGTACATCACAATTAGCATACTGTAATTATGGATTTGGTCAAAGTATGGCAACACTGTGAGGAATTTTGTTTCTTCATCGGGGTGTGCTGGTAATTGTTTAACACTGCAGCATTGGACACAACACATTTTTTAGTTATACATACATGTATATATATATAAAATAATTCTCCATCCCTCTGAATCTTTTAGCTTTGGTTAGAATGTTTACAATATTTGAGCAGTTGACTTAAAAATAATGTAATCCTTTGCAGACCCCCCCACCCTCCCACCCTTGTGGCATCTGAGTACCACCATCGCTGCATAGATCTGCAAATATTTACATATAGTTCCATAATAGAGTATAAATAGCAATATGGTACTTCTGGCTAAAGAAACCAAATTACCCCTTAGAATGAGGTGTATGTGTATATATATTTATATATGATTTTTTAAAAAGTCATACTAGTTTAGAGTCTGTCCCATATCGAGTAAGAAACAAAACATTTTTCAGTGAACTATTCTATAAACTAGTCATATTCTCCTAACTTATAAGAAGGGGTCTTTTTTTATCTTGAATTTTGGAAGAGGAGGACAAGTGAGAGCTTATATTACAGGGACTAATTCTGTCTCCAGAGAAACCAGTGGAGTTAGTGCATGAAAATAGCTTCCCAGCCAGAGGAAGCCTCAGCTGGGGGGGCAGCAGGGGGACAAAGAGAGGCTTCTTCCTTCCTTCCTTTCTTCCTTCCCTCTTCTCCTTAACCTTGCTGTTGGTATTTGCTTTTAATTAAGAGAACCTTGCATTAAGGGTATTTACACATGAAAAGGTGCTGAAATGCTGTTTGTTCATCATCATTAAGTAATTAGCCTGAATTCATGAAAAGCATCATCAAGTGAAACCAGGGAGCCGAGGACTGAATGCACTTAATATTTCCAATCGATGCCAGCATGCTGAGCCTCTCTAAAGGAGCTGCAGTGCCAGTCTGGGGACACACGGAGGGCTGTCCTGCTCCTGGAGGGGTGTGTGCCCATCCTGCCTGGGGCTCTGTGTGTGTGAGTGTGTGTGCACATCCTGCATCAGACTCTGTGTGTGTGTGCGTGTGTGCCCATCCTGCTTGGAACTGTGTGTGTGTGTGTGCACATCCTGCTTGGGGCTCTGTGTGTGCGTGTGTGTGCACATCCTGCTTCAGACTCTGTGTGTGTGTGTGCACATCCTGCTTCAGACTCTGTGTGTGTGTGCCCATCCTGCTTGGAACTGTGTGTGTGTGTGTGCCCATCCTGCATCAGACTCTGTGTGTGTGCGTGTGTGTGCCCATCCTGCTTCAGACTCTGTGTGTGTGTGTGTGTGCCCATCCTGCTTGGGGCTCTGTGTGTGTGTGTGTGTGTGTGTGTGCACATCCTGCATCAGACTCTGTGTGTGTGTGTGTGTGCCCATCCTGCTTGGAACTGTGTGTGTGTGTGTGCCCATCCTGCCTGGGGCTCTGTGTGTGTGTGTGCCCATCCTGCCTGGGGCTCTGTGTGTGTGTGTGCCCATCCTGCTTGGGGCTGAGTGCTCATCTGTGTGTGCCCATCTTGCCTGGAGCTGTGTGTGCGTGCCCATCCTGCTTGGAACTGTGTATGTGTGTGTGTGTGTGTGTGTGCCCATCCTGCTTGGGACTGTGTGTGTGTGTGTGTGTGCGTGCCCATCCTGCCCGGGGCTGTGTGTGTGTGTGCCTGTCCTGCTTGGAACTGTGTGTGTGCCCATCCTGCCCGGGGCTGAGTGCTCATCAGTGTGTGCCCATCTTGTTCCTCTGTGTGTGCCCATCCTGCCTGGAGCTGGGTATGCCTGTCCTGCCCATCCTGCTCTTGTGTGTGCCCGTGTGTGTGCCCATCCTGCCTGTGTGTGTGTGCCTGTGTGAACTGCTCCTTTCTGTGCCTGCTGTCCCTTTCAGCAAGCTGAGCCATGAACATGCACAGAGCAAAACTATTTCAGATAAATTCACCCCAATGCACTGAAATTCCCACCTGGACCTTTGTTGCTCTTTTTTTTTTTTTTTTTTTTCCTTTTGTTTTCCCTCCCTTCCCTTACTGGAGTGAAATGCTCAGAGGAGGAAAATCTTCCTCCTGGGCTGCCTTTAAAGTGCCCAGAGCCAGCTGCAGTGTTTGGGATCCTCCAGCTGCAGTGGAACAAACGGAGCGCACGTCCCCCACAGATCCCTGCACAGATATCCAGTCTCCTTCCCCTAAGACTGTTTGCAGTAGAAAAAGTAGAATATGGAGACTCGGGTATAAATGTTTACACACAGTCATATAATTACATAACATGAAACATTTTACATAGTTTGAGGTGAGCATCTCTTTGACTTTTAAACATTAGGAGTGCAAGTTGAATGTAATCATTGCTTCTTTAACACTGAAAATATTATGGATTTATTTTTTAAAAAACTTAAAAATACTGCACCACTCCATAAACAATGTTTCCATTAAGTAGCTTGGAAAATTAGGCTTTATGTCAACATTTGTAAAAATTAGAATCTGATGTAGGTCCCTACAATTTTAAAGTAGGTTACTTATCTGATTTACTTTGTGATGGGCTGTAGGTATTATACTTCACATTCTTTATAGGGCAGCTGCTGGCACTTGCACTGTCCGTAGCCATTGATGATGATGAAGGGTCCTTCGTGGGTGGGTTCGTACTCGTTATAGGGTCCTTGGTCTGACATATTGGCCATATGCAGCCGCGTTTGGGATCGGAGCTGCCTGTGGTTTTGAATCATTGAGCACTGCCTAATTCTTCTTAGTGTGGGAGGGCAGCACTTCCTGGAGATGAACACTATAAAAATGATAAAAAAGAAAGAAAACAATAAAGCCATTGTTCCTGTAATTACCCTCTGAGTGAAGATGGCATTGTTTGGCTCGGGGAACTGTTCTTCGGTGGTAACGACCATGCCTGCTGTAGTTGGAATCTCTTTGTCTCCCACATGGAAATGAGAAGAGCTTATTCTTTTCGTGTACTCGGTAGTTGGAGCTGTGTACGGTGTCGTAGCCACAGGGGTAACCACAGTCGATAAATTCCAGCAAAGCTGAAAGCCATACACTGCATCCAGAATATCCTCTCCCTGGGTGTGGTCGGGGCTGTGGCAGAGGATGGCGTGCTCCCACCGACCTTGGAAGCCACTCAACCATGTGGCCAAGGCGCAGATCTTTGAGCTGCATTCCCACAGATTGCCGGAGAGGCCCACGGTGGTGAGGGATGTCAGTGAGCTCAGGATTTTGGAATCCAGAGTGGTGAGCTTGTTGTTATCCATGAGGAGGGTTTTAAGGTTAGGCATAGTTTCAAAGACGGTGAGGTCGATGGCTTTGATTTCGTTTCCAGTCAAATCGAGCTTTGCTAAGGTGCCCCAGGTCCACTCCATCCCACATGTCAAGTTGCTAATTTTGTTCCACTGCAAGAAGAGCGTGTGCAGGCTGCTCAGCCGGAGGAAGTGAGCAAAATTAATCTTTGTCAGCTGGTTGTGCTCTAGGTGAAGCTCCCTCAGCTTGATTAATCCCGCAAATCCATTGCGAGCCAAACTTCGCAAGCGATTTGTGCTCAAATCCAGGAATTCCAGGCTACGACAGTCCCAGAACAGGCGGACCGGGATGGTCCGCAGGGAGTTGGATCGCAAGTGCAAGGTCTGTAGCTTGCGAAGGCCGTAGAAGAGCTCGGGGTGCAGAGAGGATAACTGATTAAAAGAGAGGTCCAAATTCTGCAGGTTAAGCAGCTGGCTAAAAGTTGTGTTTGGCAAATGAAAGATTTTGTTGGAACTTAAGACTAATTCCTTAAGTTTATACAGTCCTTGAAAAGAATCTTCTCTGACTGTTGCAATTTGATTATGATCTAAGTGAAGCCAAGTAAGTTGACTGAAGCTTGCAAATTGATCCCTTTCAAGTTCAGTAATATAATTGTGCCTCAGTGACAAACCTAGCGAGCCCTTTTCAGTGGTGTTTGGCACTGAGTGAAACCCCTGAGAGTCACAGTAAAAGAGCAGCTTCTCACAGCGACATTTTGGTGGACAAGCCATGCCCAAGGCAGGCAGCATTTTTAAAACCATACTCATTGCATATAGTGCTGCCAGCATACGAGCCCCTAATGGCCACTTGAAATGTAAGCCTGCAGAATATAATTTAGGAAAACAACAAGATAGGATAGCCTTATCAGTACACTTGGAATATCACGGTGGAAGATTTCACTGCAGATAACATTGCCATGCATTTCCAACAAGCTAATTCTAAATGCAAGAAACAACTTACTACGACAAACCGAATACTTGGACATTACACTTAGGAGGAGTCTTTATCTCGATTACGGAGGGTTACAGTGGCGCTATCAGAAAACATTTTTTTCATAAGGTTCAGTGCAGAGCAATCAGCTTTAGCATCTTAACTGCTCCTTTAAAGCAGAGCTGTCATTCATTATACAAGGAACAGAGAAACGCAGGAACTTACCCATTCTTTTGAGTACATTGGAGGGTGCATTCAGTCGTAGTTTGAGACTCAACGCCGTGAGTCTGTGAAAGGCTCTAATGTAAGACAGCCTTGAATAATTGACTGGGTTTAGTGTCCTTTGATATTAGTGCAAAATCCACGATGCTCTATTGGAATATTCCTTTTGAAATTGCTGCCTTGATCTCCTCTGACAGGTCTGCAATTTTTAAATCTTAACACAAGTTTTCGTCCTCCGTGGCTGCTCAGCTGGTTAATTGAAGCTCACGTTTTCCTTTTCCGCAGCTGTGGCTTCCTTTAGTCCTAACTTGTTGATGGCAGATGGGTGGCTTATTGCTGAGAGAAGCTCCTGTAGTAGCATGAGTGCATTTACTGAAAAGCTTTTCAGGGAAGCGGTACAAGAATGGATTTGCTTATGCGCTGCGACCACACAGGGCTCTATATAGGCTGACGTCACCTGGTGACGTTCCTTTTGTTTGGGTTTTCCAGAAGCTTTGCTGTTTTAAAGCATTGTGCTGCATGCTGTGATCATGTTAAAGACCACTGATAGAGGGGGAAAAATCCCGCGGCAGGAGTGCTTGGTCCCCAGGACAGCAGGAGCAGGAGGGACTCGCAGCACCCTGCTCCCCCCACGTCTGCGCCGGCTCTGCTCAGCTGGGGTTAA
This sequence comes from Melospiza melodia melodia, assembly GCF_035770615.1. NCBI lineage: Eukaryota > Metazoa > Chordata > Aves > Passeriformes > Passerellidae > Melospiza > Melospiza melodia. Next base: position 3,169,937 of record NC_086207.1, read on the forward strand.
AAGCAGCGCAGAGCGGCGGATGGAAGTGCCTGAGTGCTGCCTGCTCCCACTTTTCTGCTAAATCTCCCTGCATGAAAGGAACTTTTAGATGCAAAATGTGCAGAGTTTGAATAGAGGATGCTGGTCAGCACTGGCTTTCGTGGAGGTGAGAGGGATTGGGCAGCTCAGAGCACTGTGTGACAGCTGTGTGTGGTGTGGTCCCTGCAGAAGTGCAGAGAGCAGTGCTGGAGCTGGAGCAGGAGTGTCAGGAAGTACAGCCCGGGAGCAGGGCACAGGGGCAAGCGCTTCAAGCCAGGAGAAATTTCTGGAAAAAGCAAAGCTTGCCTTAGGGCACAGGAAAAATTTAATTGGAATCCAGCTTGACAGTGTGCGGTTATGAAACTAGGAAATCTATTTTCTCCTCCCAAACGGTGGCTTTTGTACTTGCTTTTTCCTGGGCACTGGAGTGCAGGGTGGAAATGGTGAGATTGGCATTTCCAGTCGGGGCTCAGAGCGGTGCGAGGGCTTCCTTGTGGTCACCACAATGTCCTGCTGCTGTGTGTCCCCTCAGAGAGGGGGGACACCCCTCCAGGAGCCCCTGGCTGCGGGGTGGGTCTGTCACAGTTATCCTGTGAGTTTGGGGCTGCAGAGCTGTGTGTGCTCTCCAGCCCCGCCGGGCTCTGGCTGGAGCGTGCACACGCAGCCAGGAGGAGGACAGTGGGCTCTCTTAGGGCTGTTTGTTTGCTTTAAAGGTTCATTGCCCTTCATTATTCAGAGCAACCTCTCCTCTGGGACAGCTGGTACTGAAAGGTAAATGACCAGGTTCAGTTGGCGTTTTTATATGATTTTAGGATGCATGTGCAGGTAAAGCCTTTGGAGCCACTGCTCTGGTCATAGCTCAGTGTAGGTGCAGGGGGGTGCTGGTTTCCTGCTCCAGGCAACTTGGATAAGCTTTTTAAAAATTTTCTCCTTGAGATATAAAGCAACAATGGAGAGGAGGCACTTGAAAATGTTTGCTGTGTAGCAGCGAGGTATCACCTCTAACCTCCAAGATCTAGAATGAGCTGAGAATATAAAATTTCCCATGATGATGGAGGAGGATGAATTGTGTTTAAAATAAAATGGCTGTTTACCTTTGTCATTAAGTGTTGGTTCCTTGCTTTGGTTCCTTGGAGGTCATTGCTTAAAGCAAAACCTGCTATTCTCTGCCTGCTTGTCCCTTGGCTGTCCTGTGGTGGAATGGTGATGCTGCCTGTGGTGCCTCCTTTCTGGGATGGGCACACTTAAGGGGAGCACTGAGTGGAAAGTAAAGCAATGGAGAACGTGAATGCACAAGAATAAAATCTCAAAAAACTCAAAAAAAGCTAAAGCAAAACAAATAAACCTTACCCTGAGCCCATCGGGAAAGTAGCATTCTTTAATCATGAAGCAAATTAGGAAACGTTAGATAAATTTCTTAAATTGCTCTGCCATAGTAAATGTTTTCACATTTGCTCCAGTGTGAAAGAAATCCATGCAAAGAAATTACATAAACTTATTTAAAGAGATTCTTCTTGTTTAATGTTGAGGGTACAAAGAGCTCAGCTCCAGCTGTCCAGTGGAACCTCGGCTCTGCAGCACCTGCAGAGGATTCTTGGAGCAGCTCTGTGCAACACCCTGATCGGAGGTGTTGGTTTTAATTCTAATAACATTTCAATATGTTACAATAACATTTAACAACAGCATTCCAAAGGGTATAATTAGAGGTCAACTGTCAGCTCTTTCCTTCTTCCCAGGAGACTGAAATTAGGTATGGTTGGAAACATTTTGCTTTTTTGCATCAATATCTGCTGGTAGGTTCCTCCCACGTTAAGATTGTGTAATTTGGCATAGAGTTAAGAGTTAATGTTCAAACACGGTGAGTTGCTCCTTTTCTGAAGCTCTCCATTCTTTGGCCCTTAACCAAACAAGGGCTATTTAGCACCTTGCCAGCGAGTTTCCTGTTTAGGAAACTCAACGCGAACTTTATGGGCGCTTTTCTTAGCAAAACATGTTTTTATGTGCACTTGCTGTGAAATAACAGTTATTACCTCAAGTGTGCATCTCAGTCTCTGAAGTCTGGAACACTGCAGTAACATTTATATTGCTCCTTGGGAGCTGCCTGGGGTGTCAGGGTGCGACAGACTGGGAATAAACCCCCACAAAACTCAGGCAAATGCATTTCTTCTGAGCCTGAATAGTCATTGCCCAGCATGAAAAGCCATGTCTGATGCCACCTGGGCACTTCTGCCACAGCAGGAACTTGATGGCAGCCTGAACCCTCATATGCAGTGTGGACAGAGAAATTGGCAGGAATAAGTTTGCTAGGACCAAGGGTTTTGAGGGCTTCTCACCTACCCCACTCCTGGAGCAGCAACACAACTGGTTTTCCTGCTAAACCCATGAGCTGGGGAAGTAGAATTGCACCCTGAGGCGAGCGTTGTCATTTAGTTAGGCTGACATCTTGTGGAAGCCTTCCTAGTGTATTAAGAGCAGTATACAAGCTAATTTTACTGGATGGAGATGTGGGGGCTGCATGGCTTTGCTGTGCTGGGGGCCTGGAGCTGCAGGTGAGGCTGCAGCAGGCGGGACAGGCAGCCCGTGTGTGGCACTGCCAGCAGCCCGTGTGTGGCACTGCCAGCGGCCCGTGTGTGGCACTGCCAGCTCGCCCTTCTGCCTGCAGGAGTGGCCGTGGGGATGATTGCTGGGCGTTAGCACCTCGGGACCATGGGAGGATTTGCTGCCTTTTGGCCAAAGGTTGTGTTTGTGCTGTGTCACAGGGCTGTGAGGCAGGAGGTGTGGCTGGAGTGTCACCACGTGTGCTCTGTCACTTGGATTCGCTGCTGTGGAAGCACTGAGCCCTAGTAGGGGACACACAAGACAAAGGCACGTTGGAGGTGACCCAGCAGCAGAGATGTGCCCAGGGCTTCAGGCCAGCTGCAGAGTCCTTTGGGGCAGGGCAGTGGGAGGGATGGGCACTGAAGGTTGGGTGTCCTTGTCTTCATGGGAGCAAAGGGCACATGTGGTGGCACAGTGTGGTGGCTGTCACCTCCCTGTCTGGCAGCTCTGTGCACCTGGCACTGGCTGTAATTCCTCCTTGTACCAGGGTGAGTGCAAGTGCCACCCTTCCCCTCCCTGTGGTGCAGCCTGGCCGTGGGGAGGGATGTCAGGGTGACAGTGCTGTGGCATGGCCAGCTGGGCAGGGGGACAGTGCAGGCAGCTTTATTGTCACTCAGGTTCTTGCTGAAGCCCGGGCAATGCCATGCAGCCCATTTGCTGTGCTGAGCTGTGCCTGGCTGTGGGAGATTCCTTCCTGCAGCAAACCAGGGCACAGTCCTGCTTCCTGCACTGGGATGTGAAAACACTGCTGGAACTGGCGTGGGTCCCACCTCAGTGCTCACTGCCTGGCCTGGGCCAGCCCTGCTCTGGCTGGAGTTGGTTGGCAGCCCTGCTGTCACAGTGATGGAGGGCTGTGCCTGGTTATCCTCTGGACACAGGGTGAGCCTGGGTGGCAGGGCAGAAGCAAGCATGGGACACAATGCACCCAGGCACGGATGTCCAGTGTCCCCTGGCAGCAGAGCTCAGAGGTGGCACAGTGACACACAGTGACACACAGTGACACACTGCCTGCCCACAGGAAGGTGTGCCAAGCGCTCACTTGTAGCTTACTCAGCGCCCATCATTAGCCAGCATGCTGCCTGTTGTACTGAGAGCCCAGGAGTCAATTCCCAGACACCTGAAGCAGAAACCTCTCTGCCAGCCATCCTTTTTGGTGCTTGTGTGTGGGTGGAGGTGGCACAGTGGTGGCTCTCAGCAGTGCTGTATCTGGCTTACATCTGGGTGCTGATTTGGGAGGGGACATGGTGGACTCTGCAGGGAAGGTGGGAGGTGCTGCTGAGCTGGAGGTACTGTCTCCCTCAATACCTCTGTGGGCTCAGTTTAACCCAAACTGATGATGAGCCTTTAAGATTAACAGCAGATATTTGTGATATTTAGCTACAAAAGCATATCTTTGAGTAGCTGGTTACAGGACCTGATCCTGTTGATCCTGGTGGAATGCACCACCACCACCATGCTCATGTACCTCTATAGATCAGTTGAGATTAGATTTTAACCTCTATAGCTATAGGAAAAGCTTGGGTCTGTCTTTTGCTTGTCTGAGTTCAGATGGCACACCTACAGCAAGAAGGCTTTGTGACAGAAATGATGATTCTGCTCCCCTCCCTGTGTACAAATCCCTTTTCTTTGCTTTGAGCATTAAAAGAGTCTCCTCTGGGGATGGTGGTGTGAGCTGGGACTGCAGGGACGTGACAGGGAATGTTTGTGGAGCTCTGCAAGGGGAGCAGCAATGGTGGGGGAAGAGCAGAGATGGAGTGGGGGTAACAAGCAATTTTTAACATCAATTCTATCCTCTTTGATAAAGATCTGATTTAATTTAAAGTAAATTTGCACCATGGCTAAATTTATTATCCATGATACTGGTCAGAGTTGGGATATCATACTGCAGAATGATTGACATGGTCATCATGACCCTATTAAATCTACTGAATCTATTAGCTGCTCTCTGGCTGCAGGGTTTGTGATTCCCTCAGCAGAGTTTTGTGCTGAATATCTAAAAATCCTATTAGAAATCTGAATATTTGGGCTTCACTCTTGTGAGTCCTCCTAATCCCGTGGATAGCAGGAGCTGCTGGCTGGGCTGCCTTGTCCTGCTGGGTCATTAGCTGGCTCCTCAGTGAAGGCTCACACCAGACATGAGCACCAGTTTTTAATGGTCAGACTAATTGGTTAGTGGAACAAATTACCCAGAAGAGCTAAACTGGCACTTGGAGCCTTTAAAACATGATTTATTTGTTGAGAGAGGGAGCCCAGCTCAAAGAGGACTTTTGAACTGTAGGGTGGAACCAATGGGTAAAATTGCTGACTTGTGTGGCAGCCTGGACAGAGTGACAGTGCTGTGGTCAGGGGTGAGCCTCAGCATGTTTCTGTGCCCACGGGGTTTGTGCTGCCATGGGCTGTCCATATGTTCCACCAGCTCCTAATGGGTTTGTTTGGCACCACAGTGTTTATTATGCTGGGGGAAAATGGTCAGGAAACTTCAGCTGGGCAAAACTCGACATTGTTGTCTCCAGTTCCTTGGTTGGAATTGGCTGTGATGGTTAAGATGTGACAGCAGGGTGTGTGTACCCACTGAGGTGTCCTGGGTCTGTCCTGCTCTGCCCCCACTCAGCCCTAGCAAAGGATCCCAATTAGTGACTCCATGTGCTAAATCACCAGAGCTAAATTAGCAGGATGCTTTATCTTGCAGCCTTCTGAAGTAAATTCTGGTCATGCTCTTGACAAGCTCTTCTGTACTAAAACTCATGCATACCAGCAAGGTAGAAATAAACTGGAGCTGCCTTCCTAAAGGGGGGTTGGATTCTACAGCTCTTTCTGTGCTAGGATGTGGTGTAGTTTCATAGGAACAGATGAGCAGTGAGAAATCAGCGCTGCTCAAGCTTTAATGTGCTTTTTTGGGGTGTTTTGCATAGTGGTCCATTAGTGGAGGCCATCTCTTGGTTTTCCTCTCATCCAGAAGGCATCTGGTGCTGTGCACCGAGGCTGTGGGCTGTGAAGCCAGGGACAGCAAAATGGAATTGATGGGTGGTATCGCCTCAAATCCCTGCTCCTGGTTCTTGTTAAAATGGTAATGTGGGAGCACCCAGGGAGAAGTAAAATGGCACTTCTTGGAACAGCTGAATGTTTGGCTTTCTGCATAATAGATGAGCATATATCTTAGATCCAAACATATTCCTGGGAAAAAAACCCACTGTGTGGGGAGGGTGCTGTGGGTTCAGTAAAATGTTGCTGTGGGTAAACAGGGGTGAAGCAGCTGCCACTGCAGGTTGGTGTCTTGGAGCAGTTGTGGCTGGGGCAGTGCCTGGTGGCAGCTTCTGGGGTCACTGTCCCCCACAGGTGACACCCCTCTCTACTGCCACCAGCATGCCAGGGCCAGAGCCATTGCTCAGGGAGTCTTGTCTGTCATATCCCCTGAGCAGGTCAGCAGCAAAGTGTTGGGTAAATCAGTGCATTAATCTTCACTTTATTTAGAGCCTTCAGCTTTGATTTTTAAATGTAGAGCAAAAAGGGGGCCAGTGCTGGGCTGCTGCAGGTTTGGCAGTGTCACAACAAGCTCCTGGTTTTAGCTCCAGTCACTTTTCAGTTACCTTTTGTGATGAGAATCAAATAACTTGATCATGGTGGTGACAAATCTTCAATAATTCATTACACTATAATGACATTACAACATCCTAACTCCCTCCCCCCCATTTTTTATTTCTGCTGTAGAGTGGACTTGATGTTTTAGATTCAAGGCTGTTCATCCCGATATTTCACACCAGCCTGTCACCTGGAGAATTGATACCTGGCATACACTCACTGCAGCACTGCTAAATGGTTTTTCTTCTCAACTGAATAATTATATTGATTGTGGCTTAGGACTTCAGAAATTGGATTGTGGTTGAATAAAGTGTGTTTTGAAACCCTAAATAAGCTATATTAAAGAGAAAAATCTCCTAGCAAAACCAGACCATCACCACTGTCTTATCTGACTCCTAATTTGTTAGAAATGAGGATATTTTTGACCCAATGTCTGATGGAAAAGGGAAGCTGCCCCTGCTGCTTGGCCCTTTGGCCTCTCGAACAACGGGGCTCAGGCGAAACGTGCAGGATCAAACCTTGGCAGCTCCCCACGGGTGGGCCTGGAGACTCACTTGAAATTTCACTCATTTTGAATGTCTTACCCAAAAAATGGTTTATAAGGATTTGACTTTTGATTCTGGGCTTTTGGCTGCCTGCTCAGGAGCAGTGTTGTGTGATCCCTGGGTGGGGTGTGCAGGGAGCAGTGCCTGCCTTATCGGGGAGGTGGAGACTCCACTGCCCGTGCCAGAATCACTCCACAAACCTCAAAAATAGAAACAGAAGCTTACTATATACTTGAAATGAATAACAACTGGTTTAACTTTGAGACCCTGGATACCTGTTTACCTCTTTGTCTGCTGTTTTCCAGGCTGGCCGTAAGGAAAGAAGTGATGCCCTGAACTCTGCCATTGATAAAATGACCAAGAAGACCAGAGACCTGCGCAGGCAGGTGAGGAGTGGTCAGAGGTGGTGCTGGCTGAGGCACAGGAGTGCAGTGCTGCCTTCTAGGGATTTGTTCCTGGTGGACAGTGGGTTTGCTGGCCTGTCTTCAGTGAATTAAAGGCCAGAAGCTTCCAGTGGGAAGCATGGTGTGGGAATGTAATTCCCCGTTGATTCCCTGTGATACAGATGTTGGAGTCTTAATTATCGTCATGTCAAGAGAGATTAAAAAACCCAACCAAAGCCCCCCAAAAACAACTTTTACTTGATGGACTTGGAAGATAATCAGTGATATTTTATATTCCTGGTGGTGTTCATCTCAACCTATTTTATTTGAGAACTGTATTTATGTAGCATCAGCTTTTTGTCTGTTTGGCTTTAAAACAATATATTCCCATTTTTGAGTAAGTGAGAATATGGATAAGGTTTGTTGAAAAATGTTTTTATTCTAGCAGAAAAATAAAAAAGTTAAATCAGTGTGTTGTTTAATCAGCTGAGAGAAAACAGCAAATTTACTCAGACAAAACCAATATGAGCTGCTAAATCAATATTTGTGGCCAAACTGGTGACTTGCACTTCTATAACTAATCCATTTTTTAAGGAGATTTCATTTAAATTGAAGCAAAAAGTGTGTAGACAAGACTTAGTGCAGGGAAAGCCTTGGTCACACAAAGGAAAAAGGATCAGTGACAAAAGTAGTTTAAGCTGTATGTACTAATACAGTAAGAGGGAAACAGCAGTGGAACACTACTGAAGAATAACTCGTTCTTTTATTTTTATTTTAGCTCCGCAAAGCTGTTATGGACCATGTTTCAGACTCTTTTCTGGAAACAAATGTTCCTCTTTTAGTATTGATTGAAGCTGCCAAGAATGGGAATGAAAAAGAAGTTAAAGAATATGCCCAGGTTTTCCGTGAACATGCCAACAAATTGATTGAGGTAAGATGGTACAAATTAAAATTTAATTGTTACTAGTTAAATTAAGGCAAGACTAGGCAAAACAGGTTTTTCAATTCTGCTGAAGCACACAGCAAATTCTGCAATAAAATTCCTTTTAAAATTTTATTTGAATGAATTTAAACACAATTTAATATTTAAATAATTGAAAATGTAAGCTTATCAAAAGGAGCTGTTAAATAACCCATGTAGTTGTGGATATTACAATGTGAGTACATGATAAAGGTTTTGTTACTTGGAGGTGGTCAGTTGGAGTAAGGGAGACAAGGGCATGATTGTCCTGCTGGACAGTTTGACCCATTGCTTTGAAGCCTGGAGGGGTTTTCTTTCCAGTAAAATCCCACTGAATATAAACAGGCCTTTTGTGTGAGGGCTTTCGGAATGAAGAGCTGCCCGTGTGTGTAAAGAGCAAACAGAACACTTGGAGTGACAGCACAACTGATGCCTGCCACCCCTCTGTAAGGAAAACCCAAAGGCTCTCCAGCTGGTGGAACTGCAGAGCAGAGCTCTGACTGGGGGGAAAACCAGATTAAATGGGACCAGCATGTCTTAACTGGAATCCCAGGATCACTGAGGTTGGAAAATCCATGCCAGCCCATCGAGTCCAAATTGATCCCCTCCTTGTCCCCAGCCCAGAGCACTCAGTGCCACCTCCAGCCCTTCCTGGGACACCTCCAGGGATGGGCACTCCAAACCCCCCTGGGCAGCCCCTCCCAATCCCCGAGCCCCCTTTCCATGGGGAAATTCCTGCTGTGCCCACCCTGGGCCTGCCCTGGCCCAGCCTGAGGCCGTTCCCTCTTGTCCTCTCACTCACTACCTGGGAGAAGAGCCCGACCCTCACCTGGCTGCTCCTCCTGTCAGGAAGTGTCTCTCAGGGTCGTTCATGCCCTGCTGAGGGAAGCAATTTCCATGGGTGGTGCCTGCAGAGAGCAGCAGCAGAGCCTGCCCCTGTTCATGGATCCACCTGGGGACTCTGGGCCCCTCGCTGTTGCGTGAGAGTTCTGTGCCAGCTGATGCTGAATGGCACGGAACAAACAGCTATAGGTGTTGTTGGGGAAACATGCCACTAGGAATAAGTGTCAAAAACTCCTCCTGTGCTCTTCCAGGCTTTGAGGCTCTGGCTGGTTGTGCTGAACCTCAGCAGCTCCCCGTGAACAGTCCCAGGCTGCTTTGTGTGGTTCTGCTCTGTCTCTGTTTGATAGTGGGGTCCATGTGTCTCCAGGGCTTGTGGGGAATACTCACACAGCTGGGCACATTTAAATTGCTCAAGAATGAGACTGATCAGATATCAATAAAAGTATCTTCTGACTTGCACAATGTATTTTTGGTAGGGTTCTGAGTGCACTTTGCAGCTGGCCCATAGTTCAGGGTGCATGAAGTTCATCCAGCTCTTTGGAGTTGCTGTCTAAGCAATGACAACCTTTTAATTCTTTGAAGGCATCCATTTTTCTCTTTTGGCTTGTCATGTTTCAGCATCAATGCTGTCCTCCTAGAGCTGCAAAGTTATTCTAATCTAAATTTTAAGTAACTGACGTTGTTCTGCAAAGCAGCATGTGGAAGGAAGGCAGGACTGCTGTGCCCTGCCTTGGCAGCAGGATACAGCCTTGGGAACACTTTGAAGTGGGTTTGCTCTAAAGCCTCCCTTCTTCATGTTGCAAGCCTGATTTATCTAGAAAATTATTTTTAGGGCTTGTTTACAGTAGAAGTTGAATCATGTAACAATAGCAGTGCCTCTTCTGCCAGAGTTCTGCTACCTCCTCAGCAGATGTGTGGAATTTATTGGCATAATTAAAAGGAATAATTGTGCTGCTCTGTCCCTGAGCTTCTCCCCAGCCCTTGCCAGGTGAGCCCTTTCTCCCTGTCCCCTTGGAAGCCGTGTCCCACTGGAGCAGCCACAGTTCCATCCTCACTGGCCCTGGCCCTACCTGGTGTGCAAATGCCAGGCTGCAGAGGAGCTTTCCAGAGCCTCTGTACAGCCAGACTCTCTTGTCTTCCAAGGACTATTCCCCTGAAAGTAGACATTCAGCAATATTTTTGACTGACATCAAAAGCTCCTGCTAAAATGATATGCTGCTGCAACAGCTTTTTGAAGGCTTGGTTATTGCTTTTGCTGTCTGAAATGTAACTGTAGTTGTAGTGTAGTATGATGTAGATAGTTTATAAACCTCTTCCCTGAATGGAGATGGATTAATACATACACTTAGCTTGGACAGAAGGGAATAGTGCTCCTGCAAACCCTTTTTCCTGAGGGGCAGGAGAGCCACCAGCACTGTATGAAATGTCAGATTCCCTGTGCAGGAGGATGGCTTGGGGAGGGTTGCATTTGAAATGTCTTGTGCTGCTGCCAGAATGGAGGAGGATGTTTGCCAGTTCCCTCATGATTCTGCTCTTGGGCAGGAAACTCAGGAGAAACAACAAAAGATTGTGTAAGAACAGAGCTGAAGGTGTTTTGCCTGGTGAGATGGGCAGTGACTGCTCCTGCTGCTTTCAGGGGAGATGAGTGTGCAGGGGGTTTATCAGCACTGCCCTCACATGTGCTGCTGGGTGACTCAGGACACCAAATGTGCCCAACAGCTGCAGCACTGGGTGGAGCTGTGCTGTATCGTGCCCTGACAGGCTCCTGTGGTTTGGATGTAGAGGGGAGCATTGCCCTTCCTTCCCTTCTTCCCTTCCTTCCCTTTGGTGCTGAGTGGGGACAGGAAATGTGCAGGAGGTCCTGCTCTGCCCTGGGGAGCTCAGCCCATCCCCACTGCATTGCTGGGAGGGTTTGCTCCTTGGGTTAATGCCCCTGTGTCTGTGAGCTGGAGGAGTCAGTGAAGCAGCCCCTAGAGATATATAATGAGATAGATTTACTTGATTTCGTTTTTCACACTAAACTGTGGCAGGTGTTGGCCGGACAGGAGTGGCAGTGCTGGTTCTGCCCTGGCTGAGCACAGGGAGTTCTTGCTCCTGCAGTGCAGAGCTGTTTATGGGCCCTCCAAGTACCCATAAAGAGATGCAAGCACATGATTTGGGTAATTTCGTTTTGAAATGTTCCCTTCTTGGCAGCACAGCACTGTCTGCTTTTGTGGTTCCTAGCGCCCAGGCAGCCAAATTTGACCAAAAGGTGCAATAACCACAAAAAGCTGATTTGCCTGCTGGGTCTGTGTCTTGTAGAGAACCCATACCAAGAGCATCCATCCCAAAGGGCTCCCATCTAATTTGTTTCCCACATAGTAAAATCCTAACCCTTTTATCCTGCCTTTTGAAAACTGAAGAACACTAAAAGAGTAGAATGAGCCTTGTCTCAGTTGAATAATATGTTTCAAAGATAGCTTTCAAAATTGCTCTGTGCTAACAGACCATTAACTCTGGCTGGATTTGGTTAAAGGAGTTTAATTCAGGAATTGAGAAGCCAATTTCAATGTAACACACAAGAATAACAGAAAGGACAGCATTTGTGGAACCAGCCTAACAAAAAGTTAAATTCACTTGTAAACTATGGAAGTCTTCCCAATGTGCAGACTGTGAACAGCTAACTCCATTCTGGTGTTTTTTCCCACTGGGTGAGGCAGCCTTGGCTCTCCAAGCTGGCTTTGCTGCTGAGGAAGGACAGCTTGGCCCTGGCACCCTTGGAGCGCCCGTTCCTGCCCAGGGGCTGTCCTGCAGTGCTGCCCATGGGCACTGATGGCACCGAGCTCCACGCTGGCTCTCGGTCCCTGCCAGGCTCTGAGCAGTGCTTGTGCTGAGCTGCCTTTGTGCTGCTCCCCGGGGATGCTGGGGCTGCTCCTGCACAGGGACAAAGCCAGACATGTTAAACAGAAACCTTTGCTGCGCTGTTGAATGCTTTAGAAAAGTAAAAATTAGCTTGTCAATTTGTCCCTGGTTACTCTGTGACACAGTGTAACTCTGGGGAGTTTTAATGGAAAAGTTTTTCATACATTAAGAGATTAGGAAATAAAAGGTAAATAAGGAGAGTGTCAGGGTTAAAATCCTCCAATTTGCTTGCTGAAGAATATTTTTGAGAATATACTTATAATTCCTTAAAAAGAACGAGTGATCTCTTCTTCCTCTGGAAACCACTACTCCTGTGTCAAACGTTTTTCTCAATATAAATTTTATTTTTAAGTTTTCTTCTTACCAAGAGAAATATTGGTAAAACCAAGGAGGCAAAAGCTCTCAATTGTGTTTCATAAGCAGTGATTTTTTTTTCTAATTGCTTTAATTTATCTGAAAAGACTGCTCTGTGCCTTTTTTTAATGCACTGGGTTGCATCTTGCATATTGAGTGATGATTTTCTCATTTTCAGTGAAACCCATGAACAGATGCAGACGGCAAATTTATTTGCTTGGAAAGAATCACATTTGGGCACTTGCAGCTCCATAAGCTTTCTGTAGCCTCTTGCTCTGACATTTCCCCCTTCTGTTGCCCTCACTGTCTAGCCCGATGTCCTGGAGTCATTCTTCAGTCTAAAATCTAAAAATACCCCTCTCCCAAAGCCTGAAGCCTTGCACACTTGCTACATTTTTCTTGCAATTATCCTGATTTGCTCAGACTTGCAGCCTGTGTGTTCTTGGGAGAGTCTTAGCAGCTGCAGTTTTTTTACATGTGAAAGGCTTTTTAAAACGTGAAGTGGATAAAACATAGCTTGGATTTAAAATAAAACCTGGTTTTTGGAAGCACAGTGAAGGTCTTGGCTGTCCCCTGTTTGTTGTCACTTACCTGGGCATGGCCAGGTACCATTTATTGCAAACAAAGCATGGAATGGAAGAATCCAGCAGATCCAGAAGTTAATCTGCTCTGACAAGATTATCCTTTGTGTCTATCAGCCGCCTGATTTCCAGAGTTTCCACTGAGTTTTCCAAACCTCTTTGGAGGTGGCTTTGCTCATTCTTGCAATGCTCTCCCCTCCTGCTGCCAGCTCAGGGGGCAGTCAGTGCTGCCAGGCAGGGCTGAGGTTCCTGGGGAACAAGACAAGCACTTGGCACCCAACCCAGATATTGACTTGGAGTGTTTTTCTGAATTTCATTAAATCTCAAAACCCAGCATTTTCCAGACTAGGTTCATTACCAGGGTACTTCAGCACCTATTTTTCCAGTATTCTCATTTACAGAGGGAAAAATATCTGCCAACTCAGGTTTGTCTTTTATTGCTTTTATTTTTAAGGTAATTTTGTATTACAAGGGAAATATCCTTGCACTGTGGTCTGGAGAAAAGAGGCAGAGTTATTTCCCATTTAAAATGGAGATCAAAATGAGCAAAATGTCTCTTCCAAAGCACAAGCACGTTTTCTGTAATTTGTCTATAGATAGCCTTGGCAGCAATTTAAAACTAATGTCTCCAATAAATGACCAGTGTAACTCTAATGTGCCCTCTAAAGTCTGACACTCTTCAACAGCCAATGCACTTTCCTTGTAAGTTCATTTTATTAGTCAACTAATTCATAAATAAATTAAATTCTTCTCATAGAACATGCTTTCCGTACAGTCATAATCAGAAAAGCAGGGAAGCCTCAGCAGAAAAATGTTCCTACATTTTTCAACAAAACTGGATATACAAATTTAATACATCATACATAAGTAAAGGCAAGTGACCTTTTAATAGGATAACTTCTGTTCTTGTAAGGTTATTTTTGAGGCCAATCTTCTAATGCCACACCAAATAATGTATGAAAGGGTTGGTAGGATGCTGGTAGAGTTTAAAAATGATGTTGGAAGAAGAATAAGAGACTTCAGGGTAATCTTTCTGTCCAGATTTCATTGTAAGTGCTCATGGGCAAGCCATGACAGTGAAACTGATGGGAAGGATGAAGGGATTGAATCCTCACAAATCTGGGCAGCCATTGGGCTGTCTGGAGACAATTTTTCTCTTTGGAAATCCTTGTGGTTTGCTGCTACTCATGGAGGAGAGGCCACACCCCAGCCACAGGGACAGTCACCTTGCTGTGTGACTGGGAAGGGCTTGCTCTGCACATCTGGGCCAAGGCACGTGGTGTGGAGGGGGTAGAATTTGGAGTTTGAATCAGTTTGGGGTTTGGAAGATATTAATGTGCTTTTTATTCCACTAGAAACTGCCCTGTGTTTGCTCTGTTCCTTTTTCCTTTGGGAACAGAAGCTTTTTGGAAAGGGAAGTGTGTAAAAGAGGCCAGGAAGTGTGAGAACAGTTGGGTTTAGGTGGTGTTGACATGATGTCTTCAGAGGTAGCTGAAAAGCAATAGAGTCCTTTTATTTTCCAGATATTTAAGTCTTAATTCCAACAGCATTTTTAAGTGGCTTTTTGGGTACAGTTTTTTATAGATGTGGCATAAACGTTTTAATTCTTGATATTTAACTGAAAGCTTTGATGCATGTCTGGATTTTCATCATCTTAGTCATTAGCAATATTGGATTATTAGTCATGTCATGTCATCAAGGAGGTGCCTGAAATCTGTGTGGAGCTCATTACTGACACTGTTTTGTCGTCTTCGTGAAGAGCACAGTGTACTGACAATTACAGTTACACTGCCATGAACAGTTGTCTGAATCACCAAAAACTGGTTTAAGCAGCTAATAATAGGCACCAAGTTGGAAGCCTTTAGTCAGATCAGAAGGCAGCATGTTCTGAGTGCTGAGCAAACTGAGATGGGAGAGAAGAACAATTTCACAGAATTCCAGACTGGTTTGTGCTGGGAGGGACCTTAAAGCTCTTCCAGTTCCAACCCCCTGCCATGGCAGGGACACCTCCCACTGTCCCAGGCTGCTCCAATGTCCAGCCTGGCCTGGGGCACTGCCAGGGATCCAGGGGCACCCACACAGCTGCTCTGGGCACCCTGTGCCAGGGCCTGCCCACCCTCACAGGGAACAATTCCCAATATCCCAATATCCCCAATATCCATCCCTGTCCCTGGCAGTGGGAGCCATTCCCTGTGTCCTGTCCCTCCATCCCTTGTCCCCAGTCCCTCTCCAGCTCTCCTGGAGCCCCTTTAGACCCTGGAAGGGGCTCTGAGGTCTCTCCAGAGCCTTCTCTTCTCCCAGCTGAACACCCCCAGCTCTCCCAGCCTGTCTTCATTTCCACTTTGACAAACACAGAGACGTTTTTAGATAAGGATAATTATTTGGGTCCTGTCCAGATATCACTACTAGAAACACTTTTATTTTAAGGAAAGGTATTTGTGTTGCTAAGGAGCATCTCAGCTGAGGGTTTGCTGTGAAGGTTTCAGCTGAATCTGAGCTCTCCATCACACACCAGTGGTGTCATTGCTGTTGTGGTAGCTCAGATAGACTTGTATAACTAACGTGGTTTGTGATTATAACAACATTTTAACACTTTAGCTTGTTTGTCTGAGGGAGGAATAGTTCCTGTGCCAGCAGTTACATCTGCTGCCACAGCTGCATCGACAAGGGGCACGGTGCCCGCGCCGCACACTGCTGTTGCTGTGGCAGCCCTGCTCTCCCTCTGGTCTGTACAGAGGATGATCCGCCAGGCTGCAAATAAAGATATTGCTGCACTTTCCTGCTGTGGCTATGGTTTATGCTACAGATGTATTTATTCCCTTCAAACACCTCTTTTCTCTGTCTGATTGAAAACCTTTCCCATTAGCATGAGGGAAGGCGTCCCCATGCTGCCCTTGCTGCAGTGAATGGAGCCCAGTCTGGTTTGTCCTGATGCACAAACTCTGGGATTGCCCAGCTGTGTGGAAAACTTCCCTTCTCTGTGAAACCTTGGCAACACATGGGTGGCTCTCTTTTGTGGGAGAACATTTCCTCAGGGCATGGAAGGAGCTCACCAGTGTGGAGCTGTACCAGGACAACTGTACCTGGAATGGCACCAGGGAGCTGGAGAGGTGTTTGGAGACAGCTCTGGAGAGGGTGAGAGGCAAGTTCAAAGCTGTATCCTGTAATCAGAATTTTAAACACAGAGGTAGAGCTAGAAATGTGAAAGTACTAAGATGTAATCCCAAGCAAAAGGTATTTCCCATGGAAAAGTATTTCCCATTGAAATACTGATTGCCTTAATATAACAAGGAGCAGAAGGTGCACAATATCTTTATCTTCATACTTTTATATTAGTTAAAAGAGCATGGAGAGACAGAGCAAGGGGAAATGGCTTCCCACTGCCAGAGGGCAGGGATAGATGGGATATTGAGAAGGAATTGTTCCCTGGGAGGGTGGGCAGGCCCTGGCACAGGGTGCCCAGAGCAGCTGTGGCTGCCCCTGGATCCCTGGCAGTGCCCAAGGCCAGGCTGGACACTGGGACTTAGAGCAATCTGGGACAGTGGAAGGTGTTCCTGCCATGGCAGGGGGTGAGACTGAATGAGCTTTAAGGTCTCTCCCAGCCCAAACCAGTCTGGGATTCTGTGTCTCTGGTTTCTGTTGCCATCACTTACCAGCCTATTGAAATAGCAAACTGTGTGACCTCCATTCCTTATCTCCAAAATGCCAGCCCTTTGCTTGCCAGTTTTGTTCCAGCCAACTGAAACTTCCCCTCCTTGTGTTTATAACCAGTCTTGGAATGAAACTGTTCTCATCTTCGTGTGAGGCTGCAGAGCTCTGGAAATAGCAATTCTCTCAGTTTGGTCCTTCATTCTCCCCAGTGCTTTACGTCTGCAGTTTGTGTACATGTGCCTTGTTTTATTTAAAGACTTTTACTATTTTCAGTTAATACTTGGGGATTCTGTTGCCCACAACAAGCTCTTGCAAGGTACCTACTGTGGAGCTGCAGCCACATGCTACTTAAGTCATAGAAAATCACAAAGCAGCTGACAGCATGACTCTGGTAACTCTCTGCACAGTCCCAGGGGATTTGATCTCTAGTCCTCCTGTATTAAAGAAATGGAGCTGTTTTGTGTAATTCCCAGTTAACTCTGCCTCTGCAAAATGAGGGGTTTGTAGGGTTAGAGTTAACACATGTATAGCTGTAACACTTCTCCCTCATGCAGCACCTGTTAGGGCTGGATGTTAAAATGCTCAGATTTGTCCTAAATATTGAGTGTAGTGTACAGGTGAATAAATAAATGTATGGACTTAGTAAATAATGAAAGTCTTTCTGGAGAGGGATGGGGATTACATAATCAACACATCTCTTCTGAGAGTCCTCACTTGCCATTAGTTTTGCCAGAAGAGTTGTTTCTGCAGATAAATTAATTTCCTGAGCTTTGACCAGTGTGAAGGGAATCGGGACAGGTCTTTTTTAACATGGAGGAGGAAGAAATTAGCTGTGCTCTGTTTGAATTTTTTGAGAATATCAAATACACTTTTCTTTAGCAAATTCCTAAGAGAAAAATGTTCAGTGGTTGCCTGTCCATTCTTTCTTTTTTTTTTTTTTTTTTTGCTTTTAAAATGGGTGATTTTTTAAAGCTGCTTAAAAGTTGGAATTTGCATTCCCAGAGAAATTGTAAAATGTAAAGCAAAAAAAATAGAACAAGCAGCTGAAGTTTTGAAGTTTAATCAGAAATGAAAATGCCAGGAACACCTTTGAAAAGCTTGGTTTCCGTGGCATTGAAATTCCCAAAGTATCTGTGTACACATGGATGTGGGTTTGTTATTTTTGTGTAAGAGTTTTTGAGCACCAGTTATGAGAGGATTCTGCTTAATGTTAAATTGAAAAATTTCTTAGTGTAAGACAGTCAGAAAACTTCTTTCTGCAATGCTATTTTTACAACTGCAGGTTCAAATGAGAGTGTCCAGACTTGGAGAATTCAATTAGTGAGTGTTTGGCTCCTGCACAGGGATGTGTAATCCTGGGCTGTGGCAATGCTTGGTGGCAGGGCCAGCTCTGACAACATTCAATTATGCAACAATAAACACATTGCAGAGCCTTTCTGGGGCTGCACCAGCTCGGGGTGGCTGCAGCAGCACCACTTCGGAGACTTCGCCTTCTTGAGTGCCTGAAGAAGCTGTCCTAAAAATCTGACCTGTAAACAAGGAGGAAAATCTGGGTGGTGTTTCTGTGAAGTCAGTCCAGGCACATAACTCTGAGGCTTTAACACATTTATTGTCAGCCTTTGAAATCCTTGAAAATCAAGTTTCAAAGTCCTAGAGATTATAATTCCTTTTTTCCCCCTATTGCATCTTTTGTCTCTTGTTGGAAAAGCAATTCGCCAGTCCTTCAATAAAGAGTTCCCTTTGAAGTTGCTCTGCCTAAGCCAGGGAGTCTGGGCAAAGAGAAGGCAGAGCAAGTACAGAGCTGGAGCATTGTTACACAGAATGTTCTGAGTTGGAAGGGACCCACAAGGATCATAAAGTCCATCTCTTCACTGAATGGGGGTCAGACCCACAACCCTGGTGTTATTATTAGCTTTGCTGGGTTGTGTTCAATAGTGTAATTTTAAAAGCTTAACACTGACCCCAAACTTGTGCAGTTGAGGCTGCTGCAGTTTTTTAATTGCTGGAAGACTTACCTTAGTCACGACCGGAACAAATTTGGAGTTTAACAAAAAAACAAAATGTATTTCATGTGGAAAAGGTACAACCTCTGTCTTGTCAGGGGAGGTGGTTCTCTGCCACAAATTGTTACTAATGGTAGAAAGAACAGCTTTAGAAATGTCAAGTTTTTCCTGATTTAAATATTAGTAAATTCTGAACAGTCTAAGTTAACTAGAATCTGAGATGGAATCACTCTGTGACAGATGGTACAATATTTTTTTAATATTGGAGTTACACCTTCTTACTAATAACATATTCCCAGCTGACCCTTTGGCCTGAGGTAACATCTGCTCCTCAAAAGGAGCAACTTAAGTTATGCCTCCTCCAAAGGCAAAAAACCTAAATGGAAAAATTTAAGTTGGAGAAGCCCTCTGAGACCCTTGAGTCCAGCTGTTTCCCCAGCACTGCCAAGGCCACCACTAAACCCTGTCACCAAGTGCCACATCCGCATGGCTTTGAAATCCTTCCAGGGATGGTGACTCCACCCCTGCTCTGGGTAGCTCTGCCAGGGTTTGACAGTGCTTGCAGTGAAGAATCTTTCTCTGAAATCCACCCTGAGCCTGCCCTGGCCCAGCCTGAGGCCGTTCCCTCTGCTCCTGTCCCTGTTCCCTGGAGCACAGCCCGACCCCCCGGCTGTGCCCTCCTGTCAGGAGCTGTGCAGAGCCACAAGGGCCCCCTGAGCCTCCTTTGCTCCAGGCTGAGCCCCTGCCCAGCTCCCTCAGCCCCTCCTGGGGCTCCAGCCCCTTCCCAGCTCCGTTCCCTGCCCTGGACACGCTCCAGCCCCTGCAGGGCTCTGTGGCCATGAGGGCCCAGAACAGGACACAGCCCTCGAGGTGCCCCAGCAGTGCCAGCACAGGGGACAGGCCCTGCCCTGCTCCTGCTGCCACCCCAGTGCTGGCACAGCCCAGGGGCCATTGGCCTCTGGCAGCCCTGGGCTCATGTCCAGCCACTGGCACAGCACCCCCAGGCCTTTCCTGCTGGACACTTCCCAGCCTGGAGCATCCCTGGGGTTGTTGTGATCCCAGGGCAGGACCCAGCACCTGGCCTGGTTGAACCCCATACAGCTGGCCTCAGCCCATGGATCCAGCCTGTCCAGATCCCTCTGCAGAGCCCTCCAGCAGATGCACACTCCTGCCCAGTGTGGTGCTGTCTGTGCAGTTACTGAGGCTGCCCTCCATCCCCTCACCCAGTTCACCAACAGAGACATCAAACAGGACTGGCCCAGTGCTGAGCCCGGGGAACCCCACTGGTGACTGGCCTGGATTTAGGGCCATTCACCTCCCCAATTGTGCCAACACCAGAGCCACTCACCTCAAATCATCTTGCAGTGTGCTGATGTCATCACTGAGAACAATGAGAGTTGAGTTTCAGAAACTGCTCAGGGCGTGGACGGCCCTTTCCAGACGAGCCTGCCCAGCTGTTCCGCTTGGCACCGTGAGGTCCCTGCACTGCATTTGTCACTGGGGGGGAATTTAAGCTCATTCCTCTAAATACCAGCAGCTGCTTGGGGTTTGCCCTGCCTTGTGGGGTTTGAGAAGCCATCTCTGGGCCGTGGCTGTAGGCTCTGAACAGAGAGAACCTTGAAATCTACTTTAAATCAGTGTGTCAGCAGTGAGAGGTGCCTGAGCCGTGTGCGGCTGCGGGCTGTCTTCATTCCCACTGTATTTTTAACTTTTTTCAAGAGATTGCTCGTTGTGCTGATTACATTATTTGCAGTGGTTTTGTCTCCTTTGATGCCTGTGCCAGTAGTGCTTATGTAAAGGGACTTGATGATATTGAATGGTAAGAATGAACAAATGCAGCAGGAATTCAATTGCTATTTTGCTCTCAAGCACAAGTGTTCTTCTTTCTAAATCAAGTCTGACCACTTACTATGTCAGTCAGCTGCTTTTGTTGGAGACATGGAGAAACTATTTAATTCACGTTTGATTTAAAGGAAATTTTTGTTCCCTTGAGGTGCATTATTTAATTTAGAAGTTTTGGAAATGTATGATTTCCAAGTGCTCTGTGGGCTTTGAAAGAGTTGATCTTCATCTCAGCTACAAAATCCAATGTATTATGGGGATGTGCCAAATAACTGGCCAGCATTACCCTATCCTCTGAAGAGAGAGGGAGTTGGAAGTTATTTGTCAGATCACCCAGGAATTATTGATGATGAGTCCTTTCAGATACTTTTAAAATTAAATTTCTTAATCCTGCAGCCATCCACCTCAACTGGTACATGCAATTTCAGAATTCATGTTATAGAGCACCTGATAAGTGACAGTTTAAAATACCTCACTGTTACATCATTTACAACTTGATTAATTAGTAGACACAGCTCTTCTTAAATTCCAAATTTTAAGAGGCTTGTGAGTGTTTTCCAGTAGTTAGACAGAGCCTTCCCATGGGTGCAGTAAAGGCTGCACTGCTGTAAATTTACAGCCCTGTCTGCAGCACTCTGAAGTCATCTCAGCTGCTGCCACGTCTGTGCCTCGCTCTGATGTTCAGCAGAGAGTTTGCAGGGAAGTTTGTGTGCTGATCTGGCAGAGGAAGCCCCTGCCAGAGCGAGTAGCTGGCTGTTGGATGAGCGTGCTGAAATGAAGGGCTGAGCTCTGGAGGCGCAGCCTGGGATGGGATGTGGCAGCCAACAGTTGGATTGTCTTAAACTGCCAAAGACCCTCAGTCAGGGAAGCACACACGCTTCTTTCATGAGCGCTGGCAGTGCCAGTCGGGCGCTTTCTAAAGAAGAATTGCCATCAGTTGGGTATTCAGAAGAAAAATGACTGTTCAAAAATGACTGTGCAGAAAAGCAAATTTTCATTATACCACGGTGGGGACACTCCATTATTAACTTCTTTGCCTCTCTGTGTTCAGACAGAGCAGGGTTTCTGTGCGCTTGATTCATCACACTTGGCTTGAGAGACAGCACAACATCTCCAGATATCGGAGAGGCTGATTTTGTGGTGCTTCAATGTCGCTTTTATTCTGCCCCTACTCAATAGAGCTTTGTGTTCTCCTGGCTCCTAGAGGTTGTAATGCTGCTGTGGAGGCAGGAATGATGGGGAAATATGGACCATAAAAAATATTGGCAAACTGGTGTTTCTCAAAAATATGACCTGTGCTTAAACCAACAGCAAAATCTTTATTTGACTTTTAAATCATGGCATCTGATTGTCTTTTGATTCTTGTGAGCCTCTAAACAAAAGCATGATGTACTTTTATGTTATCCCAGGAGCTCGCTGGGAACTAGGGATTCAAGGCATGGCAGATATACAGGAAAATTCCCCAGAGTTCAGACACAGCCCCCATGTGAGAGGGTGTTCAGGGCCAGCTGTTTGCTGTGGTGTTTGCAGAGGGCAGGGCTGGAGCTGTTCAGGGGTGCGGGCAGAGAGGAGGAGCACAGAGCCCTGGCTCAGCTGGGCCCTGCCTGCAGCACTGTGCACAGAGCTGGGCACATCCTGCAATTCACCCCTGCACGTGTGGGGCTTGAATCCAAACACAGGTGGAAGAGAAACTTCAGGAGCAGGACACAAATATTCCTGAGGGCTGGCAGGGTTTCCTCTGTGTTGTTGATGCTGCTCAGTCTTTCTCTCAACTTCAGTTTGTTTTCCTCCAAATAAGTGCTGGCACATCTGTTTTCTTGCTTGTTCTGTGCTGGAAACACCTCTCCTCCTGACACCCCTGCTTTCCATCCTCTGTAACTTGGCTTGGAGCTGGAGGGAGGAAGAGGCCCTGTACTGTGCAATGGGAACTTGATTTTATTTCCCCAAATTGATAATGGGATTGATGAAAACTGCTGTTCCAGTGTAATGGGACGTGCTTGATGATTTGCAGGACAGTAATGTATTCTGTGTGGGAACATCTGCCATGAGAGAAGGGCTTGGGGAGGGGGAAAAGCATGTGGTAGAGCTGCAGATACTACTTCAAAATTACTTACATGAATGCAAAGAATAGTTTAATTAAAGGCAGAATGCAAATTCCTCAGCTTATAGAGAAAAGTATCTGGAGAAATCTGGTTCAGCGATGTTACTGAGCATCTGCTGGCTCCTGGAGATGCTTTTATGGCATATTTACAGGGGGCTTAGCAGGTTGCTCAGCCTCTGGAAGGACAGTACTCAGTGTTCGTCTCAGTTCACTTGCTGCTATTTTTACAGCTTTCTGTGTTCAAATGGCTCAGAATAACATGCTTGTCATTCACCTGTCAGCTGAGAAATGTAACTTATTTCAGACTTCCTTCCCCTGAGAGTAGCTTTGGGATGAGGAATATCTTCAATTACCAAAAAATTCTGTGCTGTCCCCATCCTCTGTGCTCTGAAAAAGCAGATGTTTACAGAGCTCCCTGCTTCAGGCTGACCTAGCTAAGGGTGATGCTGTGTAGCAGGTCAAGGTTGTGGAGTGAAGTTTTTAGCATCACAAGAGATCCTTTCAAATTTTGGAGGCCTGTGGATGCATCATGGGGATCTCCTGTACTGGTTTAATTTGATGAATTGCAGCAGAGGAGGGCTGGTAGAACACTGCCAGGCCTTACCTGACCCCTCCTGTCACACAGGGGCCCTCATGGAGCACCAGCAAACCAGCTCAGCTCTCTGGGGTTCTGCTGTGTCTCCCTGCTGGGACTGGGCTGTTAAACTGACTGCAGCTGCTGCCAGTGCTGCTCTTTAGCATCACCCTGATCATGGCTGGCAGGGGTTCTGCCCTGTTTGACTGGCTGGGGGTCAGAGCTGGAGCCCTGGGCTGGGCCCACAGCAGGGCAGGGGGGATTCTGCCCCTGTGTCCCTGTGCTCAGGTGATTTCCCACCTGCAGAGCTGCCCCAGCCCAGGCAGGAGCTGGAGCTGCTGGGGCCAGGCCAGAGGAGGCTCCAGGATGATCCCAGGGATGGAGCAGCTCTGCTGGGAGGAAAGGCTGGCACAGCTGCCATTGTTCACCTGCACAGGAGAAGCTTTGGGGGGAGCTCAGGGTGGCCTTGCAGGGCCTGAAGGAGCCCCAGGAAACCTGGAGAGAGACAATTGACACGGGATGGAGGGACAGGGCACAGGGAATGGCTCCCACTGCCAGGGGCAGGGATGGATGGGATATTGGGAATGAGGAATTGTTCCCTGTGAGGGTGGGCAGGCCCTGGCACAGGTGCCCAGAGCAGCTGTGGCTGCCCCTGGATCCCTGGCAGTGCCCAAGGCCAGGCTGGATGGGGCTGGAGCAGCCTGGGACAGTGGGAGGTGTCCCTGCCATGGCAGGGGGAGGAATGGGATGGGCTTTCAAGTCACTTCCAACCCAAACCAGTCTGGGATTCCATGATCCACAGTGTTACAATTTTATGTCTACAGAAGGAACAGGTGCCATTAGTGGTTTCAAAGCTCTTTAGAACAGAACAAATGTGGAATCTTTTTGTTCCATGATGGGTAACTGGTCAGTGGTCACTGTTGGGATTAGGCAAAAGTTTTCTCCAGAAGGAAATAACCCCCAATTCTAACAGTTGTGCTTTGTTTTCTCCCCCCTCTGACACAGGTTGCCAACTTGGCCTGCTCCATCTCCAACAACGAGGAGGGTGTGAAGCTGGTCCGGATGTCAGCCAGCCAGCTGGAGGCCCTGTGTCCCCAGGTGAGGAGAGAAACCCCAACCTGCTGCTGCTGCTTAGGGCTGCTCTGCTGTCACAGTGGCTGTCTCTTGCTGCAGAACTTGATTTTTTCCCTTAGTACATGCAGAGGATGAAATGCAGCATAGGCATCAAGACTTAGGAACTTTAAACTTCATGGCAAAGGAATCACTGATGTGAAAGGGTTGTTTTTATGTCACAGCTCTAATTCCATTTGGCCAGGACATTCCAGTAACCTGCAGTCAGTAAATGTGGGAAGCTTCAGTGGTATCCTGTGCACATCTGTGCTGCAGGAAGGTGCTTTGTGAAGGTGCTAGCACTGCTCCTGGGCATGCTGTAAGATGAATTATAAAATACTATTTTTGCCTGAGTAGAATATAAATATGCCAAATAATCTTCCCGATGGAGTAGGATGAGAGGAAGTTGGCTATGTGTGAACAGTGTGAGCCTGGCTGAGACTACCTTTTAATTAATAACTTTTTAATGGAAACAAGGAAATTAAGTTTATGTAAGCACTAGACTATCCTCTTCCTTCTTGACAGCCTGGTGTTTTAAATGTCAACAACTAGATACTTGGATGAACCCCTGAAGACTGCAGGGTGCTGTTGATTTGTGTAATTTACATTTTTTAAAGCAACAGGAAATTCAGATCTAAAACATCCAAATAAGTGGTTGTTGCTAAGGAGGAACTAACAGAAAACATGTGCTCAGAAAAATTGGCAAAATGACATTTTATGAAAATAAAGTGTATTGTCTCAGGATTCCTTGGAATTTCTTCAGGTTTTCCCATCTGTATTGGTGTTTTTAATCAAAAGGAAGAGGGGTGTTCACCTGTACCCACCCCAGCAGGAGGGGATTTGGAGGGAATAGGTGAAGGCAGTGTGAGGAGCAGGACTGGTTTGCCTTTTGTATGACTGCAGGTAACTGTGCTGTTAACCAGGTGAAGAGAGGTCCCTGAACATAAAGCCTAAAACGTTAAATCCTAACATTCAATCCTAATCCTTTGGGCATCCTGGGGTGTCTCTCTGTGCTCCCACTCCTGCATGGGCTGAGCCGTTCCCTGCCCCTGCCCTGGGGTGAGGGCTGTGCACGGCTGCTGAAACCAAAGGTCAGGTTCTGCAGTTGGAACAAAGCATGTGGAAGAAAAAGCTTTTAGAAATCCATCTTCCCTGATAGGAGGGCTTGCTCTTTCCTGAAGGAGCCAACTAGGCTGATGTAAGTTTTTTTTAGTTATCTCCCAGAATATGGGTGTCTAACGCAGGGTGTTCCAAACAAATGCTGCTGCTTTTGAAAATAATCATCTGAAGAAAGTTAGGTTCTCTTTGAATCGAAATGTTTCTGGTGCTTGTCCAAGTCTGTGGGGGTGTTTTCCTCCCCCCATTGCTGAAATTGTGTGTATTTCAGACTCTTCTATCTTTGCTTTTCCAACAACTAACTGCCTATTTAAATAAATCCACTCCTGGATAAAATAAGCACGGTGGTAGTCAGCATGAAATAATGACCCAGCTGTAGTCACCAGTGTAGCCACATCTCCTGAAGTGCAGCTGTTAACCTTTGACTGGGGATTATGGACAATATATTTAACACACATTGGAGGCTCTGAGTATCTATAAATGCACGAGGGCTTTAACTGATGGATTTTGGCTTTACAAAGGTCACATCTCTGAACTTCCAAGCCTACAGTTGAGATGCTCCTCTGCACAGTCTTGCCTTAATTTCAGGGTCGTCACCAAGAGATTAGTAAATGACACTGTAGATGTTCATAGCAGTTGAAAGAGTGCTTTTATATTACATTACATGCTCTTGGGTTGATTCTTTAATGCTCTAAGAGTATTTAAACATGTTGTGAATCCTGAGAGATAATTAGGGGCACTTGTCTAAGCTGTTTTACAAATGGCATCTGTGTTTTCTGGTAACAATGGCTCGTCTGGTGCCAG
Organism: Melospiza melodia melodia; assembly: GCF_035770615.1. Taxonomy (NCBI): domain Eukaryota; kingdom Metazoa; phylum Chordata; class Aves; order Passeriformes; family Passerellidae; genus Melospiza; species Melospiza melodia. The sequence continues at coordinate 3,195,901 of NC_086207.1, forward strand.
TGCAAGCAGCACAGCTCTCCATCCTCCTCCTCCTCCTCAGCTGCCTTCCTCAGCTTGTCCCCAAACCTCGGGTATTCTCCACAATCTCTAAAAGATTCTCAATATCAAGAACAGCAAAGTGAGATTTTATTTCCTTTTCTAGACAATTTATTTTGCAGTTTATTCCTAATGAGGTTCACAGCTACTTCTTGAATCCTCTTAGGTGGCTGTGCTGAACAAATGTGTACATTAGGCATAAGATACAGGATAACCCAACATTATATGCCCTATATGTTTTTAGAGGTTTTTTTTTTTTTTGGCTCAGATGGTATTTTTCCAGGAAGATGCTGGATTCAGAATGAGTCAAGTCAATCAGTAATTACAATAGTCCCAGAAACGTCAAGCTATCAAGAGCACACAGAAATACAATGTATGAAATGTAATTCAAAGTATTGCTGTGCTTGAAAGATGAAACTGAAATTTAATGCACTTGAGTCCCAGGTAACCTCTTTAGTAGTTTATCTGAGTAGAAGCCATTCTGGGAGTAGGGAATTCCTGGTTAAAGAATGATTTCTGCAGAAATCAATCTGTAGAGTTAATTATAAAAGCTGTAGCTCAAATAGAGCCATAATTCGCTCCCTTGCCATCAGGATCCATTGAACTGGCAGCAGGAGGAAGGAACATGCAACTCTTCAAGTTGCCTGGGGAAAACCTGGAAGTTTTGTTGGTATTGACAAGCAGTCAGTCGTTGCCACTGTCACCCTTGGGCTCAGACCTCTTCAGGTTTAAAATTTTCTTTGAGGAAAAAGAAAATGCAGAAAAATTTTCATCAAAAGGTCTCTACAGAAACAAGCAGTCAATTTATTTAGCGTGGTTTTGTTCCTGGAAATCAGCTCTTCCTCAGGAGTAACATCATCCTTCCTGCTTGTGGGTCCCCAGCCAATTAGCACAGAAATTAATGTGAAGTTGAAGACTTAATGGGATATTTAGAGCTCCCTTCGAGGGTGCAGGAGGAGCTGTTGGGATGAGCTGTGCCAGAGTAGCCAGCTGGGTGATTTTAGTCTGGGTTTACAGGGCAGAAATAAGGCAGCTTCAGAGGGTCACTGTGTTTTCTTCCTCAAGCCCTGACTCACCAGCCTGCCTGAATTCTTTCTTTTGAGAATTGCTGGGATTCTGTGTGTGGGAGCAGCCAGCTTTGTCCAGCACCTCACAGGAGTTCCCTCAGCCCTGCCTGGATGGGTGCTGGGAACAAGCCAGACTGGAGGGGGTTAAGGTGAAGGAGCAAAGTTCTCCATCACTACAGTTAAATCTAAAAAAAAAAAATCCTTAAACTGTCTTTCTTAATGGAAATAGAAAATTACTGCTGTGAAATGCTTGGAATAGCTGCCTGTACCTGCCTTTGCCTCGCAGAGCAGAGGGGAAGTTTTCTTTGCCTTCTCACTGAACACAGAGCTTGCCAGTGGTGAATTAGGGAAAGGTTTTGTTTATCTCGACTCAGGAGCCTGGATCCTCTCCTCGCTGCCAGCTCTGGCGGCTGCGCTGTCTCCAGGAAGGGAAGGACTTGCTTTGGGAGCCTGCAAAGGCTGTTTTGTAACAGCATCTTGCATTAAAGATGCCTGGGAAAAGAGCTGAAACCATTGGAGTGTTTCTGATCATCCAGGCTGTAGGTGTTGGAAACCAGCAGTGAGAATGCCCCAGCTCAGCTCCTGAGAGGAGGAATTGCTCCAGCCTTTGATGTGACAGTCTGCTATGACTTGAGCTCCTTTTTTACCAGCTATGCATTGATTTGCTTGGTCTTTGCAGCCTCCATGAAGTTCATCTATAGACTCCTACCCAAACTGCAGTTGGGCTGAGAGGTGTAAGAAATGTCTGTGGGGTAGAGTTCCCATCAGGCTGGGTGTTTGCCTCTGCCAGCCAAAGCTGGAGCCCACTGCCCTGGAGTCTGAGCATCTCCTGGGAGGTGCCTGCAGGACACACAGGACCTGTTCCCCTGTGAAAGGCAGGGCTGGGGGCCTTTCTCCACCCCAGCCCAGAGAGCTCATCCTCCACAGAAGCTTTGAGGCCCCCAGGCAGGACAGGTCCTTTCCAGCCCCCTCTGTACCTGCTGGGGTGTGCTTGGAATTGCTCGCCACGCACACGCCTCACCCATCAAACTGACTCCAGAGAATTCTTGGATTAAATTACATTTTTAATAAAAATAAATTGGCTCTTCTCATATTAACATCTTGTTTTAATAACTGCTTGTTCACATCCTTCTATTCCAATTTTGAACTGCTTGAAAAGCCATTTGCTGCTTATAGATTTCTGATGAGGCAGATGGCTCATATGTGATCACACCTACTGACACAGAAACAAAATACCAAAGCAGAAGGAATCCCATGCAAAGTTCCAGAAACTTTTGTTTAAAAGTTGGAGTACCTTAGAGAAATAAAAAATCCTGCAGACCACCCCTCAAATCAATCAAACCCACATGTGACCAGCAGACTTTGTTCTCCTTGAGTACCCAGTCACCACCAATTTCCTGGTGGCTGTTGGAGAAGGAGAGAAATTCATTTTTCTTGCAGTAAAGACTTAACATCAAACAATTGTCCCCTTTTTTCATCTCTTTGAAAGACTGTCAGATTTTTTGAATGTTCTAACGAGCAGATCTGTCTCCAGACTGTTTAATTGCAGGTGCTTGAAACATTTTATTGGCATTGAGTAGAAGTGCTTTTATTAAAAACTTAACACTTGGGCTGCAGATTTACATCACCCAGGCTCGCTGGGAAGAACTGCCAGCGCTGGCCGAGGCTGACCAGAAAAGCAACAATTTTAGAAATTCAAACAGTTACTGGTGCATGAAAATAAGCCAAGAGCAGGAAGAGGATTCAGTTCTGTAGAAAGAAGTGTGTGAGTAAGAGCCCTTTGTTTCATCGCAGGCACAGGATCTGGGGAGCACAATGGTGGAACAGCTTCCAGGAAAGAAACAAAGTCCCTGAGACCCCCAAAGTTTCAGCATTTGAAGCCAGATAAATGCAGAATGGAGCAAGATAAATGGCACCAAAATTCTTGCAGCTTCTACTTGGACTGGCACTGCAAAATCAGTCCTCAGCTCCTAATGAAAATGCTTTCTTCATGGATGGGGAAATTGATAGGATAATTATCTATACACAGAATGGAAATAGTCTTTATAGCAAATGCTTCTGTGACAGAACATGCTGGGCTGGAGAAGAGCTTTGTGCTGAGGGGAGCACCTCCCCTGTGGAGCCAGGCTGGGAGAGCTGGGAATGTTCAGCCTGGAAAAGTTTGTGGTGAGACCTCAGAGCCCCTGCCAGCATCTGAAGGGGCTGCAAGGAACCTGGAGAGGGACTCTGCATCAGGAATTGTACCCCAGTGCCAGAGGGCAGGGATGGGTAGGATATTGGGAATGAGGAATTGCTCCCTGGCAGAGTGGGCAGGCCCTGGCACAGGGTGCCCAGAGCAGCTGTGGCTGCCCCTGGATCCCTGGCAGTGCCCAAGGCCAGGCTGGACACTGGGGCTGGAGCCACCTGGTCTAGTTGAAGGTGTCCCTGCCATTGGAAGGAGATGAGCTTTAGGGCCCTTTCCAGCCCAGACCATTCTGTGGTTCTGAGTTACTCAGTGTGGATCTGTGGTTGTTCCAGCAGTGGCACAGGACAGTGAATATCTGCAGAGATCCCTGCAGTCACTCCGCGTAACTCGCAGGAAAGGAAAGTGCTCAAAGTGCCTTTTGTACATGGGAACAAAGAATTGGAAATCAAAGGAAACTTTTCCTTCCTCTTTCGGTGCATCAGCCTCTGTTCATTGCTGGTCACTGCCATTAGAGCTTCTGAGAGTGTAAAACAATCTGCTGTGTGTTTTGCTCCCAGGCATTTCAGCTCATCAGAGCCTGCAGAGTGCTTTTTGCTGTACTCCAGTACGTGGAGGGCTGGCACACACAGATGTGGGCATGCAAACCTGCCTGGGATGTGACTGGGAGTGACTGCAACATCCTCCTCAAAAACCATTTTTAACACTTGGAGCAAAATGCAGTGAGGAGCAGGGAAGGGCATGAGCAGGGTGAGAGCTGCAGGCAGCTCTGGCATCTTGTGTATGTAAAGTTAAATTATGAGGAGCTTCTGATGAACTGCCAGGAAGCAAGCCATGCTTTCTTTATTATAGGAAAATATGGGATTAAAATCCACCTGGGCAAGGGCAGAGGCTTGGTGGGCTTCTTTTCATATACCCTGAGTAAAACTGATTTCACCTCCCCACTGGGGCACTGTCTGTGTGTGCCACGTGTTCCTCTGCCCCTGGGATGAGAGCTGATAGGTGGGGGCTTGTTTTATTAGATTTTTCTTTTTACAAATGCAAAGTATCCTGGATCTATAGGCCACGAAGCTACTTTCCAACTCATTATCCAAATGCCACAAGAAATCTGGTGAGTCAAGATCCTTATATAAACCCCAAGCCCAAGTGAGTTATTTAGGAACTGCAGATGTTTTGGTTGTAAAGCAGTGGTGTGTAGTGAGGGGAGAGGGCTGGGGGTTCACCTCAGAGCTTCTGAAACTGAAAAGCTCCTTGTTGGGGCACAGTAACATCCTAAATCAATCCTGGGAATCAAGGGAAAGCCAAACCAGCTGCAGGAAGAACATTCTCCTGAAAGGAGCAAAAGCTTCTTACCAAAAGGACTGAGGCAAAAAACAAGAAGTGCTTAAATCACTGAAATGTGTGTGGGTCACTCATGGTGTGCACTGAGTAAGATACAACAGGTTGGGATTGCAGTGCAAATAGCTGGGTGATAGTGTTCCTGTCCCAAGTGATGTTTCTTCCTTTGGCCATGCCAGCCAAGTATTCAAAATTGTTCTTTGTGAGAACACCACCACATGGAAGAGCTTCCTTCTGGCCTCTCTGACTTTCAGCTGGGGTGCTATAAAGCTGAGGCTGGACGCCATCCTAAATTTAGCCTAAAAGAATTAATTGTGGCTGACCCAGTGGCTGTAATTTACCCACAGGTTTGTCAGAGGTTCAGGTGTTTTCTGGCCAGAATAGCTGAGCTTTTTGAGAGAGCTCCTGGACCAAGCAGCTGCAGTGTTGTAACCCAGGCAGGAGTCACTGCAGAGCCCTGCCCTGCCAAGGGGGAAGGACACAGCCCCTCTGACATCTGTGCTTTCAACAGGGAACACAAAACCAGGGAAAAGCAGCAGCTTGCTCCCATGGAAGGGGTGGGAAGAGGACTCAAGGTGCAGATTGAGACATCCATTCCAATCTTTGGGATGCTGAGCCTCCCCAGGTGCTGGCAAGCCCTGGCTGCTGCCACGGAAAGCTGAGAGGTGCAGGGGAGAGGCTCCAAGGAACTCTCTGGAAGTGTGATACGGAGTGTGGAGCTGTCTGACTCCAACACTGCAACTGCTACATGAAACAAAGCACCGATAAAAATAGTGTGTTTTCTTGCCATGCTTCATTTCCTTCTGGATAGGCTCAAAATGTCCCTGTTTGATTCTTTTCTTTGTACAACTTCAGTGAGTCATTGTGATCACAGCGCTCTGGCAGCATCTTGAAAAGCTCTGAAATACAAAATATTACCCTGAAATTGCCAAGTGTTTTACATGGAAGTGGCTACATTTCAGATAGTCCGGTCATGATCTTCCTGGCTTTTAACTCTGTCTGTCTCCATCCTGTGAGAGTTACTGATATTTTAAAGTAGTTGCCCAATGTTTTATGTGCTTTGGAGAAAGAAAGTGTATTGTGGTCCATCCCTTCCCCCAAAAAAGTGTTTCCTCCTCCCCCTGAAAGTGTTTATTTTTAGATAATAAAGGGATCATAGTCCTGCTAAGTACACAGCCTGATTAAGATCCAGCATCCCTGTCATTTTCCCACGTCTCTCTAAGCATCTGTTGGAAAATAAATCAATCACTCTGTGCTGGATACCAGAGTATATTCCCTGGAACAGATCACATGCAGGGTGTTGTCAGTGATCCCTGGGACAGTTCCTCAGCAGAGGTGTGAGACAGGTGCAGGAGGATTTGCTCAGTTGAATGCTGAACTCTCCACAGAGTGATGGCTTTTATCACCCCTGCTAAAGCTGCCTGTTGTGGCCACTTTGCACAAGGAGATATGGAATGTGTGCTATAAAAAGAGATTGCTGAGCTGTGTCTGCTGCCCTGAATTTCTCCCTGAGCACACTCACACCTGTGTGGCTCTCCTGAGCTGTGGGTTTGTCTTCAGCTCCACAGTGACCATGGATAACCTTTGATATCCCCACCAGGTTTCCTCATCTCCAGCACTGCTGGCTGCTTCCCTACTGCAGGAATGTCTGTCTGAGAGAGAGCAACACTGTTTTTGCTTGATCATTTTTATAAAATACATTCACCATGGCCATGCATTTTTGCTGTAATGTATAAAAAATGCACTTTTTCTGGTTGAACAAGCTTTCTATTGAGAAGAGGGTGACGCTGTGCCTCCTGTGCTTGGATTTGGTGAGGACACTCAGTTAGAGGCTGTGGAGCAGTTGCAGAGCCCTGTATGTGTGCCAGCTCTGCTGTTACCTGTGACGAGGTGCTGAACATGGGCAGCTGGGCTTGACATGCGCTGTTGGCAAAGATTAATTGTGCAGGCAGCTGCTGTGGCCAGACAAACATCTCGCAGGAACCCAGGCCATATGTTCCTGCAGCATTAATGCTGCCCTGTCGCAGTGCTTACAGGATATTTTATATCTGATATGGGCCAAGGCAGGTTGGGAAAAGCAGAGGAAATGTCCTGACCCTTGGTATCGCCTCGCCACCATCTCTGTCTCTGCAGTGACAGTTTCTAACAGGATAGAAGTGGGAGCAGATTTCTAGAGCATTGTCTGGTTTATCTCTCGTGTTTCCAGGACACTTGTTCAGATTCATCTTCATGAAATCTTGGATATCTAGATTTTGATTGATAGGTGGTTAATTCATTACATCCATCAGACTGGGAGGAGAGGTGGCAGTGGCTGGACTGCAAATCAGGGCTCTTGAGCAGCTGAGCACAGGTTTGCCTCTCTAAAACTTCTATTTGATCTTAAAATTCTAAACTTCATTTTCTTGGGTGTTGCAAGGCTTTTTGGGGGTTTTCAGGCGTTTCAGTTCCATGAGTGAGGGTGGCAGAGCAGCAGGGACCGTGACTGGCATCAGGGACATTCCAAAGGCACATCCTGACTCCTGCCAGTGCCACGGAGGTGTGACCCTGGGCTGGCTGGAGGAGCAGAGAAGCCCTTGGTGATGGCTGGGACAGGGACAGTGCTGTTCCTCCAGTGTTCATCCCCACAGACCCTGAGCAGATGCTGCTCAGGTGCTGCTGCTTGTGGTGGGCACTGTCACCAAAGCCACGGAGCTGGGCTGGGTTTGAGAGCCAGACCTGCAGCCCCAGCTCCAGAGGCAGCGTGGGGAGCAGCCCAGCCCTTGTGTGGATTCTCCTGTCTCTGCTAACTCCTGCCATTCCTCGGGTGAAGCAGCCTCCTCCTCCTGCCTGATCCACTCTGTCCCAGTACATTTGACATCACCATCATTTCCATGTTCAGTGAGTTATATATTTTTTTAAATGCTTTGTGACACTTGTAAATGAAGCAGGTAGAGAAAGTAGATTTTGGAAAAGGGGGAACATCTGGTGCTTGCATGTTTTGGTCGACAAGTTGGTGAAATTAATACAGTCCTAAAGTGGAGAAGAAAAATGACACCTTGAAGTTGTGAGTTAATTAGCTCTGACTCCCAGGTGCTTGGGAGCAGGGCTGGGATTGTCACGCTCTGAGTGAGGATGGCTCCTCACTCCTGGCTCCTCTCCAGGTCATTCTGCTGCAGCAGGAGCAGGACCAGGCTGTTGAGATTGGTTTCTCCCCACATTCAAAGAGGCTTTTGTGGTTGTTTAAATGACCAATGAGTGGACACAGCATAAGCTCTGTGACCCAGCAGCACCTGTAGCATTTGTTCTGCTAAGAAAAACTGGGAGCTGGTGTAAATTCTGGTTTTGGGGTTTGAAGAAAATTAGGAGAGGGTATTCAGAAGCATCTCCTGTTCCCTGGCTTATCTGGCTTGTTCACAGCCACAGCAGAAATCTGAAGTCTTTACAACAATTGCTGGCAAGATCCAGAGTAAACCTGCAAGGAAAACTGATAAATCAAAATTTAGCTTTAATTTTGTATTTGCATATTGTTTCTACTTCAGTCTGTATAAGATTAATCCCTTTTTGACCTTTTTACTGAGGTTTTGGCAAGTAGCAAATGCAGCCTTGAGTGTACAAAATGTCATCCTGTCTAAAATACTTAACAACACAGCCTGCACTGGGAAAGCAACACCTTGTTACCACGAGCTGCTAAAGACAGGTGAAAACAGCTCTTGTGAAAACTTGCCAAGTGATTTTGCTTCTAATAACTACCCATAATAAACATGGAAGCAGGTATGAGTTGGTTATGAGAGCAACAAAATTAAACACTTCTGTGTTTAAACATTGAGTTCCTCAAAACTTATTAAACTTGCTTTGTCTGCTGTTGAGTTCATTGGATAAACACACAGGCGGTAATAATTTTGTTGGGATATGTTTTAAAAATGCAGAGGTGTTTTGCAGGTCATCAATGCTGCACTGGCTCTGGCTGCTAAGCCCCAGAGCAAGCTGGCTCAGGAGAACATGGATCTGTTCAAGGAGCAGTGGGAGAGGCAGGTGCGCGTGCTGACGGATGCCGTGGATGACATCACTTCCATCGACGACTTCCTGGCTGTCTCAGGTAATCAGGGCCTGGCTGAGCCATAATCACCCTCCTCAGAGCTCAGTCCTGCTCAGGGGTGCTTTGGACACGTGCTCTGGAGTCTGTGAGGCTTTGGAAGGGATGGTATTGTCACACCTCCCCTGGCATCACACTGTGCCCACCGAGGTGGGAAAGTGCAGCAGGAGGTCTGGTTTCGAGGAGGAGACACTTTATGTCCCAAGGTTTGGAATTGCTGGCTCAACTAAGGATGAATTGCCATTTAGCTGCTGTAGACAAGGCTCACCAGTAACTCAGGGGGAAATAGAACATGTTTATGTCCAAGGTAGGAACTAGCAGAAAAAATGATCCATCAGGTCACCTTAGACTGCCATGTAAACAAAACTGAATATCAAACTGTGGTTGTACAAGTTAATTAAAATAAAACTGTTCATACCATGTCAGCTTTAGTAAAGTTTTAAGAGTTTTTAAAAGAGATTGGATCATTATAATAGATTAATAATTACATTTGGCAAAGTACTCGCCAAGATAATCCGTTTTATCAGCATCTTGATAAAGACCCACAATCAGCTGCTGTGACCTAAAAATAATGGGAGCATTTTTATTTCCACATCCTTTAATTGTGCTCTAGTTAGAGGACATGGAAATGTAACCATGTGAATTGTGTCTGCAGTGGTGTTCACAAATCACCTCTGCAAGCTGGGATTCTAATTTCCGTGGTGCAGGCAGGTTTGGGCATCTGAAGTGACTTAAAACCTCAAGTTGTAAAGAGTGATTTCACAGGAGGATGTGTGGAGTCAGAAGTACCAAGTGAACATAGGTAGAAAACGTAGATGAGGAATTAAGGCCCTGAATTAAGAGGCAGTATTTTTTTAATTATTAAGCAAAACCAAACAAAGGCCCAAGTGGTGTTCCTGTGATGAGTCACCTGCATTGTCATACACACTGTATTGTGGCTCCCTGGGTTCTCTTTGCAATGAGTGAGCATTAAGTTCTGGGGCAGTCCAGTGTCCGAGCTCGCTGTACCCGTGGGTGCTCCCTGGGCAGCAGCAGCTGGAATTGCACAGCTGGGAGGAGCTTTGGGAAATCTCTGCAGAGGGAATTGTGTGCTGAGGTTTGAGGCTCCACTTGAAGCTTTCTCACAAGTGTACAAACATGTGAGAAGGAAAAGCTGGGAGTCCATACAAACACAGCCTGTGTGGAGCTGCCAAAGCATTTTCCTTCCCGTGTAGTCCAGGTTTAGCACCACAAGACTCAAGGGAGTTGTGGGCAGGACAACTCTGTCTTCTGCAGGGATGCAGGTTAGTACAGAACTGGGAGTTTTGGCTAAATAACCAAATCTATTGCATGGCTGTACTCTCAGGAGCTTGGCAGTAAGCAGAGAAAGTTTCTTTCCTGGAGTGGTGGCATATTGACTCAGGAGAGTTGACCTCAAGTGAGTGCTTACCACCAAAATGGAGCCAAGGAGATGTAGTTTGAGACAACTCCAGATATTCAAGTGCATTCAGTAATTATTTTTATGTGTGTCTTATCGAAGAGATGGTAGAAAAATATTAAAGAAATAAATACTCTTAAAGTATTATTTGTTTGAACTTTGATAAATGTTTTCCATATAATGTCACGACTCCAATTCATCTGCTAGAAGTCTGAGCTTCTCTTTGGATAAAGTCATGGCAAGCATGATTTATATCAAGTGCTGTTTGGGGTTATTAGGATGTTTGTATCAGTTACTAACTGGGATGTAAGCAGAATGTAAAGGAGTTCTTGTGAGTGCATATATAAATATGTATGTAAGTCATCCCACATCCCTACTGTGTGGTGTACTGAAGTAAAGGCTTCACCATTCAGCTCATGCTACAGAATTGTATCAATTATCCACAAGTAAAGGCTTGATGAAAGAGATGCTGGGTTTAGGTAACAGCAGAACATCATAGAAGAAGGATCTTCAGTGCACAGGGCCCAGGTGAGCTTGCAGTGACAGCACTTTCACAGGTACAGAAGCAGAAGGGCCCTGTTGAGTTGGGGCAGGCTCTGGGGAAGGCTCACTGTCAGGATGGGAGGTGGATGGCACAGGAGCCCTGTGGCCTAAAGATGTCTGTGTGCCTCCAGCCATGAGTGATGTGCAGCTCAGGGAGCTCCAGCATCAGAGGTGCTATCTCCTGAGCAATCCTTGACAGATTTTTCTCATTTAAGCTGGTGTTAGTTGTTCTTTCGACCATTATAAACTGCTGGCACCTCCATCATCCTGTGCAAAGATTCACAGCTGAAATGTGCTCCCTGTGAAGAACCTCCTTGTTTTGCACTGTCGCCTGTTTGCTTCATTTGATGCCCCTACTTGTACTAAAGATGGTGAAAAGGTTTTTTCCCCCTTCTGTCTCTTGTTGTTTGCAAACGTGCAGAGTTCTGCCATGCACTTTGTCAGTCATCGCTTCCCTGACTGCAGAGTCTCTGCCTCTTTCATTATTCCTCATGTCAAAGCTCTCCTGTACCTTCTGTAATTCTTATCTCTCTTATCAGTGCCTTCCCAAAGCACTCTGGGTGTGTTGGTGTGCCCACTATCTCTGTTCTTTAGAGCAGTTGCTGATAGCACCATGTAATTGTCAAATTCAATGTTCTGAAATTACCTGAATCTCCTTTGAAACCCTCTTTAAAACCATTCCATTTGCTGCCTTCTGTTCCTCTGCTGCTGACAGAGGTTTATGCCACAGATTGCCCATCTCAGTGGAGCTGTTTTTTTCTGAAGAGCCTCCCAGTGAATATTAGCAGGATGAACACTGTATTTACAAGAGTGGGAAGTCCCCAGTGCTTGCTCCATGTGCTGCCTGGCCTGGCTCCTGCAGTGCCCCTTGGCAGCAGAGGTTCAGCATGGAAATGGTTCTGAGACCTTCCACAGGACGTGCAGCAGAGAAGCACAGCTGTGTTTATGAATCTGGGGCTTCATCTCCCGACTGTTCCTCTTTGATTTTGATCTCCTGTAGCCCTCAGACTCCCTCAGAAGCTGCTGGGGTTGTTTGGAAAAGCATTGCTTCATCCCTTTAATGTGGAGGTGGGTGGAGGTGGAAGGTGTTTGGTGGGAGTGGATTGAGGATTGACAGTCGTGGGTGACTTTTTATTCTGTAGCTTTTCACAATTTAATGTATTTCCTTGTTTGGTCTAAAAATCATTTCTATGGAAAAAATACCTTTCCTTTTACCTTGTTGCCCAACCACACCATTTTCCCTGTAGCCATTTTGGTGGGGCAAGTCCCTTGGCTGTTGCCTGTGCTGTGCTGTGTTGCTGTGGGATGTTTCTCCTGCTCAGCAGGAGGACAGGGGGGTTTGGATGTGGGACAGCCTTCTCCCATCCCCAGAGGTGCTGGTGGGGAGCCCATGCTCTGTGTGCCCGTGGGATGGGGAGCACTGGGGTATTTACAAGGACTCTGCACAGTGTTGGATCTTATCTGTTATCATCCAGCTGGAAAATATCTCCAGAACAGATAGACCTGACAGTCCTGCACTTCCCTGGGCCCTTTGCAAGCTGCCCTGTGGGTTATCTCCCTCTAGAAGGGACTTCCTGGCCACTTCACATCTGCAAAAGGCATTAAATGATCAGCAGACATTTAAATATTCACCTTCATTTGGTCCATGACTTTTATTAAAGTTCAGATAATCCAAAGAGGCTTTTAAATGGTCTGTGGCTTAATTTATTCATTTAGGAATTGAAGCAATAAACAGTCTGTGTTTTGGCCTGGCGCCGAAGCTTTTTCTTTGGGCTCTTGCAGCTCCCAGGGCTGTCTCTTCTCTAAATACCCTCTGTGCTTGCCGTGGCTCCTGTGCCTGCTCACTGACTTGTCAAATCACTAATGAACCTGCTCTTTGCTCTCTCAGGGCCACATCCTGCCCTCAGCTGAACCTGCTCAGGCTGAGTTGCTTCAGAGGGATTTCACAAGTGTAATTTTTGCCCAGGTTACTTACTGAAGTCTCACAATATTGCACCTGGCTGTGTTAATTTTATGTAAATCAGGCGTAACTTCTCGCAGCAATCCTTTCAGGCAGTTCCTCCAAATCCTCTCCCAGCCAGCACTATGAGCTTCTTGTCTCTACAAACACTTGCAAAATGGCTCTTTTACTACCTGCAGAGGGAATAAAAGCCACTTGCACGGGTTGGCAGTGTAGAAAGATTAAGTCAATGGTAATTAACACTGGAAACTATTTTAAGTGACAGAGCAGAAATGTTTCCAAGTTGGTTTCTTACCAGGCAGCCCAAATGCTGGTGTTGGATGATGATACCAAAACATTAGTCCTGGTACATTAAAGAGTTCTCTAGCAGAGTTTGGAAGTCTGTATTAACAGTTTGGGAGATCTTTAGGGTAATTTTCCATAAATAAAGGTCCCAATTTCTTAAGGCATCTTCAGAAAACTCTTAATAGGTTTTCCCCATTTTGGGCTTCTTGTACTCAATGAATAGGGAATATATCTCTTCACAAAACTAGAAAAAGTATATTTAAAAAGCTAATTGCAAACAGAGGTCTTGCTTTTATTTTTTTGTTTGTTTTCTGAACAGCCAGTGAGTGCTGTGTGGCTGGAATGCTTTCCACATTATTCACTGCATACATTATGTGTCTCAGATGGGAATGGGCGACTGACGGTGTAATGTGCTCTGATGGAATGTGTGTGGCTGTAGGAAAACACTCTGGAGGAAGCTGGAAACATGCACCAAGTGTCTGTTGGAGTGTTGAGGGGAGTAGGTGTGGTGCTGGGGAGGTGCCCATCACCCCACGTGCACTGGCAGGGGAGTGGTTTGCAGGTATTTGAAATAAGGGCTGGGGCAGTCCAGGGGAGAAATATGGAAAGGAACCAGGGGAGAGCTCAGCAGAACTCAGCTTTCGTTTTGGTAAAATCGAGTACAAACAGGGGCAGGAAGTGTGGAAGCCAATTGGTGAATGGATTGATGGCTTTTTGACACCTTCTGTGGAAGGGCAGCTCTTTGCTGGTTGTGACCTTCACATTAATGCTTGACAGCATCTCCATGGAGCTTCTGTAGAGCAGGTCCCACCCTGAACAATTGCCACGCTGATGACTGTGACAGAAACAACATTTCCATCTAAATCCTTCTTCTTTTACCTCCAGAGAATCACATTTTAGAAGATGTAAACAAATGTGTCATCGCTCTCCAAGAGAAGGACGTGGACGGTTTGGACCGCACGGCCGGCGCCATCCGGGGCCGCGCCGCCCGCGTCATCCACGTGGTCACCTCGGAGATGGACAACTACGAGCCCGGAGTGTACACGGAGAAGGTGCTGGAGGCAACCAAGCTACTGTCCAACACAGGTAAGGGTCGCTCGCTCCCCGGAGCCCTGAGTTGCTGTTGCTGGAAAGCTTGTGGGCAGCTGGGTACCCGTGTACCTGTGAAATCTGTTAGACTCAATTTGCTGTAACGCAAATTAGTGGGAGTTGTTTGCAAAACTGTTGCAAAGTGAGAAGTGTGATTTTGCTGTGTTGTCTGGCTTAAAGCTCAGCTGTGCACAAGGTGTCCCTGAGTGTGCTCGCTGTCATGGACTGGGCTGTGGGAAGCAAAAACACTGGGAATGAGTCCCAGGCGTGAGTGAAGGCTTGGAAGTTGTGCTGTGCTCATCTTGCAGTATTGCAACAGGCTCTGCAGCTGTTCCGGGTCCAGAAGGAAGATCACATTCCCCCAGCAGAATAAATTTAGGGTAATAATTAGGGTAAATTTTGTAAAGTATCTTTAGAGCTGTTGGAAGAGCATTGTAGGTTGTAGTGCCCCACGCCTAAACACCAAATCAGGGTGTTCCCTGTGCACTACTGGTGACATCCATAAGGGTGAGGGGTGATTCTGGCTCCTTCAGTGCCAGCCACTCGTTGCTGGTTTTGCTTTAATTACTTTGATGAAGAATCAAGGGTGACACTGAAGAAACAGCAGACTCTAACTGGTTCTGGCATGTTCTTCCTGGGGCACCATGAGTCACTGAAATGCAGCAGTGCAACCTGCCCCCTTCCAGTGCTTTTTAAACTTGAGTGTCCTGATGTTAGCACGACTTCTTTCCCCCCAAAACATCAAACAAACAATTAATATTTGATCCCATAGTTTCTAGGAGCTTCCCCAGGTGTTTTCTCCTTGTCCAATAGAAGGGTGTGATAAACTTCACTGTCCAAGTGGAAAACACCAAAGAGCAGCAGCGTAAGCAGAAACGGGGCTGGATTATGACTTCACCTCCTGTACCAAATGTTGTGATTTCAGTGGAAGGACTGCACATGTTGCAGGACAGTTAGGAGCAGGGCAGGAGTGGGCAGCAGAGGGTGGCTGGGGTGGCACTGACCGGCTCTGTGCTCTGGCTGCAGTCATGCCGCGCTTCACGGAGCAGGTGGAAGCTGCAGTGGAAGCGCTGAGCTCCGACCCTGCCCAGCCCATGGACGAGAACGAGTTCATCGACGCCTCGCGGCTCGTGTACGACGGCATCCGCGACATCCGGAAAGCCGTGCTGATGATCCGGGTGAGCACAACTTCCCCAGCTTCCCACAGCCTTCCCCGCCTCTGTTCGACTGACAGCGCAGGGATAATGGAGAGCAGGCAGGAGAACATTTTCATTTAGCTCCTATTAACATTCAGAGTCTTCAAATGTGCTAATCGCTGTGGAGCACTTGAGCGGTGCCTTTGGATTCAGATTCATTAACCAGATCTGAGCATCGATGATGGCCCGAGTTGTGATGCTAAATACCCTTCATGCATCTTTTGTAATCTCATGGTAATGCCTGGCTCGTTAATGTGCTAAAATCAGTGACCTTTCAGTTAACAACAGCAAATTAATGCAGAGCTATAGATGCTTGTTGATGGTTTGGAGCTTAGAAATAAAAACTAATAGCTCTTCATTAAGTAAATTTTGAGAATTAATGTTAGTTAGTCAAAAGGAAGCTGAGATGAGTTCAGTCTGTAGTTGGTAGAGCATGTAATTTGTTAATTGGCTAACCTGGGTAAACAGGGCAGCTCACAGAGGCCTTGACTCCTGTGTGCTTGCAGTGGGTGTGACTTGGGAGCCCTCATTTCTGGCAGACACAGAAGGGTGCAGTTGGTTGAAGGGATTCAGTAAAGGAAGTTCTGATTGCAGCTCATCCATGGATCTATTTCTTGGATCTTACTGGGGCAAAAATGGGCAGGAGCCAGATATAAAAAAGACAAATATAGGGGGTTTATTCCTTTTTCCTTCTTTTCATTGTATTTCTTTGAGAAACTGTCTTGGTCTTTCATATTGGTGACCATGGCAGATGCAGCTTGTTGGTCAGTAAATCAAGAATTGTACAGCCCCAGAAGATATTACAGTAACCATTGCAATAGCATCTTCCATGTTTGCTGCTTAAAGAAAGGATCAGATGAAAAACCAGGAGAAAAGCTGACAACCACATCTGTGCTCCCCATGGAAATTTTTTCAGACAAGCTCAGGATTTATAGACAGCCAGTGGTAGTTGAGGACATCCCTGCCTGCTGAAGCCCTTGTTAGTCAGGACAGGGAGCTGGGAGCGCCAGTGGGCAGCAGTTACCCAGGCTGGCAGTGCCAGCAACGCTGAGGTTTGCCCTGTGCCACCCTCCAGGGCCAGGGAGCCACAGCTCCACTGCCAGCAGCCAACAGCAGCTCCCTGGCCACACAGCAGGCACCTAGAAGGAAGTTAAAATATTTGCACTTGTTGTCCAGAGAGTTTATTTTGGGATAAAAGAGCCATCCAAATCTCTCCAGGGCTTGGCTCATCACCCCAGAGGAGTTTCTGTCCTTGGTGGCACTTGAAAGGCAGAGTTACACTTTGTGTGTCCCTGGGCTTTGGGAGGGTTGGGCAGAGGGGAGTCACAGACACAATCATGTACAGCAGAACTGTTTTCTTTATGCTATTTCTTTTTTTTTTTAATATTGATACACTGAGCTACTTCTTACTGTGTGTCCCTCTGCTGATGTTGTGGGTATACCCTGTTCTCCAGGGCCTGGAGAAGAGGCTGAAAAACCCAAAGTCTTGATTGTCACCCTACTCACCTTTGCTTTTTGGCAATTATTTTGCATGTCCATCTCTATTTTCACTGTATCACAAAGTGTCTGTAGTGGAAGACAAGTCTGAAATTCAAATCATACGGAAAAAATCTAAAGAACAGGGACTTTATTTGCATCTTATCTGTTAATCACAATTTATTGCATCTATCAGTGAAGTTCTTTGCTGACCCAGCTCTGGAGAATTGTCATGAAGTGCCACTTTAGCAAAGATGTAGTATTTTGACAAACATGCTGTTTAAACTTGATAAGCTTTATAAAAAGTTTGCCTGCTACAGACTAGCAGTAGCAAAAATAAATCCTAGGCAAGCAGGAACTAGGTCAGATGTGTTTAGCCTACAGCATAAAAGCTGGCCCTTACTAGCTGAAATTTTTCAGCTTTTCCCAAGGGATAAGGATAAATTTTGAGATATTTTATCTGTTGTTAATTTAGTCAATGCTTTGATTCATAATTGTGCTGAAGACACTGTCTGTGCTTCTGAACCAGCCCTTAGAGCTGTGTGTAATTCCAGCTTCAGCATCTCAAGTGAAGCTTTTACATTTAATCAACTTGCAAAAGCACTGCTCGCTTTGCAAGAACTTTTTTCTGTCTTTCAGATGCTGAGTGCATTAATGTCCTAACAAATCTCAGCTGTTTAGTGACTGCTGTGTGATTCTGGGATCCCTATGGTGTTTAACAGGAGCAGTCAAGCACATAAAATCACACGTGTTCAGAGATGGATACAGTCCCTGTATTTACCTTTTTGTTGAAAACATGGAATAATTTTTACCCCCACTGATTTCCATTCTCTCTGCTTGAAAAATAATATTCTTGTTGGTTTCCAGAGCCATGAAATCTGTAGTTTGACTCTGCTTGAATGCTTTTTCCTCAGACTCCTGAAGAGCTGGATGATTCTGACTTTGAGACCGAGGATTTCGACGTCCGCAGCAGAACCAGCATCCAGACTGAGGATGATCAGCTCATTGCTGGACAGAGTGCAAGGGTAAGGCACAAATCTCAGCTTTATCCAAGTGTGATCTGCCTTCAAGAAACACTTCAGCTTGCTTTGAAAACCTAGGTTAAATTTAGGGGGGGGGAATGATAAAAATGCTGGATCAGAAAACTGGCATTTTTTGTTTCCAGCATTCTCCTGGAAAGGAGGTTGAGTGAAATGCAATTGGTTTGATGGATGTGAGAAATGTCTGTGGTTTATTTTGGGTATTCTGAAAGATCAAAGTCCTTTTAGTACCAAGAAACTACATCACATTTTGATATCACAGACATTGTAGTCAAGTGAGCTTCTGCAGGAGGCAGATCACTCATTGGATTAATGTTATTTTCAACAGACAAACATTAACTTTATGAGAAAAAAATCTTCCCAAAATGTGGCCTCACACACGTGCTGGTGTGTTTGGTCACTGAGCATTTATCAAGACAACATTGAGAGGAACTCAGAAATGAAATCATTTCAACTAACTGCATTTCCTGTGACTCAAAAATGAAAGCATTGATAGGCCATAGATAATCATTAAGAGGTGAAACCCTAAAATCAGTGCATTGAATTGCATTGAAGGAAGACCAGGCCTTACCTATTGCTTTTATTTGACACAGCCCCTCTGGATCAATAACAATTTACACTCTTGGGAAAGTGCCATGGCAGATTTTTTGTGGAGGCTCTTCCTGCCAGGCAAGAAGTGGCCAGACCTTATTTATCAAACCTGGGCCACGTTGGCTTGGGAATTTCACCAGCTGGGAGTGTGTTTATGCTCCCCTCCCTTGCACAAGCACTTTCTATGCCTGGACCCTCACCCCCTTCTATTTAAATGCAGGCATTGCTCATTTACCTCTTAGCACAGCTGCTGCCAGAGAATTTTTAGTACCAAAGGCTCCTTTTTGCCTGCTCCTGGAGGCATCTGTGCTCCCAGTATTTATGAAGGCAAGGCCATGGAGTCTTACACAGGCTATAAACCCAGTCTGAGAGATTTTATTTGGGAGTAAGCACATACTCTTTATTTTCACTTACTCTTTCCTCAGCAGACATGTTTCAAAAGAGTACAGCTAGCTTTTTGCAGGGAAGAGACTGGTAATATTTCTTATTATCCTCAATACCCAAGTGGAACTTAATTTTAAAACGTTGAAATTTTCTGTAAAAGACAAGTCCTCCTTCTTCATGCAGTTTTATTTTGAGGGATGGTAATATGTGGCAAATTTGTTTGGAGTCTTAACAGCTTTATCATGCAAAGGACAATATTTTAAGTGTCAACTTGTCTTTCTGGGCACTTTTTCTTTAAAAAGAGTATAAACTTTGATTCAAAATGTAAAGCCTCTAGGTAGAGGATTGCTATTAAAGTTTTATCCCCCATCTACATGACTGAAATTGGTTATTAGTGAAATGTTCCAAAAAGCCTCTACAAGGCAGCAGGAGGCCATGTGAGAAAACTCTTCTCTTCCAGGCTATCATGGCTCAGCTCCCTCAAGAGCAGAAAGCCAAGATTGCTGAGCAGGTCGCCAGCTTCCAGGAGGAAAAGAGTAAATTGGATGCTGAAGTGTCAAAATGGGATGACAGTGGCAATGACATCATTGTCCTGGCCAAGCAGATGTGTATGATCATGATGGAAATGACAGACTTCACCAGGTGAGGCTTTTTAATTTGTGCTCACTCCCAGCTGCCTGGGCTGCTGGGCTTTCAATGAGACACGGTGCAAGTTCTCCTAAGAGTCTCACTTCTTATAATCTCTTTTAAATGGTGCCCTGTTCCAGCTGCATATTAACTGGGGAGATGCTTTATTGTGTAGTGGCTGGGTGGTAATAACTGTTTAAATTGATCTACAGATACACAGCAGTTATTGCCTGTCTTTCTTTCTTTCTTTCTTAAGGGTGATTCTTATCCCCAGGAATATATATATATATATATATATATATATATATTTGCTCAGTTCTTTACAGCATTAAATTCTATGGGCTTCTCAATATTGCCATACTGCAGAAATAGTTCCTAGTACAGTTACTGGCAGAGGAAAGAGAGGGTTTTTGATGCCTTTTGAAATTAATTTACCAGATTTTTTATAACGCTGTTTTTTAAACTTCATGTTCCATTCCATAAAAATTGCAAATCCGTCTTCTAAAATGTTATCTCTTATCATCATTAAACTGCTGAAAGCAGTAAAATTTAAGATGTTTTTATTCCTGGATTTAAGCTAAATGTGGGGAAGAGCAGAAAGGGGGTAACTCTTGGAAATGAAGGTGCTGTAATAACTGCTCCAGCCTGTGGGTGGGGAGTCACTGCCAGCACAGTGTGGGACAGAATGAGGAAAGGGACCCAGAATTCACTGCTGTGGTTTCCTGGTGCTAGGAGGGAGCGTGTGCTCTGTTTTGCAGGGGAAAAGGTCCTCTGAAGAACACGTCAGATGTGATCAGTGCAGCCAAGAAGATCGCAGAGGCCGGCTCCAGGATGGACAAGCTGGGCCGGACCATTGCTGACCACGTGAGTCACAGTCCTGGAGCCTCCAGCTCCAGGGAGCAGGAGACCTGTCAGTACTGCTGATGAACAGATGAACATGTGTTGGCTTTTGGGGTCTTTAACTGATTTTTCAGATCTGCTGCTAGGAAATTCTGTTCTTTCTGTTCTTTCCAGCTGCTCTCCTGCCTCCCTGAGCAGTGACACAGCAGCTCCTTGGCTGGAATCAGGCTCCTGGCATTTTGTGCCAGCCCTGCTTAGGTCACACAGAGCCGGGGCAGAGCAGGACCAGGCTGGGCTCACAGCACACCCAGAGCACTCCTGGTGCTTCCCAAAGCCCAGACAGCAGGGACAGCCCCTGCACAGGGGCACCTGGCCTGTTGCACCACCTTTAATCCTGGTGCTGAGGCAGCTTTGTAAGATCAACAATTTTCAGCTGCTCCTCAGGCTGAGTGGGGAGGGTGTCAGAGCTCTCTGGTGTTTTTCACTCCAGAGCTGATGAGGGCTTGGAGCAAGGCCTGCAGGGACCTGAGCATGGCTGTGCTGTCCCAGTGCTGGGCAGGAATTCTCACAGGAGTGAATGAGCATGGCCAGCTCGGGGATTATTTATGCAATGCCTGTCCTGAGCCACTTAGAAACTGGGCCAAGCAAGAGCACCTTTGGCCTCAGCCCACACCCAAATAGCAGGGAAACATCAACATTCATAATAATATTCCACCTTCAAGAGAGACTCTGAAATGCAAGGAGGTTAAGTCTGAGATCATGGGCTAAACTTTGTTTTCCCAGTTGTCACTTGCTTTCCAGGCCTTTTCAGGATGGAAATTTGTGTACTATAAGGTTTTCACTGAACCAGTGTCACTTTGAAAGTAAATCATTGCAGTGCAGGACTCTCTCTTAATGTTGCATTCAGAGGTGCTTGTCTACACCCTCCTTTATTAATGATGCAGTGAGAAATGTTCAATGGGGAGATAAATTTGATAAGTGTTTTTTCAAATGGCTTTCCTTGCTACAGCACTTTGACAGCCTTGTTTCTGCAAGAACCAGGTGTGCTGCTGGTGTAGGTAAATGAAGCAAGGAGCAGTTTGTGTTCAAGGTCTCAGGGGAGCTTGGGCTGAAGGTTTACAATGCCTTTTCTTTTTTTTTCATTCACATGTTTTATGCAAAGTTGGTATATGGTTTTCTGTACCAAGCCATTTCAAAATATAAAAGAAAACTACTTTCAGTAGCAGTAAGGTCCTTAAAAATGTAACAGATTAAGCACATGTTTGAAGATAAATATGAGCAGCACTGTACAGTTAGTCATTTTGACAAGAATATAGCTTTTTCCTGACTCCATACTCTGCTAATACTTTGAGCCTGCATATTTCATTAGATGTGCTTCCATACTCTTTAGAAACATGTTAATGTGGAGCAGAGTGACAGCTACAGAGCAGGAGCAGCTCCTGGTTGCTGCTGCCCCTGGAGGAGGGAGCACAGGGAGGGGCTGTGTCCTGTGCTGGTGACAGCAGAGCTGTGACCCCTCGTGTCCGTGTGCCAGCAGCTCCCAGCCTGCCATCAGGCCCTTCTGCAGCACATTCCTCTGCAGCTCCCAGAGCTGCTGTCCCAGGAATTCCCTGGCTGTTGGGATCAGTTCTGCCATCAGCTGCAGGTGCTCCCCGAGGTTTCCATCCCTCACTCCAAGCAGCTGCTGCTTGCTGGGAGCAGGGGAATATGAACAGTTGTGAGCACAACACAGATGACAATGATTTGCAGCAAGGGTTCTCTCTATTATTTATTTTTTTCAGTGTCAGAACACCTGCAAAGCCAAAGGTTTTTTTCCTTCTGTGGCGGTGGGAGGCCAAGGTTACATCAGTTCTGTATCAGTTCTGATTCACCCCATGAGAAGCAGCTGGGTCAGGGTAGGGGGTGCCCCACTTCCAGTGAAAGGCTCCAGCAGCCTCGTGCTGGGGACACTGGTCCCTGCTGGGGGCTGGGGTGGGGACCCTGGGCACAGGCTGGTGGCAGCTGCTGGCACAGCTCCTGCTGTGGAGCTGCCTCCCCAAAACAGCTGCTGGCAGCTCCTGCTGGGCCCAGAGGTCACCCAGGGCTGAGGGGCATTTCTTGGGAATTCCTGGTGCAGCAGGGCCCATTCCCAAGGGAGAGGCAGTGGCAGGAAGGAGCTCTGGGGTTGCCAAGGAGAGCCCTGCTCTCCCCTGCAGCCACTGGGGATGGTCTGTGTCCATGAGCACACACCAGCAGGGCTCTGCTGTCTTCCCCTGCCCCTTTTCTCTGCAAAAACAGGGGAAATGGTGATTCTGCTTCTCTGCAGGCTCAGCTGGGCTGGCAGGAACTGAAAGTGGGGGTGTTTGCTGTGTCTGGGATGGAGCCTGGATTTGACCTTAGCTTTTGCCAGTAACCTTCCCTGAGTCTGTGGCAGCTCGGTTTGGGGGCTTTGGGAAGGTGGGGTGGCCCCCAACACGTTCATTTCCATCTGCACTGCACTCCCTGCTGGGCTGTGCTGTGCTGTGAGAACCCATCCATCTCTGCAGATGGGGGTTCTGGCTGTGGGTTAGTCCAGTAATGTCATCATTCTGTTCAAATTGTTGCCTTTTGGGTTTTTGATTTTTATCTGAGTGCTTCTGCCTAGGAAAGGACAGGGCTCCTGCAGGCACCCGCAGTGCCTTTTGTTGATGCTCTTTTTTATCTCGTGTTACATCTCCATTTAAACCTCATCTGTCTCTGAGCTGAGTCCTCGATCCTGCCTGCAGAAATAGCACACACAGGAGAGGATCTGGGTTTCCATCTCACACTGCATTGATGCACACAGCCCAGTGATGATTCCTATTCCACGAAGGTTTTGCTGCCTTCCTCAGCTGATGGTGAACGTGCAGCAGCCTCCTGCCTTGAGAGGCTTTCCTTGAAGGGTTTCACAGCCCCACAGAGGAGCTGGAATTGTTGAGCCATCCCCTGATGTGCTGTACTGGGCATTTGTCAGCCCTGAGCCCCTGCACTGCTGTGTTAGATGAGCTCTTTGGGAGATGGAGAGCAGTTTCCAAAATGGTAATTTGGGCTTTTCATTAGCTCTTTGGCCAGGGCTATTTGTGGACTTGCTCTTAAACATCTTGTAGTGCTGACTAATATTGATTAGCTTAAAAAATTAACCTGCAAGCTTTGCTGCTATGTTAGGCAGGGCTTCACTGCACTGATGGAAGCTGCCTGCCCACGTTGAGAGTTGCAATTACTTTGGGTGTTCCATCATTTTCCTTGGGACTAAGAAGGTGGTTTGATGTCTGTGGTGGGGTCAGATGCCCATAAAGCCATGGAGATCTCCCAGTGCAGTGCCCCTGTGTGTGTGTGAGCTCTGTGGACACATCACTGCAGCACCTGAGTCACCTCTGCTCAGCACAGAGACCACTTTGCCTTACAAAACCCTCTTGTTCTGGCCCTGGAAAAAAACAAATGTATGTGTTAGTGTCCTTTCACTGCACAGGGAAATGCCTGTTCTGGCAGACTGAGTGCTGTTGGGAAGGAAATGCTCCTCCATGTGAGTGGGGCCATGTTTGCACATCCCTGTGTGTGCACCATGATCTGCTCCTCTTTTATACAAAGAAAAGAGCTTCTGCTTCCATCTCACAGCTAAGGAGAGAAGGTCTGCAGGGAGAATCAGGGCTCAGAGCCTGCTGCTCACAGACAGGAGGGGATTTTTACCCTGCCCTCAGAGGGGAGGAGAGGCTGCATGGCCAATGCAACAACCCTCAGCTGGAGTGAGGCATTAGGTAATGAAGTGGTGCCACATTGAAGATTAATCTTTCAGTCATGCCATGCCCATTATGCATCTTCATCAGATGGTCCATTGCACAGGATCAGGGTCTTAGGTAAAATGGGATTTTGCTGTGAACAGGGGTGTGTGGAAAAGAGCTCCTAAATCACTCTGGATGGCCTGCAGCTGTCCAGAGGCTGGAGATCCCTGCAGGGTGTAGTCCTGTCCCTGGATAATGCTGGGTGAATTCCACTGCTCCAGTTGAAACAGTGCTGGGCACAGTGCAGCCTGCCTTGGGGCAGGAGATGAGGGTCAGTGGGAGGCTGGTGGTGGATCTGTCCAGGAGGCCTGTGGGTGCTGGGTGGGGAGATGAGATGAGATGAGGAGTGGCCATTTCCGTGGAACAGGAGCTGTCTGTGGGGTACAAGTGATGCTTCTCTGGGGTTCAGAGCAGGGCTGAAGCAACGTGGGGTGTGACCCAGTGTGATGTAAATCACATGGATGTGAAGCTGTAGGTGTTGTGTGTGTGTGTGTGTGTGTGAGCATGTGGGGTGCCCCTGGGCTGAGGTGGCCCATGGGGGAGCTGCTGCTGGCACCCCACTAGTGCTGTAAAGGGGCTGCAGGGCTGCTGAGAGCAGCAGAACCCTTCCCACAGCCTTTGTGTCCTACAGAGCCTGCTCTGGACCGTGGCTGCTCCTCAGCTGGGCTCCCCTCTGCTCTGGAAATCCAGCCTGAGCCTGGCTCATCCGTGGCTCATTCTTCAGTTCTGTCCCAGAAAATGCCACCCTCCCAAATTGCACAGAGGACTCCTGCAGAGCCTTTGTGCAAAGCTGAAAAAGTTACATTTCTGTTACGGATGAGTGCTGCAGCAAGCACCTTAAATGTCATTTTGTGCCTGGTGAGGAACCTGCTTTTCCCACTGCTACAAGATGGGAGCAGAAGTCAGGAAAATCTCTGTTTGCTGCATGTAACTGAGTTGCTGTTGGGTTTATAACTTTTGAGCTTGGAATACTTAAGATTGAGGATTGAGGAAGGACTTGGTAACGCCTGCTAGTTGCAGCTGGGGATCTTGGGTGTCAGACCATTGCTGCTGTGTCCTGTGCAGTACAGGAAGGACCTTCTACAGCTGACAGACCTGCTCTGGGGAGGGTAAATGGTCCTCCTTCTCTTCCTCTTCCTTCTGTTCCTCCTCTTCCTCCTCCTTGGGAGGGCTGCTGAAGGGCAGTGGAAGGAGCCTGCGCAGTGCTGCCCCTGCTCGTGGCTGCTGGGTTTAGGTGCCTCTGTCTCAAAGCCCGGGCTCAGCAGGGAGGGAGGGAGGGAGGGAGGGCAGCGCTGTCCCAGCCCATCCCCTGCCCCAGGGGAGGTGCCTGGAGTGTGTCTGGCCATGCCCAACCCTGCCCCTGTCACCCACAGTGCCCGGACTCGGCGTGCAAGCAGGACCTGCTGGCCTACCTGCAGCGCATCGCGCTCTACTGCCACCAGCTCAACATCTGCAGCAAGGTCAAGGCCGAGGTGCAGAACCTGGGCGGGGAGCTCGTCGTCTCCGGGGTACGTACAGCACACCTGCCTCCCTCAGGCAGCTCTGCTCCCACGGGTTATTCATGTGAGCTTTTGTGTTCAGCCCCATGGAACACAGACTGGAGGTGCTGGAGCATTCCAGGTTTGTGTTGCTGCCTCGCTGTTCTGGGGAGCAACACTTGCTGGGAAAATACAGACTTCACATGTCCTTATTCAACAGTGTTTGTAGACAGATTCACTTCACCTCTGTGTGATCTGTTTTCCAGACTGCTTTTCACTCTTAGTGAGGTTAAGTCACCTTATCAGCACAGTCAAACCTGCCCCATGTCTCTGCACAGCCTTGGAACATGCTGGGGTCCTGCAACACTCCAGAGGTGTTAATATTTCAGGACGGCTGTGCCCTGAAGAGTGCAGGGATTTTTAGTGCCTGCTCTGGTTTCTGACAGCTGGAAGCTGCCCCAGGCCAGCTTGCTTCCTTATTCCAGCCATTACTTTGCAAATAATTTTTTTCACTGTAGTTCATGAAATGCTGCCTCCTAAGAGGATTCTGTGTTGCAGATATTTGGAGGGAGGGAAGTGGAGCTAAATCCTTAATTTCTTCTGGCATACTCTACCTGGCCCTGCATAGGCACGTTTGGTCACTTCTGGTGCTTTTGCCATGTCAGGACTGAGGAAGGAGGTTGGAAGAAGGGACAGAATTGGCCCTTGGATAGTCCAGAATTGCTCCCTGAGCAGCAAATGGAGAAACTTCCCACATTCTGCCATTTTGATACCACAGAATCATGGAACAGTTTGGGTTGGAAGAGACCTTAAAACTCATCCAGTGCCACCCCCCTGCCATGGCAGGGACACCTTCCACTGTCCCAGGCTGCTCCAAGCTCTGTCCAGCCTGGCCTTGGACACTTCCAGGGATCCAGGGGCAGCCACAGCTTCCCTGGACATCCTCTACCACTGATACTTTCCAGTGAAACCCTGTTTGATATCTCAGTTGCTTAAACTTAGTAGCACAGATTTCCCCCAAAAACCAGGGAGAGCTGTGGAAGGAGAGCTTTGGGGCCGCAGCAGCAGCAGGAGCAGTCAGCAATAGATATCCCTGCACAAACTGAGCCCATCTGGGGGTGATGGGGGTGTGCTGCCCCCCCTGCTGCCTTTCCAGCCCCCAGAGCAGCTCCAGGGGCTGTGGTGGGATGTGCTGCTGTTGATGTTCATGGCAGGCTGAAGGCATGGTGCTGTCAAAGCAGGAGATGTGTTACTGTGCAGCAGTACGTACTCCAGGGCTTCACTGCAGTTACTCAGTGCCTCCAGGATTTACATCCCCCTGCCATAAATCAGTGATAGCACAGCCTGGCATCTGTAGCCTGATCTCCTGGTTTTATCCCTTCTCCTTGAGCCTGTCCACTGGGGCTGAGGGCTGCCAGCAGCAGTGTTGAGCTCCATGGGATAATCAGATGAAGACCTCAGCCAGTGCAGAGGCATCAGCACTCTGAAAGGAAGGTTCTGTGCAGTGTTGATGCCCTGTCCCTGCACCCCAGCGCTGTGAGAGCAGAGCAGGGCCCAGGAGGGCAGAGCTGGCACCTGCAGGGTCTGTCAGGTCATTCAGAAAAGCACCTCCCTGCTCTCCTGGCCTTGAATGATCCCTGCTGCTCTGAGGATTCCTGGAGACACTTCAGCACAGTGGTTTCCAGGCTCATGAGGAGGAGGGGAGAGCACAGAGGCTTTGCCAGAGGATCTGAGGTGCCATGGTAGCAATTGGGGCACAGTAGGGTAGAAGGGAGGGGACAGTGCCCTAGAAAGGCACCAGAACCAAACCCTGCCCCAGATCAAACCCCTGTCCCAGCCCATTTGGCCTGGACAAGCTGGGGATCCCACCCAGAGCAGGACACTGGCCCCTGGGGAAGGGGGTCCCAGCTGAGGTCACCACAGTGCTCCTCCCCTCTCTCTTCCACCCAGCCCTGGTCTCAGCTCTTTGTCCCTGCTGTGTCCTACAGCTTTGACAAATTCATGTTTTTCCTTGTTTTGATGCTCTTGTAAATCAGGAGCCAGCTGGGAAAGGGCTCCAGGCCTGGCTGTGATGCAGTTGTGTTCCTTCCTTCCCAATACAATTTAGTATTCTAGAGCGATTTAAATATTTATTATCAGTGATTAAGATATTACTACAGCTTTATTAATCTCATTAGAGAATAAGCAACTATTAAATCTTAGTCACAAAAGCAAAGGGCAGAATACAAATGTTTCCAATTGCCATTGATGTGGAAAATGCATACAGGGGGGCATACCCTGCTTTTGTGTTGGTGGCACAAGTCAGCTTTGGAACCACTGAGCATCCAAAAAAACCCTGCCTCAAGCTGGGGGCCTCAGGTTTCAAAGGAAAAATATAAGTCAGTTTTCAAGTGGTTTTACCCCAGGCCTGTGGTGCTGTCAGTGTAAGGCTGTGTTTGGGGGTTCCATGGTGGTAACTGTGTGTCCCTTGGCAGGTGGACAGTGCCATGTCCCTGATCCAGGCAGCCAAGAACCTGATGAACGCCGTGGTGCAGACGGTCAAGGCCTCCTACGTGGCGTCCACCAAGTACCAGAAGTCCCAGGGCATGGCCTCCCTCAACCTCCCGGCCGTCTCCTGGAAGATGAAGGCTCCGGAGAAGAAACCCCTGGTCAAGAGGGAGAAACAGGACGAGACCCAGACGAAAATCAAGAGGGCATCCCAGAAGAAGCACGTGAACCCCGTGCAGGCCCTCAGCGAGTTCAAGGCCATGGAGAGTATCTAGAGGAGAGCTCTGGCTCGGGGGTGTTTTTCTCTAGCCCACTACTGCTACTTACAGAACTCTACTTGTAATACCCTAAAGATTTTTTCAAAAATTTACTATTCCTCCAAATGTATTTACTTAATATAATTTTGATAACTTGGTTTAGATTACCTGGGGAGATACTTAAATTTCTAAGTCCTATCAGTATATCTTCAGCCTGCAGAAGTGTGGTAATTTAGATGGCTTTTAGA
This sequence comes from Melospiza melodia melodia, assembly GCF_035770615.1. Classification (NCBI taxonomy): domain Eukaryota; kingdom Metazoa; phylum Chordata; class Aves; order Passeriformes; family Passerellidae; genus Melospiza; species Melospiza melodia. Next base: position 3,224,290 of record NC_086207.1, read on the forward strand.
TTACAGGGGTGGATTTCTAGCTGGAAACTGGTTTTTATAATCTTGCTTTAAATGAAATATTCTATAACCAAAGAGGATTTTACAGTAACACTAACGGTTAACACTAATACTCGATCGTGATACCCAGAGACTCAGTTTATCATGGTGATCAAGAGAAAAAAAAATAGATTTTTTACTAAAAAAAAAAATTAATGGAAGTATTGTATGTGATAGTGTTTCTGTGCTGTGGGGGTGGAGAGGGAGCCAAGATCAGAGGAGTTTGAAATTGCAGCAGGCACCGGCTGTGTGAGCACAACTGGAAAACAGCTGGAAAAGCGCCACACCCGTGCCTGGGCCGGGCTTTGCTGAGGATCGTGTTTGGAGCTGGGCTCGGTGCTGCTTTCCCTGGGCTGCCCCGGAGCCCTCTGGGGTTCCCTTGTGCTCCTGGCACCGCTCCGGAGCTGCCGGGGGAGCCCCGGGGCCGATCCCTGCGGGAACCTCCCCGGCGGGGGCGGCCCATGGCTCCGTGACACGGACGGGAATGTAATGCCTGGTTACCAATTACTAATGTATTTTGCTGCGGGACACTAATAAAGTTGCTTTTCCCAGCTGGTGCATTGTGGTGCTGTGAATGGAGCTGGGCCCAGCCCGCCCATCGGCCCCCCCTCGCCATTCAGATGCAAATCAGCTTTGTGCTCATTCCTCATAATTGCTCTGCATCCTGCCTTGGGCTTCCAGAGGCACCCAGGAAATCGTGTTTGCTCAGGCTGCAATTTAGACTGTACATTATTTGTGATAACTATAGCTACAAGGTATAATTTCACTGTCTTATTTAAATTTTATGAATTTCAGCGTGTTTCACACGTCCCAGTCGAGTGGAGTGCAGGGAAGTGGTGCCTGCACGGGGCAGCACCGTGGTGCCTATTCCTGTGGAGCTGGAAGAGCCTGGGCTGGAGTCAATGTCTAAAATGCAGCTCCATTTTAGAGCTGAACCTTGGCACTGAAATATTATAATTTTATTTATCTCAATCAGCTCATAATTTACTGTATTAAGGTTATTGCTGTCATGTTACTGTAATGCTGATCATAATTAAGCTAAATAGTTTTTGAGATGTTTTTGCCAAATGTATTATGTTTTCAAGCATTTTAGCCTCTTGAGTACAGCTATTAAACAGTGGAATGATAGGATATTTTCATACACCCTTAACATGTAAACAGGCTCAGAGGGGGAGCTGTGCTCCACTGCCGTTTGGGGGTTAACAGGCTATAGGTCTTCTTTTAGAGATAATTATTAACTGAATTTATACAATAGAGAGTTTTTTCCTCCTGGAATTGTCTTAAAGGTGACATTCCCTGAGCTGTTTAGGGAGTACATCTGATGCCTCCCACCAGTACAATCTATTAATGCACTTTAAAAAATAATCCTTATTAAGATGTGCAGACAAGTTTACGCTTATTTATCTTTTAAATACATCTTCGTTTAATTTGTGCTACAAACACTGAGTGCCAAGAAATTAAAAGTGGTTCCCCTGGTGAGAGCTACAGCCCCAGGGGTGCAGGAGCAGCAGGAACGCCATGGGGACAGGAGGCCAAAAAACCTCAACTCACATTTCCTTTGTACCCAAGAATTGCTCCTCTGGGAATTGCGTTTGGGTTTGGAGCAGAGAAGGGCATCGAGGTGAATCATTATTGGTGTAACGCTTAATTGCTGCGTTCAGAAGTGCAGCAGACACCACCTGTCCCCTTAGAAGAGGAGGGATTTTGTGTCATGAAATCCCAGTTTCCCAGTTTAGCTGGGGACGTGGTGGTGACACCGGGGCTGGGGAGCGGCAGATCCCGGGGCAGGGCAGTTCCTCATCCCGGCCCCTCCGGGCTGTTCGGCACCGCCACCAGAGCCGGGTGGTTCAGGAATTCCAAACCCAGAAGCGCCGATCCCGAGTCAGGGAATTCCAGCCCTGCGTGTGAAAGCGGCGCTGGAGCCGCGGCCCGGCGAGGGGGTCCGGCCGCCAGCGAAGCTGTGACTTTATTAGGGAGCCAATTGGAGAGAATTACAGTAATTACTGCTCCATGTAATTAAGCGCTGGGGAAGAGCTCGTGCTGTCGCTCTCGCTGCCGGAGGACGATGCTCGGCTCGGGAGGGAGCGAACGGGCGGGGAGAGCTCCGGGGGTGAGCGAGGAGCCAAACCCCACCTTCCCAATTCCCCACCTTCCCAATTCCCCACCTTCCCAACTCCCCACCTTCCCAACTCCCGGCCCTCCGTGGAGATGGGGGGACCCGCCGTGGCTTTGGGCAGGGAAGGGCTGTAGGATTCCCCTCCCTACCCGGCAGCTCCCCACGGCTGCTCCCCAGGCACCGCCTGGAACACGCCGGAGTACTTGCTAGAGGGGTTTTGGGGGGTTTTGCAGCGATTTGAAGATTTTTGGGTTTGGGTTTTTTTGCAGTGCAAAGGGACAGCAGCTTTGCTGGGTCCGTGCCAGAGCCCGGCAGACCTGGCAGTGCAGGGATCTCAGGAAGATGAACCCACATTATCTTCTAAAGTGTATTAGTGAAACCACATTAAATCCTCAGGAGATACGTCTTATTCCAGATTTCAAGTGCTCTTAATTCAATTCCGCGGTGAATGGAGCCACGTTGAATTTATGCCGCTTTAATTGTGTGTGAAGTTTCCGTGCCACGATTTAATGGCCGTTAATGAGCGCCTTTCCCACTCCGAGCTCTGCCTGCTCCCAGCGCCTTTGGGATGTGTTGGAGCAGGGCCGGGGCACCCCGAGCTGTGTTTGCTTACACGGGTGCTGGGTCCCAACCAGGCCACGGCAGCCAAACCTCAGACACAAAACTGAGGAGATCAGAGAGGGTGAGGAGGGACGAGTGCGTTCAAAACCCCAACAAAGGGGTGAGAAAAGGAAAAACCCATCAAGGCACATCAGCTGCTGCAGTGCTGAGGGCTCAGGCGCCGCCTGTGCTGCGGATGGCGAGGGCTGGGGAGTGTCCAGGGAGACCCAGCCCGCGGGCTCTGCTCTGATCCACTCCCTGCCTAAAGGGTGCCCGGGTTCCGAGGGCTCAGGCTGGGCCAGCACAGCCCTCCCGGTGGGCGCAGGGGAAGGAGTGGGAGCTGCTCCTGGCCTGGCCACCTGTGTGACTGCAGCGCTTAACGCCTGATCCCCTCTTGAAGCTGGAGCAATGGGGGGGCCCTGTTAGCTCCAGAACTGAGTATGGAAGTGCCCATCCCAGACCTGCACTGGGAGGGGGTCTGGTGAGCCCTACCCAAGGTTTCCATCTGCCCCAGGATCCCCCACCCCGGGCCCCTCCAGCCCTGCAGGAATTTGGGGGGTTCCCAGCACAGCGGGGCCGGCTCTGCACAGGGGCTGGGGCAGGGCTGGCCCTGGCCCTGCCGGGGGAGGAGCAGGCAGCTGCAGCAGCCCCGTCATTACCCCGGGCTGTGGACCAGCAGTGCCATCTGGGACACAAAGCTGCCATTAGTGGGGACACCGGCCTGGGCTGGCATTTATGGCCAGGGAAAGCAGCCCAGGGCTCGCCTGCACTTCTCTGTGAGCCTCTGGGGACACATGGCCACGCACACAGAGGAATGGGCAGCAGCCCCAAGGCTGAGCCTTGGCCAGGGCTGCCCGTGGCACAGCTCTTGGTGCTTCCCAATGTTCCACAGCCGTCACCACCTCCCCAGGCCACCACCCATCTGCACTGCCCGTGCTTGGACATGACCCCTGAGAGCTGCAGGAGCTGCAGAGAGGGGGTGCCTACAGCCCAGGGGTTCCCTCTGGCCACCCCTTTCGGGCTCCTGACCCCCCTGCAGGGCTGGAGCCCTTTGGGCAGGGGGACTCGGGGTGTGGGTGTGGGGTCCCTGAGGCCAGCACTGCCCAAGACCTCACACAGCCTCTGCCCCAAATGTGCCCTGCCAGGGCCCAGTGCCTCAGGAGCAGCACTGCCAAGAAATTGTTATTTGTTATCACTTTTTGGCCTCCTCTGAGTGTTCCACGTCCTTGGCTGTGTCACCCTGCCGGTGTGTGCAGGAAACAGCCCAAGGGGGTCACCAGGCCCTTCCTGGGCACTCCCTGCTGCCATCCCAGGGCTGGCAGTGAGTGGCACTGACCAGGAGCCATCACCTGCTCCCTCCTGAGCTGCCCTGGAGGCCCATGGGCACCTTTCCAGCACCAGGGCCAGCACAGGCATCCCCAGTGAGCCCCTGCTCAAAAACTTGTCAGGTTTAAGACTTAAAGGAAGAGCAAGTGGGGCTTTGGGGTTGGACAGGGAGGGCTGCTGGTGGTTTTCTGCCTGACTCATTCCCTAAGGAGGTGTTAGACAATCCCCACCTTAAATGCAGCTGTGACACAGTGACAAAGCTAGGCAGGGGCTGAAAAACCCCTGTGCTGATCCCCTCCAGTTCTGCTGGATCCCTGATTCACCTGGCACCGCTCCAGAGGCTCGGGTTTCCAGCAGAAAAGCCCCTTCCCATGGTTATCCTGGCTGTTACCATCAGATTTAATTTTTTTTTAAACCTACAAAGCAAAGCCTTAGCAAGGCTGGCTGGAAAACGCATTTCAGATAAAAATAGAAAAAAAAAATTAATGCCAGCAAAACAGCCTGAAACCCCAAAAAGAGAAAGATCAAAAATTAGTTATAATTAGCCCTGCTACTTAACAGTGACAAGTGTCACACTGTAAAAGGGAGCCTCAAATATTTGAGCACAAAGCCTGGTGGTTCCAGGGTCACGGGTGGGGATGGATCTGGTGGCATTTGTGCCCATCCCTGGTGATGGCAGAGCCCTGCAAGGGCTGGGGGTGGAAGGGACCAGCTGGGTTCTGCCAGGCCTGGAGGAAGTGCAGGGATTCAAACATTCAAACATCCCCTCCTGGGAGTGACACAAGCATGGCTCCCCTGGGAACACTGCTTGTTCCCTTTCTGCAAATCCCAAATTCCCCAGCTGAGCCCCAGCTTGTTCCCTCCACTGTGCACCTCTGTTCTTCCAGCAGTATGCCACCAAATCAAGACATTCCCCACGCCCCAATGTATTTTAGTAACAAAGTTACTGGCACACAGTGTGGGATCTCGTTTAGTCCAGCAGTTTATTCCAAAGTGCACCTGCAACAAAAAGTCTGGCCATCCAAACTTGCTGTCACCCTGAATTCCCTGGAATTGGGCAGAGCCCTCAGGTTCACCTCAGTTCCTGGATGATGGTGTTGATGGAGCCCAGGAGCTCCCTGAAGTAGCCATCCTTGTCCCCTTCCCTCTGCTCCTGGGCTGCCAGCTCCTCGTACTCGCTGCGCAGGAGGCTGAGGGTGGTGCCCAGGGCGGGGTCCCCCCGGTAGTGCTCCCTGCAGAAGGCCACCAGCACCCCCACCAGCTTGAGGACCTTCTCACGGGTGTCGTGCTCGGGCATGGCCAGCAGATTGGGCACCAGGGCACACCAGCCCTGCTCCACCACCGCCGGCACCAGCCTGACCTGCTGGTACTGCTGGATTTTCTCCTCCATCTGCTCTCCGTGCTGGGAGTCCTCAAGCAGCATCTGTGGGAAGTGGTGGAACACAGATTAACGTCCCTGTCAGAGAGGAACTGCTCCCAGGAGGTGACACAGTAGAGGAGGATGTATGTCCTGTACCACCTGCTATGGATGGGGACTTGCCACAGAATACCAGCCCCAGGTTGTGTCCTGGCTCCCTGGCCACAGGGACTGTTTTTCCACCCTGGAGAACTCCCAGGGACTGGGGGTTTCTGTGTCACACAGCCTGGGAGGGGACTCAGGGGCAGGAAACTCAGCAAGACTTGTAAAGTCTTTGGTCTGATGCTTTTTCCTGCTGACAGGTGCCTGGAGCACCTAATGAACATCATCACTTGGCTCCATGCTGCTCCTTCCAGAGATGGGATCTCAGTCTCCTCCAGCCACAGCCAGACCTTCCCCTGCCAGCCTGGTCCAGAAAACCCCAGTACTGAAATTCTGCAGGGGGCTGGATCCCTTACAGCAAGAGAGCCCAGCCCAGAGGGGCAAGGGGGCCAGGGAGAGGAGGGAAACTCCCCCACACCACCCTGTGAGCCCTTTGGTGGAGAGGCTGCTGATAGCATGAGATTTCCAGACAGGGACTTGGAAGGACAACACCAAGGAGACCTCCCCTCTCCTGGTCCTCTTGAGAGCTGCCTGCTGAAGTGCAGGCAGGATTTGGGGTGAAAGGGAAGGAATGTGGCAGGAGGAGCCATTCAGAGCCCCAGTGACTCCTGTTTTGCGCTGAGAGCTGCCAGGGTGCTTTATGATTCCAAACCAATCCATCTGACAGTCACCCAGCCCATCCCAAACCTGCTACCCCAGCTTGGAGCAGCCCCCCAGCACCCAGGGTACAGCACTCCCAATCCAAAGAACAGCTAAAAATTGTTGTTTTAACATAAACCCGAGAATCTGCCAGGCTGTGCTTGCTCCAGACCCACAGAGGTAGGAACAGATGGGGCTGCCGGAGGGGAGAGCTGGGAAATGGGCAGCAGGATCAAATGGGAATGGTTTGAGTCAAAATGCCCTTGTCTGCTCCTTTCCCATGGAGCTGACAGGATCATGTTAGAGTCAGCACCTGATAAGATTTCAGACCTGCTAAAATAATTTGCACCTTTACAAAGTCTCCTGGAAAATAACTGATTTAACAGAGAGGTGCTGCTCTGCCGTGCCTGCAACCCAGGTATTAGAGCAGCCATAATCCGCAGGGCAAATTGGCCATAAACCGAGCCAGAGTGGATTTAATTCCCATTCTCTGGAGTCAGGGAAACACACAGACTGAACAACAAGCCATGGCAAGGAAAGACAGGCTTTAAACTGACACTTACAGCAGTAATCCAGGGTATTTGAAAATAAAACAGAATGTGGCGGGCTGGGGTCCAGCAAGGGACGTGCAGCAGGCAAAGCTGGCCTGTCCCCTGGCCTTGGCTGGACACCACAGCCCAGGGCCAGCATTCCCTACTTGTGTCCTCTGTGTCCTGCTGTTTAAACACCCTCAGGAGGAAATGGTGGCAGTGACTTGAAGAGAAGCACTGGTTTCAGCTCCTCTAGGAATCCCCAGGCACTGGTGTGGTGTTGGCCAAGGGGCTGAAGGGGACTCATTCCCACTGATGCTGGGATGACTCCTCCTCATCCTTGTCCTGTGAGGATTTTCAGGCCTGGCTGGGTTTGGGGGTGAAGGTGGGGAGTGTCTGGCCAGTGCTACCCCAGCTCTCACCTTCTCCATGATGAGGTCGTAGAGCAGTGTCACCACACGGACATGGAGGGGCTCCATCCCCTTCTGCCGGAAGAGGCTCCTGAGCACCTGGAGGCCGCCCAGCTTGAGGAACTGCTGCTGGGCATAGGGGAAGTGCCTCAGCATGGAGGACAAAGCAAAGAGAGCCTGGTGGAGAAAGAGAGGGCAATCAGCAAGGTGGCCATGGCCACTCCATGTGGCACGGCCCCTCTTGATGGCACCCAGGGGGACAGCAGAAACACGCTCCAGCTCATCTGTGCAGAGCTCCAAGGAAAATGCATCCCAACCTCTCCTTGCTGAGGGACATCTCCAGCAGTCCTGTTTGCAATCCCAATCCTCCCCAGCACTGTGAGGCTGCCAAATCATGGGTACTTCATCCAAACCCCAGCCTGGGCTGTCACTGAGGAGCCTGCACCCTGACAGTCCCAACCCCATCACTTCTCCATGTTCATGCCCACAATGGGGTGAGGAGTGTCCAGCACCACCCAGCTGATCCCTACGAGGTGGCTTGGATGCCAGGGGTGATGTCCCCACAGCCCCACAGTCAGAGGACAAGGCCGTGTCAGGGTGCAGCCCCACAGTCAGAGGACAAGGCCGTGATGTCCTCGGCCCAGGCCGTGTCAGGGTGCAGCCCCACAGCTTTTAGCCGGAGCCCAGCAGCCCGCGGTGCCGCAGGGCTCGGCTCGGAGCCGAGGAGGCGCTGAGGGGCCAGCCCAGCGCTGCTGTCAGCCCGGCTGCTGTGCCCGGGGCAGGGTTCGCGCTGCTCGCCTCGGCCTCCCCGCTCCCCACACGGGGCCGGGCCGCGCCCGCTCCGCACGGACAGATCCGAGCTGACAGCCGCGTCTTCCCCGCTCCCGTTTGTTTCTATTTTCCATTTTCCGCGTTGCTGCTGGTGAATTTGAGATGCTGCTGTCTCCCTTTTGAATCGTAGGCCAGAGGAAGGAATGCACTTTTGGCCTCGCTGCCGTGCAGGGCTGCGAGCACCGGGGCGGAAAAACCATCGGAGCGGGAGCCCGGGGCTGCGGCCCCGTGCAGGAACGGGCTGGGCCACCAGCCTGCCCTTGGGATCCAGTCTGGAGACACAGGACACTGCACACAGCATGAAACTGGGAATTAAAACCTCTGTCCTCCTGGAAAAGAGGGTTCAACCCTTGCAGGGTCTTGTACAGTTCTGTGTGAACATGGACAATACTGACCACCCCTCTCGTTTCTGCAGGGGCTGCCAGCACGATGCACTCAGGTTGACTGGAATGAACTATTCTGGTTCACAGCAGAGCTGTGAGAGCCCCTGCAGCCCAGCCATCCCAAAAGGAGCTCTGGGTTGAGCCACGGGCACTCCTGGGAGGAGTTTCTGAGCATGGAGCATCCCATGGGATCTCCTCACATCCATGGCCAAATGCAACGCGGTTCCACAGCTTTCTCCTGTGCCTTTCACTTGCTGGAAAACTCTTACCAGGGTTAAAGGGGAACATATTTTAGGGAGCTCGTTACAGGTGAATGGAAGAGTCAGAGGTCTCCCCACCCTGCTGGACCCCTCATGCAGGAGGTCCCTGTAGAAAACCGGGCTGGGGTTTGGGAGCAGCCAGGTGGTGTTGCAGAGGTGGCATCACACACTAAAGTGAGGGTAATGGGATCTCATGCTCCAGGGAATACAGCAGGGAGGGAGGGAGGGAGGGGGCGAGGCAGCCCCCAGCCCGATGGACAGCGCTGCACATTTGGCTTGGGGCTCTTGGTGCTGCTCCTTGCTCCAAAGCCTCTGCCAAAGGCAGGACACAGGGCTGGCTGCAGCAATTAGCTCCTCAAATGTCAGCTCCTGTGTTTGTCAGCCTGTGATGGCTGTGCTGCCCTGGGGACCCTCGCCTGTGCCCCCCAGAACTATGGCACTGTGCTGTCTCCACTGGCTGGCAGAGCCACTGTGAGTGCCGCTGCTGGCACTGGGGGGACACCCACAGAGCCAGGGGAGTGCAGGCTCCACCGGTGCTGCTGGGGTGGTTTGGTACCCAGAGCCCCCCTTCTGCACCCCTGGGAGTGAAGCCCACCCAACGTGGGGTCCCACACTGTTCAGATGTCCCTGATGTCCTGAGAGTGTTTACACAGAGTTCAGCACAATCCCAGCTTTGCCCAGAGGCGCAGCCCCACTCCTCACCTTCTTCCTGACAGCCAGGGGCTGTTCTGTGGCCAGGATAACCAGGAGCTTCTGCAGGGCACCCCCCTCGATGGCTTCAATCTGCACTTTGGGGTTGCTGCAGGGATGAAAGCAAAAGGCAGGTCACCAACACAGTGGGGCACAGCAAGGTGGGAGACACCCTGGTCTGGCTTGTGCCAGCACTGGGGTGGCAGCAGGACCAGGACAATGATTGTCCCCTGTGCTGGCACTGCTGGGGCACCTCGAGGGCTGTGTCCTGTTCTGGGCCCTCATGGCCACAGAGCCCTGCAGGGGCTGGAGCGTGTCCAGGGCAGGGAACGGAGCTGGGAAGGGGCTGGAGCCCCAGGAGGGGCTGAGGGAGCTGGGCAGGGGCTCAGCCTGGAGCAGAGGAGGCTCAGGGGGCCCTTGTGGCTCTGCACAGCTCCTGACAGGAGGGCACAGCCGGGGGGTCGGGCTGTGCTCAGGGAACAGGGACAGGAGCAGAGGGAACGGCCTCAGGCTGGGCCAGGGCAGGCCCAGGGTGGGCACAGCAGGAATTTCCCCATGGAAAGGGGGCTCGGGGATTGGGAGGGGCTGCCCAGGGGGGTTTGGAGTGCCCATCCCTGGAGGTGTCCCAGGAAGGGCTGGAGGTGGCACTGAGTGCTCTGGGCTGGGGACAAGGTGGGGATCAGGCACAGTTTGGACTCGATGCTCTGGGAGGGATTTTCCGACTTCAGTGGTTCTATTTAATTATATTCCCACCTCACACTGGACATGAACAAAGGTCAATCCAGCCTGATCCCAAAACAAAATCCCCCAGCTCCCACCAACGCTGGCTCATGGTTATGGAGAAGGTACAAATTGTGCAGCCACCTTAAACACACCTGAAATGAAGGCAGCAGGGGTGGGGAGGGCACACTGGGTCATCTGGGCCTTCCCACCATACCCCCATCCCACCTGGCTTCCCCTGGCAAGGAGCCCTCCCCTGTGGCTCCCTGGTTCCATGAATCCTCTCACTCCACATGACATCCACTCCTGAAGAGCTCTGAAGAGCCTTTGTATTCCAGTTCCTGCTTGTCCCTGTCCTTGCTTGCTGCCAGCGTGCTGATCACCCACACACCTCTCACAGCAAGAGCTCCTCTCCAAGGACTACTGTGGATAAATCCACCCTCTTGCCTGCCAGGACAGGCTGAAACGTCAGGTCAGGATGCCAGCAGCTGCCCAGGGACAGACAGACACACAGACAGACCATTCCTCCTCTCCACACTGACACATTGCAAGCCCACTTCTAATGCATCTTGGGAGGTGGTGGAGCCATCAGACACTGCAGGCTCCTCCTTGGCAGGGCTTTCAGAGCCAGGGCACAGTGTGCCAGCTATCTGATCCCTGATCCCAGAGCTGTCCCACTCCAGGGGCAGCTCCACTCTCCAGCCTTTGCTGGCTCTGCACCGTGCCAGACAGAGGTCACGGCCCTGCTACAGCCCCTGCTGCTCCCACGGAGCTGCTGCAGCAGCCACGGCCCAGCCCCTCCAGGAAATCAGAGACACAGAGGCAGGCAGGGTCATAAAGAAACAAAACCAGAGACAAATGGAGCTGGGCAAGGAGCAGCTTGGAGTTAAAATCATTGCTCAGAGCAAATCTGGTGTGGTACTTCCCAGCTGGCAATACCAGTCTCACCTAAGGGTAAGAAAAGGGCATTTGTTGAAAGCCACCCTTGATTTCTCCTTCCTCACCCACTTGCTGCAGCAAACATCCAGGCACAGCCATGGCACAGGCACCCTGCCAAGGTGGGGGCATCTGTGACCCTGCCCAAACAGGGCAGGAGGGAGAAAGAACAAACCCAGGAGCTCCAGGATCCTCCTGCACATGAGATTTTTGCAGCACAATTCTCAGACCCCCATGTACCAGCCCTGCAGCATCCCTGGAAGCAAACCAGCTTCTGCAGTGCCTGGGTCAGGTGGGACCTGACACATCCACCATGAGGGGCCCATCCCCAACCTCCCCATGCAGGAGGTGCAGAAGCAGGATGCCATTTTCCACCCCAATATGTTGTGCAATGATCCATTGATGGCATCTCTGAATGGGCTGGGGACTGATTTAGAGAGTCAACAGAGGCAAACAGCACAAGCCCTAAAACTTCACCTGTCCCCAGGCCACTCCTGGGCCCAAGGCCCAGCTCACAACTGGGGCTCTCATTCATCTCCAGCCAAACCTGCAGCCACAGCCATGGCCCCCACAGCATGTGTCCAAAAACCTCATCCCATTTCATGTGCAAGTCCCTCTGGGCAATGGAGACCAGAGCAAGTGCAGAAGCAGCTTGCAGGAAGGCACTTTGCTGAGTAGAAGTGCACTGAAAGGACAATCCCCTGGGCTGGAGACCTCCTGGTGCCATTCAAGGAGAAGGGCACATTTGGGATATCCAAGCTCTTTTGTCACATCTCTCTAAAATAAATAATAAAAACTCTTACAGCAGGAGACACGACTGAGAAATTGGTATGCCTTTAATACTTGGCTGGTCACCTGGAGGATTTGATCTAATTAAAATCTCTGAACCATGGAGCTTTTGCCAAGGAGCAGCTCAGGAGGTGAGGGAGCCTTCCTGGCTGGTGGGTGTGCCGCTCGCTTCTCAATGCTCCTGTTGCTCTGTCACTGCTATCAATGGTCCTGGCTTCAAGCTAACAAAAAAGCTTGTTTGAAGGTTTGGAAAACTCAGCAGAGATCTGTACAAATTACACTGTCAAGCCCAGGGAAAAGCAGCCTGAACAAAATAAACACAATGAGACAGACTGTGGAGCGCTCGCATGGGAAATTCAGCCGTGCTAATCTGTTAATGGAGACAGGATGGTGGCATCTGCAAAAAAATTCACTGAAATGGGAGTCTGAGGCTGAGACAGGGCTGGGCCAGCCTGTGGTGCAGTGATGGCACAGGTTTGGGTGTGCTGCACTGGTGAGATTAACCAGCCCCCATCCCGGGGGAGGAACAGTCACAGGCTGCAGGGACTCGACAGCAGCCCCATGCAGCTTCCCAGAAGAGACCCCTGAGTGCTAACAGCCCCAGTGTGCCCTGGGGGCCCAGCCTGGCTGTGGGGTCACAGCACATCCCCTCTCAATGTGACCCTTGCTGCACACCTCAGCTCCTTGTGCCTCCCAGCCATGCTGCCCACATTCTGTGCATTTTCACTGGCAGCTCCTGGCATGGAAGCAGCTTCCACTTTGCAGACGAAGGGAAGGGGTTTTTCACGACTACTCTCTGCTAAGAGACACCCTTGTTCCACTCCTCCTAGGACGACCCCAAGTGCACAAATTTAGGAGAGACTTCTCAAAGTTTTTGCAGACTGCACATGCGGGTGTGGGAAGACTGAAAAGCAGCAACACAGCCCTGAGGCGACAGCAGCTCTGGAGTTAGGTGGGAACTTACAATAAGGCAGCAAAATTAGATTTAAATTAAAAAAAAAAAAAGAAAGCAAGCCAAGTGGTGCAGAGGGACCTGGAGACTTGGAGGCACAGAGCAGGGCAGGCAGGCAAATGCCCTCATCTCTACTGCTCTGACAAGGACACACAGAGAATATTTATTTCATGGCCTGCTTGTTGCAGAAACTGCATGAGACCTTGGGAAAGAACGGGTGACCTCCTCTCCTGGGCATCCTGCTGAAACCAGGTGTGGAAGGACCAAGCAGGGGTGTGGAAGGGAGTGGGATGGAGGGGCTGCCCCTGCCTGGGCTGGCACAGGCTCCTCCTGCCCTGGCATCTCCCCAGGCACAGGGAGCCGAGGCTGCAGAGCTGAGCTCTGATGAAAGCCCCGGTGCTGGTGCAAAGGCATGATAATCACCGGGCTAGACGGGGCTTAATGGGTCTCTTCTCTGCTCAGAACCAGCCTCTGCGGTGCCACCTGGGAAATCAAAGCCAGGGATCAAAGTCTGTAAGTCTGTGAAACAGCCTAAAAAATTTAGTGTAGTCTATTTAGCTTGTGCTGTAACCTGAGGATCAGAAACAGGCAGCGAGGTAGCATTGCTTACCTTGCCCTCCCCCTCTTTCCCTTCCCTTCCCTTCCCTTCCCTTCCCTTCCCTTCCCTGGTTTTCTGTCCAAAATCTGTTAATGGAGAAAACAAGAGTGAACCAGCAGGGCTGAAATGTGCCTTGTCTGGCTCCTGCGGCTCTCAAACCCTCACACCTGGGTCACACTTTGACAGGCAATAGAAAAGGTCATTTCCATGAGCCCTGGAAACAAAGCAACACAACCAGGGTCACACTTGAAAAGGCCAATGACTTCTTCATCCTTCTCAGTGTTTGGAGGGTGTCTGACAGTTCTTGTAAGCACAGTCATGTTAAAATTATTTGACAAATAATAGATAGAGAGATAAAACAGATCATTACAGTGTCAGTAATTCCAGCCCGAACTAGAGCTGTAAATCTGAGACTGAACAAGGGCAGAAAAGAGAGGCAGGGTGATCAGCAGCTCGTTAATACTTGCATGACTGGATTTCAGATTGCAGGTTTAAGAATAAAAAAAATAAAAGCATTCAAACAGGTCAAGTGAGAAGCGACACATAAGGAGAACACGGCTTCCTTCTGCATTCCAAGCTCTGGCTATGAACTATTCCTGTGGGAAATGGCCATGGAGCAGCTGCAGTGAGCCAGATGGCTCTGATTCCATGACTTCCCAGGTATCCACATCTCCTTCCAAACTTCCTAGCTTCCTTCCTAAGAGAAGAATAACTGGGACAACTCCATATCAACAGCCCTGCAGCCTCCTCACCCTCCAAAATGACCCCCTGGCTCTGCCAGGAAATTACACTTAAGCACAGTGTGGGTGAATCCCTTCCAGAACACACATTTAACTGAGGCTTTCCACAGTCCCAAGCTATGGAAAAGGACATTTGCATGCACAATATGAGATACAGGATAATAATAAAATAGCCCCAATGTCACCAGGGCTGCCTGTGACTATTGGAGGGAGAAGGAGGAGGAATGAGGCACACTCACCCCCAAAGCCTCCCCCAAGGGCCACATGCAGCAGAACTGGCCTAAAAATCCTCTTCTCCAAGCACCAGCTCAGACCTGAGTTTATTACAGACAAAGGCCTTCAGAGATACGACTTAAGGAGATTAAAAACCACCCAGAAAAATGGAGCCCTAAGTCGTTACACCGATCAAAATACAGCGGAGAAGAAAGCAGGGGTGAGGGGGGAAAACCTGACAAAAGGAAAACTAGGTTTCAATAGGCAACACAATACAACAATTTCATATGAAAGATGTGAAGCATGAAAGAGATGTTAGATGTTCAAAAGCCCAGAATATAGGAGAGATATAAAAAAATCCCCAAGAAGATGAAAATCTCCACTTCAATGCAATGCTGCCTTCTCACTTTCTACCAAGCCAGGCGCTCGCCGCCGTGGCGGGGGAGCAGCGGCGTCCCTGGGAGAGCACCACGGCTGCCTGTGACATCCTGCATTACAGGGACACAGCACAGCCTTTAATGAGCAATTAGGTTATGGAGTATTTGTTGCTAAGAGGAGAACAGAACTGCAGAGAAGAAATTGGAGCTGAGTACGTGGCTCTGTGATTCTGATGGGCTCATGTGATACTCAAAGCTGGGAGCATGAATCATCCCAGAGATGCAGGAGCAGCGTGGAAGGCACCTGGGGAAAGCTGGGGGAGCCTTGGCTTGGCTTCCAACCACATATCTGTGTCCCAGGCAAGAGAGAGGCGAGCTTCTTGTGAGCCCTCCAGCATCCCCTCTGAAAGCAGGAGGGCTGTAACATGCCAATGGAGAGCCCCAGGCTCCCTGGGAGCACAGTGACATGGGGTTTAACTGGGAACACGCTGCTCCCAGCCACACCATGGACATGGGAATTACCTCCTGCGAGCTCCTGGCCCTTTGCAGTCACAACACTGAGCTGGAAGTGCAGAGCTTGGTGTGGTCAGGAGCCACTGGGAGCCCTGGACTCACTGGGACCCTGCAGGGAGCAGACCCAGCTCACCTGAGCCCAGGCAGGGCAAGTTAAGTGTTTAGAACAGGAAAAAATCCGAGGAGCTGTGATGCCCTAATGCAGCGTAACAGATGGATAATTAGATTTATACAAAGAGCTGTAAAAGAAAGTAATTAAATAAAAATACAGAATAACAAATCTGCTGCAGCAAGACACCTTGTAGGGCTGCAGAAAGCCTTTGCAGCTGGGACCCAGCATTCCAGGTGTGGGATGCAGGAGCTGGGGCACTTGTGTGAACCAGCAGAATCAACGAGTCACCCAAAGCACAGAGAAAGCAATGGGAATGTGGGGACTGAGTTGAGGCCTCTCCTCTTCCTCACCTCTCTAGGGAGCAGAGTAGAGTGAACACCAACTCTGGCAGTAAAATCTCAGGAGCCAGAACAAAACCAATCACACCAGATTGTTCTGCTGAACACACACAAACAACAAACTGACTGGCTCTATTTATAGCCATAGGGAAAAATGGTCCCACAAAAACAGACAGGAGATCACACACAGCCCCAAAGCGAGCCCAGGCAGGAATCTCACTGCCCCGGCAGGAATGAGGCCTCCAAGAACACCCCCAGAGCCCTTCTTTTTTCCTGACCCTTGGCTTTGCCAGCTCTGAGCTGTATTTCAGTGCCAGCACGAGCCCCTGGCTCCAAGGACACCAGTGTTGTCACTGACCCTCACTGGGCTGCTCCAGAGGGGATTTGCACCTGGAACTCCCACCAGGGCAAGGGTGGGTGCAGCTTCAAGAGCCTGAGCTGACAGCTCAGCTTCTATGGGTTTAGTCAACAACCCACAGACTATTTTATGACAAAATACAAAGGTTTGGGGATTTTCAGGATGATTGCCACCCCCATGTCAGCACCATCAAGGTCAGCCTGGCTTCTCTGTTCTGATGGCGAAGGATGGGTTGTGCAGGCCACTCTGAGGGTTTGTCACCCCTCTGTGACACAGGGGCTGGATTAGGTGACTCATGTCCCACCTGCAGTGGTCACAGGAGCGGAGTGAGCTCTCTTCCAGCTCAGTGTGGCAAAAAATTGGTTCTTTAGGTAGGTACAGGCAAGTGCTCCTCAGTGCATGGAGAAAGGCATCCCAGGAAATCCCCCCAGTGTTCAATCACCCAAACTGATGCTTTGTTTCTGAGGGTAAATCAGCCTTATGGCTCTATGTGCCACACTTACAAAACACTCCCCATGGATTCCTGAAAGCCTGGTATTTACTGTAGGTCAGACAGGGATCGGTGCCGGGGGATGGGCTATGTTTCATCAGAGGCTACATTAATAAAATTAGGAGATGCTCTCCAAGCATGAGCAGAAGTCATTTATTTCTGTGCCATTTTAGCCAGAGCCCTCAAAAATTGTGTTGATTTCTTTTTTAAAAAATTCCAACACAGCAAGAAACAAGAACAATAGTGCAGGATTAATACCACGGCCTCGAGCTCATCCCATGTTGTTCATCACAGAGCCTTCAAAGCACCCCGTGATTTATAGACGGGGAGACTGAAATGCTCCCAGGAGCGTTGGCAGCCGCCTCAGGGTGCGAGTGCGAGTGCTGGCTCCTGCCTCCCTGCTCCTCCTCTTCCTCACATTCCCGTTCTCTGCACGCCTCCACCCTCCTGGCTCCGGATCTGAAGTGGCCCAGGATGGTGGCAGAACACCCAAGGTCCTTCCCAGCCCTTCGCTGCTGCTGCAGGACCCCCAAGGAGCCCCTCAGACCCCGCAGTGGGGCAGCTTTGCACAGAATTCTCCCCCTGAGCATGCTGAATCACTCTGGGCATCATTCCAGGCACGCCAAGTCACTCGGATATTTCAACAAAACCTATTCACACGCCTTAGGTGAGATGAAAACACTGCAAAAAGCTGCCTGAAAGCAGCACAAGAGCCTCGCTCCGAACGCTCCCGCTCTCCGGTGCCGATGTGACACATCCCACTAATCATCCTGAGAGATGCTAAAGGGGGCCCGAGGCTGAGCCCTTCCATTGTTACTCGCTTTATTTGTTTGCTTGCTCATTTGAGCTGATTTTTCTTTAAGACAAGTGCTAATAATATCAAAAACCCGAGGAAGCCTTTGCCTGGCGCGTTCCTGCTGGGAATGCCAGCGGAGCGCAGGCACTCCGCAGCTCTTCCCGAGACACAGAGTGAAGTGTGAGAACAGGCATTTCACTCCTCTCCCTTGCAGCAGCAGCTCGGCGCAGCTCTGTCCTATTTTAACCCTGCCATCTGCTCGCAGCTCCTCCCGTCCCCGGGCGGGCAGAGCAGCTCCATCGGAGCCTCCCTGCGCTCCCACCCGCCCGGCTGCGGCCGTGCCCCGGGTACCACGGCGGGAGGGAGGGAGGGAGGGATGCTCCTTAAACACCCATCCACTCATCGCTCCCGAGCCTTGGCAGGCCAGGGAAGATGCTGGATCCACCCCACTGCCGTGTCACTCTGGCTCTTCCCGGTCCCAGCGGGTTTAATGGTGCTATTAGAATCGTTTTAGTTGATAAAAGTAGATTTGTTTCACTGAGTCATGACTCAAAACCAAGACTTTGCTCCATTTACAAAAGCAAATCACCATCTTGCACATGCTAAGCACAGATTTCAGCTCCAAAAGTGAAGCCTGGGGAATGTTTCCAGCCAGAGGGAGAATGGAAAACTGCATCTGCAAGAGCTGGGAAACGTTTTTCTCATTTATCTCGTTTTGATAAACAGAGAGGATATCCTGTGGAATACCAGCTCCTGAAGAAACCTGATGAACTCATTCTACATCAACCGACTTAATCATGGATTAATAGAGGGGAGAGCAACAGCAGGAGATGCCACGGGACCAGGGACTGCAACACAACCCACGGATAATTCCAGCCAGTTCCTAGGTGGGAAGCCCTCGAGGAAAACTTGGGAGCCACAGAAAGCAGCAGCAATTCTTTCTGCTTTCTGATTCATCCCTACTCACCCACCCACATGCCACGGCAGAGGAGGCTGTAACTGCTACATTTAGGATGACATTTAAAAATCAAGGTTGTGCTGCTGATGGTCATTAAAAATCCCACAGCGTTTTTCAGAAACAAGTGGGTACTCGCATCAGTGTCCCTGCCAAGTATCAGCACAGCAGTCATTTTTTTCTAGCAACTTCAGTTAAAAGATAAAAGAAAATTGTGCCCACCTATAATTACTGTTATTACTGTTGCTGTTGGTTTTAAAACATTCACTATATACCTTTACATTTCCTAAATACAAATTAAGAAAACATTCCCCCAAACCTTTCCAAGTGTCAGATTCATCTCTATTAACATCAGACAGCTACAATCAAGACTTCCAGCCCATAAAAACTGCCTGGACTCCCTCAGTAACAGTCTCTGGAGACCCCATGTCTGTTTTTCCATGGGACTTGCCCTGGCTAACCCAGAGAGGCAAATCCACTGCCCAGACCTTTAGGGTCACTCTAAAGGGGGCTGCATCTGTTCTGAAAAGCATCTGAGAAATTCAAGGTCAGCGCAGCAAGCAGAAGAAATGATTTGTCTAATGGGAGATGGGGCTGCCTTTGACTCCTGCCTTAGCTGGAATGATTTGCCTGTTGGAAGATTCCCTGTCCCTGGCTGGATAGCCAACTCAGGTGGAAACTCGTGTAGGAGCACTGAAGCTGGGTGACACAGATCCCATCTTCAGAGACAGGGTGAAGGAAACACTTATGAATGCCTGAATCAAGATCTCAAAGAGCCAGGATGATCGAGGTAGTTAACAAAATACAGGAATAACTCAAAGGATTCATATGCAGGTGTAAGAAACAAGGCCATGGCAGGTACCAGAGCTGAACTGGGTGCTCAGGGAGAGTGGGAGCAGGGAGAGGAGCACTTCCAGAAGGGAAGATTGTGCATAAAAGATGCAATGGAATAAGATAATTATGCAGGAAGAAGAGAATGTCAGCAATGTGCCCTACATCACTGATGGATGGAGAGAGCGGATACCTTGACAAAGAAAGCCAACGTGCCAATTAAGATTTAATGACCCAGAAGGCAAAGACAAAAAGCCCTCCTTTGCCACAGTGGAGGAGGGAGTGGACAGAAAGCCTCAGCCTGGCAAGGGAAGGGTTAGGAAAAGCCCAAAAGATCATGAGCTGAACACCACCTCTGCAAGGGGGAGCATCCAGGCAGGTTCTGCCAGGCAGGAGAGAAGGGCTCCATCCCTAGGGCAGAAAAAGCTCCGAGAGCTGAGCGTGGCTGCGGAAGCTGAGCTGCCTGCATCCAGGAGCAGCTTGAAGGTGAAGGAGGAAGCGGGTTCAATTCATTCCACACTCTGGAACTGTGGAAAGACATACGCCAGGCAAATGTGAGTTGTGATGATCACTTCCCACTGCTAGACTCCGCTAGGAGGGGACAGGGAGGTGACACAACCAGGAGTTCACACATGTGCTGCGAAGGCGCAGGAGCCGCCAGGGCTTGCCAGTAATTGCTGGGGTGTAAAAGCCAGGCTGACTGCAGCCTCGTAAACAAACCTGGCTGTGCCTCCCCATGGCTCTGCTGCCCACGGGTCTGCCAGGGCCAGAGTGCACACCACGGGGCTGCCAGGGGGGTCTGGGTGCGGTCTCTGCCTTCAGAAGCTTCAGGAAATCACTCCAGAAATCACTGGTCCTGCACCAATGCTTCTTGCCCAGCTGGATGGCAGCAGGAGCAGCCTTTGCTGAGGTGGGGCAGAGCATCTCCAAGCTGAGTCCATCAGCAGGACTCAGACTGAGCCTGGGCCATGCACACCAGGGAGGTGGCCACGGCCTCCAGCTGACCACACAAACCCTGCAGGAGGGGGCTGAAGAGCCACGTGCTGTGTGACAAGTGAGGATATGAGTGCAGCGTGCT
Source organism: Melospiza melodia melodia (assembly GCF_035770615.1). Lineage (NCBI taxonomy): Eukaryota > Metazoa > Chordata > Aves > Passeriformes > Passerellidae > Melospiza > Melospiza melodia. The sequence continues at coordinate 3,244,426 of NC_086207.1, forward strand.
CCTCTGGCCAGCCCCTGGGCTGTGACACGCTGGCCTCTTCCCAAGCTGAGCCGCCGCTGCCTCCCGCTGACAACATCCACGACTGATTTGTGGCAATGACATCAGCGCCCACAAACATCCTGCCCTTCCTCACATCCTGCCCTTCCTGCTCTCCCAGCAGCAAGGACACCAGCCTGCCACCAGGCCAGGGTGGAGGAGCACAGCTGGGCTGGCTCCCACCTCACCCCATGGCTGGTGGCACCCAATGGCACCAGCACAGCACAGTGACACCTTCCCCATGCTGGGCAGTGCAGAGTCCAGGTCACAGCACTTGTGGGTGATGTCTGGAAACCATCACCCCATGGAGAACAGCCATCACACTGACCTACCTCCTTTCCATTCTCTGCCTGTTGTGCGGAAGCAAGAAAAATCCTCTGCTTGATCTCAATCAGGCGTTTTTAAGTTCCACAGTGGATAGCAGCTATTCCATGGATTCACCTCCACTCTGGAGACAGGCTGAAAAAGGTGGAAGGGAGAATGGAATGCTCTGAGGAAACCTCAGAGCCCCTTCCACTGCCTAGAAGGCTCCAGGAGAGCTGGAGAGGGGCTTTGGACTAAGGCCTGGAGTGACAGGACAAGGGGGAATGGCTTCACACTGATGGGGCAGGGTTAGATGGGATATTGGGAAGAAAATGAGACCCTTGCACAAGGTTCCCAGAGCAGCTGTGGCTGCCCCTGGATCCCTGGCAGTGTCCCAGGCCAGGCTGGACACTGGGGCTTGGAGCTCCCTGGGACAGTGGAAGGTGTCCCTGTCCATGGCAGGGGGTGGAATGGGATGGGCTTTAAAGTCCCTTCCAACCCAAACCAGTCTGGGATTCTGTGATTCTCCTCTCCCAAGAGGGCTGAGTGCCCAGAGGAGCTGGAGACAGACCAGTCCTCATGTTGGGAAGCAGGACTTGGACAGGCTTGGTTTAAGTCCATCTTGCAGAACCATTATGTTCAGTTCCAGTTCCCTTTCTTTTCTGTGTGTTCACTGTGAATTCCCCAAATGCAGCACAATCTTTCAGCATTCCTGCCATGGGATGAATCTGGGCAGGTTCCCGGGCCTCACTCGCTGCTCCCTGTTTATGTTCTTCACGCTGTGCTGTGACAGCCCGTGCCACAGGATGCCTTGGACAATCTGGGCCACACATTTATGGCCATGGACCTCTGTGGTTCACAGCACAAATTTGGGAACCCACAGCTGACCGTGGACACATCACTCATTCTTGAAATGTAGGCCACAAAGCTACTTTAGTTCTGCTTTTGCTTGTAAATCAAGGGCTTACATATGTAATTGGCCCAACCTTAAGAGCAAACAACAGCAGTGGTAGCACCGTGCCAGCAATTATTCATGCCTGTAATAAACGGCTGTAAAATTGAAAGCCAGCCTTTAAAAATCTGGCTCCTCACTGCACAAACAACAAAAACTCATTTGCAAGGCTTGGCCAGGGGAGTTTTTAATTTGGGGAGAGAGATTGAGGTGGGTGAGGATTTATTTTTTCTCTTTTCATTCTCTAAAAACACTATTCATGCCCACGTTTAGGTCACGGATTACCCTGGCTACATTTCAGCACTGTGGAATAAACCCAGTGAGAGGCACAGGGGAAAAATCTGCCCTCTGCATTCCAAGAGCAGGGCCCTGGGAGCAGGCACAGCTGATCCCCTTCCCCTGGCACGTGGGAGCAGTGAAGCCTTTGCAGCCCTTCCTGCATCCTGCTGAGCCAGCAGTGAGCCCGCAGATGAGCCACCATCCCTGGGGAAGGCACAGCCACAGCAAACCCCGTGCTGCTGTTCCACACCAGGACAGGGATGCTGAGCCTTGCACAGGCCCTGCCAGTTAACAAGAGCATCCTGGCTGATAAATCACTCCTCAGGGTCAAGCAGCAAACATCCCTCTGTCTCTTGTGCTCTCTTTGACCAACCGTGGCTGCCATGCAGCGCTCCTGGACTTGCAGGGGCAAAGGTGTGATGAGATCATTCCTTTGCTATGCACATTTCTCACCCGCAACACCAGAGCAACTCCTTCTCTTCTAGCAACTCTTCAGAGCAACTCTTCTAGCACGTGGCTGAAAATCTCCTTGGTGGTGCCGAGCAATGGCACCAGAGCTGATCCCTGCTCCCAGCACGAGTAGATTTTTCCCACTCCAGCAGCAAATGACAGTAGCAGGCACCTTCCACATGCTCTGGACAAGATTAGAAGGTCTGAGGCACTGACAGACTTCCTTACTAGGGAATCAGCCGTTTTACATCCTCCTTTGGCATTTCTGGTTGGCTTCCTCCTGCTTTAAGCAGTGGCAGAGCACGAATGGAAGAGCTCTGTGAGGACTGCTCTCCCTCTCCGCTGTGGAAAGCTTCCCTCGTCAGAAATCCCCTCTAACTAGCAAGTTACAGTTTCTTCTGAAGGAAGCCGCATTCATCACAGTTCAGAAGGGACCTTTTGGCCTAATCCCCACTAGAAAAACTGCCAAACTGATCCTCCCATCACACAATTAGCAGCCACGGAGACTTTGCTACACCGGGCGATGCGGTGCTGCTATGACAACAGGAACGGGAGCCTCGTTAAGGGTCTCATCGAGAGGGATAACGAGCAATCACGGCTCCGAGAGGAGCAGGAATCAATGGGAGCTGTTGATACCAGCGCGTTTTGCTGCATCGGGCCAGGTACTCGGGAGCCCTGGAAGCCCGACTCGCATTGTTACGGCACGGTCGCCGCGAGTACAACTTGTGAGGACAGGCAGATTCCTGGGGAGTAGAGATGAATATTCATGAAGGAGCTCAGTTTGGGAGAGGAAATGAATCAAGTGTGACAAATGCCGCCTATTAGGAAAAGAGGGTGGCGTCTATTTTTAGTGGAGTTAAGCAAACATTAAAGCTCACTCTCTAAGAACTCCAAATAATACCACTCCCTGCTCTGCCTCCCCATCGGCAGATAAGAATTTAGCAGCACGTTCCCACCAGCCAAAACCCGCTCGCCTCAACAGAACTTTTCCGATTTAGCCCCCGTGATGTTTTATAAAAATACAAATTTTAATCTCTCATCTGCATAGGAAGATGTAACGGCTTCCACCAGGATTTATTTTTTCCCCCCCTTCTCCAGCATCATAAGGCTTGAAGGAACCTTTTTAAGACGGAAGAAAACGCTGCATTGAAATCTCCTAAAAGAGCACTCACGCGGAGCTGTAATCACTTCAGATGCACAGAATTATCAGGAGGAGAAAATTCATCTCACTTAGAATCAAGCCCCAATTTGAAGCAGAAAGGAAGAGGCTTGGTTTGCCACCGTGCCAAGCACTCAGACTTTTCACTGAAGTCAAAGAAGCTACAGCTGCTCTGAGCCATTGAAAATCATGCCCAGAATCTCTAGCGAAACTTGTTTGCAGAGATGGCAGCAGGCTGATAAGGATGTTGACTATTCCAAATAGGCCCATGTTATTTTATATTTTTAGAGATACTTAGTCTGCCTATTATTATTATGAAGCAGAGGTGGAGTATTTACTGCCCTTTTCTAGAAATCTGCACAAATGCTGCTTTTCAGCAGGCTTCTCTGTTCTTCTGGTGAACGTTCCTTCTTTTACTTTTCAGGCTTATAAATGTCCAGTTAAGGAAGAGAACGAGAGGATAGTGCCTAACAAAAACACCACCATGCCCACAAAGCTACTTGAGAGGCCTTCATCCCATAAGACAAGCTGCTCCCCCGCCAAGATTATGACCAGAGCATTTGTAGGACATGGGTGGTCCTAACAGTGATCCCTAGAGGACCCTGGGTGGGATGGGGGGTCATGAGCCAGGGGTGAAGGACTCTTGGCACAAACTCTCCAGGCTCTGCTGGCTCCTCCATGCACCAAGGGCCAGCTCTTCAAGGCAAATGCCCAAACTGCTCCACGTGCAACCACGTGGCCTCTGTCACCCCTCCTGTAGATCATCACACACAGTCTTAGCATGGCTTTAAAAAGAAGTTGCTCTGAAATTAGACATGCCAAGTGTTTATTATCAATACCAGTCTCTGGCACCAACAGCAGAGAGACACAGCCTTTCCCAGAGCATCCAAACCCTGGGAAATCCTCTATGGCTTTGGGGTCACAGGTGGTGTCCCTTCCTGAGCTCCCCTCCTTGGCCTTTCCTTTCTGATTGAGCGTCCTCATAATTCCCCCTCAGCTTTCAGGTTACAAGCTCCCCTTCCATGTGGAGGGGAAGACACCCATGGTTAACAAATTGTGACTTGTAACTGGGTGCACTGGGGCAGCCTGCATGCCCAGCACATCTGGGACCCCACCAGGACAACAGAGCTGTCCATACATCACCTCCTGATGCTCAGCAGGGCTATTTGTCAGGGCAGTTGGGCCCGGAGTCCTTTGGAGAGCACATCTCCGTCCCTCACCATGCCAGCCCTCAGCAACTGTTGCCATGGTTATTTTATTGGAGTGCTTTTCATCAAGGAGATGCTGCAACTGCTGAATTGTCTCTTGCAAGAGTTATATAGGAATAACTAGCTGATAAGTAGGAATAACAGGTTCAGACTGCCCACGGAAGCCAGCGATCCCAATTATTTTTGTTTTGATCCTGCCTTTCTTTTGGTCTCTGCCAGGCTCAGGTTTAAAGCGGGGGTTAGAGATAAGCAGCAGAGAAGGAATGCTTCCTGATGGGAAACGCACTTGGCTCTGCCAGGAGATGAAAGGTCTCTCCTCACACAAAGCCTCTGCTTTTCAATCAACCCTAAATAGGCTCTAACAAGGCACAGCAATCAACCAGGCAACATATATCCATCCTCACCTGTCGGCTTGGGGCGAGGAACAAGATGTATTTCCCGGTTCCATCATGCTAATTGTTAATCAAGATATTATCGGCACAGCCCCAGAGCCGTCCGTCAGTGGGGCAGTGAGGGATGGCCGGGCTGTGCTCCTGCCCGCAGCGGGAGCTCTGCCGCCGGCCCACGGCTCTGCTGGGGCTCGTGGTGACGCGGCCGCTTGCAGACCCACTTTCAGCATCACAGAATGCAGGAATAAAGCCTGCTCTGGAGAGCCAGGGCCGTTTTGTTTAGTGCTCATTGAAAGCTCTGGGTAATGATGGATCTGCTCTTCCCCCGCTGACGGGGTCCCACAGCGCAGGCCGTTAGGCTTTGAGTGACAGAAATGCCTTTTTGTGCTCTCTGCTGTCCCTGGCTCAGGGCTTGGGCAGGGATGTGCTGCCTCAGCCCTGGAGAGGCACATGGAGCCCACTGCAGCCTGCACAGCCACCAATGGCACCCAAATCCCAGCCTGTGACAGTGGAGGGGCTGCCCAAGGAACAGGACTCTCCCCACAGACGGATGCAAAAGAGCAGGGGAAGATCTCAGCTTCCTTCACAGGAACAAGCCCAAGGGCAAACAAAATCTATTAGATTTTTCTTTCATTTTTTGGGGGGTATCAGGCCCAGCATTGCCCCACAGGCAAGGGAGGGGATTGTCCTGCTCTATTCTGCACTGGAGTGGCCTCACCTCGAGTTCTGAGACAGTTTTGGGTGCCACAATATCAGAGAGATCTGAAGCTGTACCAGATGCCCAAAGGAGGGGCCGGGCTGGGGAAGGCTCTGCAGGGGCCACCCGAGGAGGGCTGAGGGCACTGGGCTGGTTCAGCTGCACAAGGAGCCCAGGGCAGAGCTCAGGGAAGGAGGGAACGGCTGCAGGGGAGCTTTGGGATGGACACCAGGGAAAGGTTCTGCCCCAGAGGGTGCTGGCACTGCCCAGGCTGCCCAGGGAATGGGCACGGCCCCGAGGCTGCCAGAGCTCCAGGAGCCTTTGGGCACCAGGGATGCACAGGGGGCACTGCTGGGGGGTCTGGGCAGGGACAGGCGCTGGATGGGGTGATCCCAGTGGGTCCCTTCAGCTCAGGATAGTCTGACTCCAGATGTAAGCCAAGCACACCTCACACCTGGAGCTGGACAAACACTCTGTGCTGTGCCATGGAGGCACTCGGCAGAGCCACGGGGTTTGACAGGGTGTCTGCCTGGTAGGGACACCTGAGCTGCTACCAGTGGGCTCAGACAGCCAAGCTGGAGCCCCCAGACTGGTGCCAGCTCTCCCTCCCTGGGGCTGAGCTCCCCTCCTTGCACTGGCACAGGCAGACGTGGCTGCTGAGAGCCACAGCCCCTGGCAGCACCTGGACACTGCAGCCACACATGAGGGATGGGCCCTTCCTGGAGAGAACTCTGCACTTCTGCAACAGCCACAGGCTAGAGACAAAGAAGTGAATGTGGATGGTGTGACCCCAGAGAGATCAGGATTCAGCCATTCTCAGGGTACCAGAAGAGACAGAAGACAACTTTGCCAATTCCAGCTGAAATAGCTGGATTTAAAGAAATTAAATTTGTCAGTTCATTAGTGTGTAACATAAGAATGAAAAAGGCATTTCTAATTCCTGATCCGCTAATCCACAATCCGCCGATCTGCAATCCCCAGAGTCCCCAGGGAAAGAAAAGAAAATCCACAGCAGCCTCATAGTGTCTCTCCACAACTTCTGGCCAGCTCCTGCAGAGAGAGCTCAGCTACAGAGCCTTCCTCCCTGTACAAAACCTACCTCAGCAAACCTGCTGCCACCCTAGGGGGCTCAGGGGTAACAAAAATCAAACTGCACTTGTTGGATTGAGCAAACACTGCATGTTTGGTGAGGTGCTGGGTATGATGTCCCAGGAGTTGGCTCAGCTGCCCACAGATCTGCAGGATCAGCTCATTTCCAGCAGTGCTCCCACTCATCAGGACAATTAGCAAGGTCCCAATCACCTTCTTAACTGGGAGGGCTGCTACTGCACCACAGGAAGGGGTGCTGGTGCCTGTTAAAACACTGTCCTGGCTGCATTTGGGAGATGCCCTCTGTACCTTGTGACCAGCTGATGGCCCCATGGATGCTATTTGTTATCCAGTTTGCCCAGCAAGACCAGCTCAGTGCACACACACCTGCTGAGCACACATAGCTGTGGGCCCCCAGCCACGTCCACACTTTAAACCATCATCTCCACAGCCAATTTCAACTTCCCACACCAAATCCTTCCTTAAATTATTGCCAACACTCAGTCCCATTCGGCTGCCTCAGGGGGAGGCACCCACAGGCCTCTCTTTGGCACGTGGGCCATGGCAGCACAGCCTGTGCACAGAGGCCAGACCAGCAGTGAGCACCAGGTGGGAAACTGGGAACCCCCTGGGGCTGCCACCACTGCCCTTGACCATCCCCTTCATGCCATTTCCAAAAAGAAGTGCAGACATAGCTCCAGAATTTGCCCTTGGAAAGCAACTTTGCCTTCACTTGCTGCATCTCCCCAGTTCCAGAGCTGCTCAGGACCTGCTGACCATGAAGCACCACCATGAGCAGTAAAGCCAGGGAGGACTGGCTCCCAAAACATGTTGGAGAACTCTCCTTTCTGCAGCACCTTTTTCTCCTCCTATCCAGCAGAAAATGCTGTAAATGTCAGTGGCTACAGACCCAGAAATATCCACTAATGCTGAAGCCACCACACATAACACCACCTGGTGTTTCTGCATTATTCCCTTCCCTCTCACAGGCAAGGATGGGAAACCTGAGGAAACTGTGCAGGTCACACATGGAGCAGGAACCCAGAGCAGAGCTCAAATCCCCATTGCCCCACATTGCTGAGTTTTTTGGAGTGTGCCTCACAACACTCCCCTGCTCCCTGCTGAGCTCCCTGGACACGGGAGCCATTGTGCCCAGCCACGGGAGGCTCGAGGCAGGAACAGCAGCTCATTACCAAGCACATCATGCACACAAGGACCCCGACACACCACCATCCCTCCCTGCCCCCAGCCCACACCTGGGCCACCCTGCCCTCCTCCAGCCACAGGTCCCACCAGGAGGGGACAGCTTGGGGCTGGCTCTGCCAGGTGACAGCTGTGTGTCTCCCCCTGAGCTCTTCAGCCTGCTGAATTGGTCCCCAGGTGCTGGCAGGGCAGGACCAAGCCCTGACTCCACTGCACTCTTGAAGGTTTCAATTAATCATAAAGCCAATTCCATTTTGGGCTCCATCTGTCTTTATTCCTTCAGGGACTAATAATGCCACACCGTGTGTTTTCACACACTAGCTGAACTGAAATTAAGACAGATTTCAATATGAAGTACCTGAGAAGAAAATGCATTTTTTTAAAAGAAATCTCAGAGTCGTTACTGTTCTCAGCTTGGAAAAAACACCTTGTTAAGTAAAACCAGCGGGGTATTAATTTGGAAAACAACTAAGGTGAGTTCCTGCTCATTGCAAGGTATGCAAACAAACAAAAATCATATTTAGGAGCTTTTATGACAAAGTATGTATGGAAATATAACACAACCTGCTTCCAGAAGGAGAGGAGGAACATGCAGAGGAGCTCACACAGGCTCCCATGTGCAGCCTCGAGCAGAGGGATGCTGGCAGCAGCATCCAGGCATGGCCCAGCACCCAGAAACCCTCTCCAACCCTCCCTGTTGCAGTGACAGAAATAGATAAAACCTAAGAACCCTTGTGGTTCATCGTGTATGGCAGGTTTGAGCTGCTAAAGGCTTCAGGAAACATTTACATGTCAGCACACTGTTGGCACCTGGGTTTTGTGTTCCTTCCTCTGCAATCCCCCCACGGGGCCTTTCCAGCCAGCCAGGCCTGCACGTCCACTTCAATAAGGCAATTCCCATGTGGATCTGGGGGGTTTTACAAAACAACAGCCCTAATTATTGATCTCAGCAGATGCAGCTACGGATTAATAATCTGTCCCTTGGAACTGCCACTGCAGGGCTGTGCCCATTGTCCCCTGGCTGTCAGTCTGGCAGCACCCTCCTCACCCACATGGAGGTGTTGTCCCACATGGTGACAGCTGAGGCTGGGATGCCCAAAGCCAGCTTCAGGATGATTAACAGAAGGGAACAGTTATGGTGAGCCCCAGGAGGGAATAACTGAGGGAGTCATGACCGTGGGGAGCAGCAGTGACAGGACGTTTAGCATGACCCACATTTCGCCTGGGCTCCAGCTAACACCACCTCACTGCAGGAAGAGCCCTTGCTCTCTCTCATGCCCTGTGTTCAAGGCATTCAGGAAAAAAGGAGAGACAGTCTGGAAAGGATGTTTGCAAGAAATTATACGATGTGCTCTGCGTTGAATTCATAAGAGACATGTGAGACGTGAGAAGTGCAGAGCGCTGAGGGGCACGAGGATTCTGATGGAAGCCAAGATCCTTTGATGGCAGCCTTCTGGAACTGGCTGCAGTACCTTGGAAACTCATTAAATGCAGCAGAAAGGACAAGTGACGTACATCTATTGATGCTCTGAGCAGCAAATTAGTTTTCAAATCTATTCAGGGCTCCGGCAGCGGCACCGAGGGGCCGAGCCTCGGTGGGGAGCGGCTGTGAGAGCGTTCCTCCAGCCCATGGGGGGACACAGCTGCCCTCAGGGAGGGGCTGCCACGGGCCCAGCTCCCCTGGGACATCAGGTGGCCACAGACAGCTGCCCTGAGCATCAGGGCCCAGAGGGCTGCACGGCTGCCAGGGAGTCATCCCCTCCCAAAACATGCCAGGCTGCTCTGAGGGCCTCTGCTGGACATCTCCTTTCAAGCAGAAAAAAAGATTATCTAAAACAAAGGGGCATCAAAACCCAGCTCAGAAGACACAGAATGTCAGCACCTGAGGGAAGAGCAAGTAGTTAACAGTGATGAGGAGTTTCTTCAGAAAGAGATAATTTCCAGTCAGTTGTTGTTTTCTCTCATCATCCCGTGCAAACACCTGGAGAGCCTCAAAGCAGCTGAGGTTGGCAGCAGTCTGGTGGAAGGCCTGAGGAGCTGTCTGCATGGATGAATAATCACCTGTTTCAAGGAATCTTTAAGCACATGAATAGACAGATGAGAGAAAACTTATCAAAGCACTGTATTAAGAGAACAGGTAGGCTGGAAGATGCCAACCTGGAAAAGAAGTTGATCCCTCTTCAGTCAGGACGGCCAAAGCCTGTTCTTGGATGCCATGGGAGCCTGCAGTTGCTGGTTTGTGTTATTTTGCCTCCTGTGAAAGATCTGCTGCCCTCTCCTCAGCACAAGGAGAGGAGTGGGAGAGAAAATATGGCTAAATCCAGAAGAGAGGCCACAAGAGGCATAGGCAGCCCCCCAACATCCCTCTGACAGCCCAGTTCTGCCAGTTGGCAATGAAATCCAACAAAAGCCACCATCAGGATGGGCTAGGAGGGTGCAGGCAGCAGGACCTACAGAGGCAGAGATGGGATCTGCACCCTCCCATAGCAAAGAGCAAATGCAGGTGCCTCCTCTTGGTAAGTGCTCTACATCTACTGCTTGCAGAGGTTGCAGAGAACATGCCAAGGTCAGGAAAATAATGTAGGTGGTTAGGGAGGAAAATCTCTGAAGCCTGTGAAGGCATTAGCAGAGTGTACAGGCTGTAGTAAAAAGGATAAACAGAAAACATAGGATCACAAAATCATTTAGGCTGGAAAAGACATCCAAGATCATCAAGGCCAACCATTAATCTCACACCACCGTGTTCACTGCTAAGCTGTGTCCCTAAGTGCCAAATCTGTGCAGCTTTTCAACCCCTCCAGGGCTGCTCCAGTACTTCACAACCCTTTCAGTGAAAAAAAATTTCCCTAATCTAAACCTCCCCTGGCAGAACCTGAGGCTGTTTTCTCATGTCCTACTGCTTGTTACTTGAGGGAAGAGACCGACCCCTGCCTGGCTCCACCCTCCTGCCAGGGAATTGTAGAGAACAAGAAGGATGAATGAATAGTGGCTGAAGAGACAGAGGAATACATGTTGTGTCCAGCTACAGAACCATGTCTGCACTGGGAAACAGCAAGTTTGGGCTGTTTTTTTGGCAGAAAGTGATTAGGTAACCAGCCTGAACATGTATTTTAAATGGAAACCACCACAATAACTCAAAGGCTTCAGCAGAGAGCATTTACTAAACACGATGAGACAGAAACAACATGTTTTATATAATGCATGAGCTGGCTGTGATGAGTCTTTCCCTCCCTGCTGAAGCTCTGCTGGAGCAGCTTCCTGGTGCTCCCCATGCCTGTCACAGCCCTGGGCAGCACTGGCTGTTCTGTGGGGCTGTGTTTGCAGGGCAGGACACCTCCCACAGCTCTCAGAGCACCAGCAGCTGTGGACTGAGGAGGCCCTGCAGGCTCTGGGAGCACCCAGTGCTGTGTGAAGGACTCAGGAGGACAAGGCCACCTGCCTGACCCCGGGGGAGAAGCCAGTGGAGCCCAGTGCTGGGGGAGTGTGTGGGAGCTCACTGCCCACACGGGGTGTGAGGCCAAACACACATTTCATCCCCACTGCTTGACCTCTGTGTCCTCTCACAGCACCAGCCCAAGCCAGAGAACTCACTGCAGAATTCCCCTGTTTTACAGAAAGGACAATGTCCTCAGCCTAAGCCCAGTCCCTCAGCTGAGGCCAAGGTGTCCATCCCCTCTCCAGCAGCCACAGGCACCTGGGAAAACACACCTGGCACAAGACAAGGGCCTGCCCCCACCCCCTGCCACTCCCAGCCATCAGCATTGCCCCAAATATTTCTCCCTAAAAACCCAGGAGCAAACCTTAGATTCTAGACTTTTCCCTCCTTGTCTTCCTGAGAGCACAAGGATGGCAGTTTACTCTCTAATTGTTAATTACACTTCCTTGTTAGATTTCAGAGGCTGAAAAATGTTTAGGGATTTATTCTTCTGTGTAATTAACCACAATGATGAAACACCCATTTATACTGCACTGCAGTTTTTGTTAAGGTTTTCATAATGGGAAAAGGCTAAATAGGTTGAGTTCATTATCATTACAGAAAAAAAATTGAGGTGACCCAATCAAATTAATTTGAAATTAAGTGCAGTGAGGCTGATAACTTCACACAAGTCAGGAGTTCGAATGAAAATAGAGGAGACAATCTACAAAGCAAGAAATTATAAGCAGTCAAAGAGTGGAGCTGGAATTACTGCAACTGGGAGATGGCAAACACATGGTGTGGGCAAACAGGGCCACTGAAAAAATCAGGGAAAGTGGATAAAGAGATGGGCAAATACTGCAGGATGTAAAAGGAAAAGCTGGAGGAGGAAGGGATGAAGATGGATTGGAAATAAATGGGTAGGGACAGTGCTTGTTAAGCTAACCAGATTTATTTCTCTGCACAGAAATTCTTATGTCCTTACAAGACAGCATTGAAGCAAGGTCTTTAATTTTACTTTTCCTGGGTTTATTGCTTGGGCCTCTGTGTTATTTAACCAGTTTCAGTGCACAGCTGGACCTAACTCAAACCCCTTAAATCTGGTGGAAGCTCTTTCCTCTTGTCAGAGGCATCCTGGAGGGGCTGCTGCTTCTCCAACAGAGCAGGGAAGTCTTGTGCTCTGGGAAAATGGGCACCACCAGGGGACTGCTGGATGGAGCAAGGAGACAGCATTGCCACATCCCTCTTCCCTCAGAAAAAACAATGGAAAAGCAGAACCAAAACCAGGTGGATCCCACGATGCTGAGTTCCTCAGCACGGCAGGAGGAATCAGAGCCCATCACTCTAGGAGCTTCTCTGAGGTTTCTCTTGAGAAGTAAACGCATGTTTTGTGCCTCTCTTGGCTTTACCAGCGTGGGGCAAGCTCTGAACGAGCCTCACAGTTGGTGATACAAATAATGGTAAATGGGGTATTCAGGATGCACATGATCATCCCTTAAGGGGTTTAATCTCTGGGAAACAGCTAAGACAATCCATGGAAAACTCCTGTGTGTGGCTACAGGATCATGCTTCAGTTCTCACCAGTGATGAGTTTACTCCCAAGCCTTTACCAAGCCCTGTGACATTATTTTAGCATTCAGGGCCAAAAGGGAGCAGTGAGAGCCCAGCAGTGCTGGGCTTGTGGGCAGAGGCTGTGCTGGGACTGTCCTGTGCCCTTCTAGGACACATGGCACATGTCAGCTTGGACCATCAGTGGGACATCCTTGTCCCTGGCCACCCCACAGGGTGGGCTTTGGAAGGTCTGGCCAAAATGCCATGAGTCTCTCACTGCAGCTGCACAAGTGGCTGCCCTCCCAGTTCCCCACTCTGGCCAGGCCAAAATCTCATCTTCTGAGCCTTCTGCCTTGTCCCCATGAAATACAAACTGCTTCCCTTTGCCTTGAAGGTCCTACAGCTTAACTTCTCTCCATCCTCACCTCCAACTCATACCTAAGTACACAGGGAGCGTTTGGGATAAAGCTTCAAGAAGTCATTCAACATAAATTATTATTCCCCTTCTAAACGGATTACAAAAATCCTTTTATTACAAAATACTAAAATGTTCAAATTATTGGTGTGGAAAAACATTTCCTGTAGGTAAAATTTTAAAAAATGGAGGTTTTAATCACACACATAATCCTTTCTGGCTAACATTTCCACTCTTGTGAAACATGGAGATACAGATTGCACAGAGGCCTGGCTGTGCCACGAACAAAGGGAGATGCTGCCTGTAAATAGCTCAGAGGACATCAGAAGACACTTCTCTCATCAGCAATCTTTTTTAGCTTAATATAGCTCCTCTTTGCATAAAACATCGACATTTTTGTAATGTTTGGACCCAATGGTGCGAATGCTGATTGTCATGCGAAGATACTGGAGTGTACCTTCAAAATATGCAGGAACATTTTACAGACAGTAGTTTCACTTGCCTCCAAAATGCTGGATCTTAATATTTCATACTTATATATATTTAAATGTTAGTACCACAGGATAAATTCTAACATGCTTTTATGCTAATGCAATCACTGGAAATCCAGATAATGCTGTGTATTGGCATATACTGTTAGTGAATTATGGATACCTAAATGTACAACCCCACATGCCTAGCAATTATTTTTGTTAGTGCATTTAACTTTTATTTGCAATCAGAGCACTTGAGGATTGTTCAAATGAAGTTTACTTTTGCAAACTGCTGAATGGAAAAACATTTTGTTAAAGGCTTAAAAACAGTAAGAGTGTGATGAGGTTTTAGACTTGCAATAAGGGCACTGCTCAGAGAACTCCACCAGATGGAATGATGTTTGATTTGGTCACAGACTCAGCAATTAAAACCCAAATGCCTGAAGTGAAGGACATATAAGAGAAACATGAGATGAAACCTTGATTTCCTCCCTGTCAAGTGAAGATATCTGCCTCTCCTATGGCAGAGGCTCCCAGAGGCAGATGGATGCCAGGAGGTCAGACCCTGGCAGCTGGACCTGGGACCCTGTGCCCTGAGGTCCCAGTCATGCTGTGCTATAGCTGCTTTTCAAGTCTGCTTTAAGCCAAATAAATAGGAGTGATAATATCAGGAAGGGGAAATCCTGCGCTGGCCCTGTTGTGCCTTCTCCTCCTGCTGCCTTTGCTGATCCAAGTCTTGGCCAGCCCCCTGGCCTGTTGGCTCAAGATGCTGATCCCCTGGAAAACCTTTTTGTTCCAATGGGCTTGCAGCACAGCCAGAGCTCTGAGCCAGGTCCTGGCAGGGCCATGTGCAGGCAGGACCTGGGGGCTGCAGCTGTTTGTTCCATCCCTTACCTGCTTGACTACCTGAGCAGAGTTAAGGACAGTGCAAATCTGGAGAAGATCTGGGTATTTCTGAGAGCTGAAAAGTTCTGGATGTGTCCCAGGCATGTCTGGAATTACTCTGTGTCCAGTGGTTTCCTCCTGTGTTAAACACTTGTCTACAGACAAGGCCAAACTCCCTCTTCCAGACTGAGCTGTGCCAGGAGTTACTGACCTCCTGTGCCAGGCTCTGGAGCTGCTCTCATCATGCCCAGATTTCCCTCTGGGAATGTTTGCCTGGCTTGAAACCACTGGCCTGAGCCAGCCTGGCTGAAGAGACCTGGGAGGTGGCCACAGACCCATTTGGTGAGCAGCAGACCATTGCCTCTTCCCAGGCTCAGCATCCAGCAGAGGATCTGACACCAGCCCCAGGCACACAAGCACAGAGCAGATCGTGTCCCTGCAGCCCAGCGAGCTGTGACACCTCTGGGAATTTACTGGAAAGCCCTACCACCTCTCTAAGGCTCTCAGGAGCAACCATGAGGGAAGGAAATAAAAAACAAGCCCTCAGAAAAACACAAAATGCTGTGTGAAGTACCTGAAATGCCCCCAACAGTTTAACTAGAGCATGGAGTAAGCTGAGAAAATGTATGAACAAACGAATTAAACAAGTGAGCACACAGCAGACAAGTTGGCATGTAGGTGTCTACTGAGAAAGCTTAAGCACAGCAAGGGGAGAAAAAGCAAACTCAAACCAAGGCATAATATCCCTCACATTTTGGAGCAGAGCTCTCAGACAATGTATCATCCAAACCACTCCAAATTACCATCTGCCAGAATGTCCTTCAAAGAAAAAAGGTCCACAAGTTTGCAAAGCAGCAGTTTAATGTTGTCATATCAGATGAGAGGCTCTCTCCAAAGAAGATTTTTGCACTTAAGTAAGAAACACTACACAAAAGTGTGACTCTCGTGGCCACTGCTACACTGTCAGGTACCATGAGACAATGAATTTTTGGAGTCCTGGCCATGTCATGGCAGGTACATCTGGAACGAAGCTCTTTAGCAGCCCCTGTCATTTCACAAGTTACCTGCAAATGTTTCCAGACCCTCTGCATGATCTTCTCTGTATGCAGAAAGAGTCTACATAAAGAACCTGAGCAAACCACTCTGGTATTGTTTCAGAGACAAAGATACACCAGAATATGAAGAGCAGGTTTTGTTTCTCATGTATCTTCCTGTCATCCCTAAATCAGGCTCTGTTTCAGACTAGAAGCTGGATCCTTCCCTGGTATAAACCTGGGTACCTGCTCCTGTCCACGAGGCCCATCACTCCACACACGCTGAGGGCCAACTGCATTGCATATGAGATTGCCAAGTAAATGCAGGTCTGTGCACCATGTGTTAGACTAAGCCATAAATAATTTATGATGCTGGAGAAGGTGACTGTATTTTTAGGTGTAGAAATATGCAGATAAAACAGTCCTGACCTTCAATTTTCACTCTGCACTTCTGATCCTGAATTTGAGTCCATCCAATGCATTTCTAAAGCCTCTGCACCTCTGAATGAGCAACACATCCCCTGCAAAGCCCGAAAACCCATAAATAAAAAAGGGGGCACCAGGAAAACCCATGGAGCCCACAGGATACCTCCTGCAGCCAGCACTGCACAGGATGCCCCAGCATAAGGAAGAGCAGGCTCCTTCCCCTGAACCTCAAACATCCTGCAGGTCAGTCTCCTCTGCATTCTGGCTGCTGACCCTTATTCCTGACTCCACATCTAATCAACACGCCTTTGATGTCAGAGGCACGTGTCCATGGGGCCCAAATCTCTCTCTGAAGACCACGGGAGCTGCTCAAATCAGCACCTTGCCATCCTGAGGCAGCCCACGAGCAAGGATGAGGAAGGACAAAGGTGCTCACTGGGGTGCTTGTAACTGTACCCTCTGTTACATCTTCCCCCAGAGAGAGCTGTCAGTGGGACAGAAGGAGAATTATTCCCCCCTTGGACTTTGTAGAAACAGGGAGCCCAGGGAAACCAAGAAACAATCATAGATTTGACACCACATTACTTCTGGATGTGTCCAATGAGCAAGATAAGGACACACTGAGGAGATGGGGAAACAGATGTTGCAAGGGCGAGGAAGGGGACAAGACAGTTTTGTGGTGTGTCACAACACAGCAGAGACAACACAGTCTCTGCTATCAGAAATTAAGCAAGTGAGGTGGAGAGAGGCACAGAGCCCAGGTGAGGGCAGGTCTCACCTGGACAGGGCAGCTCCCAGGACAAAGGCAGCGTGTTCCTTCAGCGAGGCCTCGCTGCTGTTCAGCCCCTCGATCACCAGCTGGAGCCCACCCATGGACAGGAAATCCTTGGCATTGTCCACCTGGGAGAGAGCAGCTTCCATCAGCACAAAGCCCCAGCCCCTGGAGACCACCTCCCTTCACACCCACAGCATCCCTTCCCTCCTGCTCTGACCAGCAGGGAGTTTTACAAGGAATTAAAAATTCCGAGGGAATGGCTGTGGCTGAGCTCAACACAGCCCTGCCCATGAGCAGAGATGCCACAGCTGCCCAGGCACAGTGTCCTCGTGGGAGGACATTGTCACACTCAGAAGGCATCACTGGAAACTCAAATACTTTGATTATAGCTATCAAAACTGCTCTTGACACGTATTTTGGCAATTCGATATATCTGCTGATGTCAAAAAACTCCAGCTCTTTGCTCTCCCCTGAGCAGGCCTTTACTAGGGATCCAAGGAATTGCATGTTTTGCAAATGAAGTTAATTAATTGATGCTGTAATTGTAGCACCAGGAGTCAGGGATGTTTAGGAGCCTGTCAGCACCAACAGGGTGCAAAGGGGACATGGGAGCGAGGAGCATGGGCAGTTCTGGGAGTTCTCCATGAGTTCCATCAACAACTTCCCATGGACAAGGAAGGAAAAAGCCAGTCCCAGCTTGAAGGGATCATCCAGGAGCTTCCCCAGGGAGCAGCCCCACAATGACTTTTCTAAGCAAACAATAATGGATTAACTGCCAGTAGGGAAAAGTTTGCACATTAGTGGGAATTCATCAGCCTCTGGCTCTAAGTGGATCAGGGACTAGCCAGGCACAGTCCCAGCGGGCATCTGCTCTTGGAGAGGAGATCAGAAAAGGCTCTGAGTGCTCACAGACAAAATTTAGAGAAACAGCATAAACTACTTCAAGTACAAAATTCAGTCCAAAGTCAAATCGATGCATTTTGGTATTCAATGATTTTTTTTTTCAGTTTAAAAGAGGATCTGATGAATGCTCAGAACTGCCTGCACAGAAAAATCAGTTTCTGCCTGCACAGAAAAATCAGGTTTAGAAATTCGACATATCTCTCTGAAAGACAGGGACACAACAGCAATCGTTGGCTGATGGAAACAGAATATAAAAATGAGTTATCAGCAGGGCAAGCCAACCCCCTGATGAGGTGGAACAGGACCACAAGCCATGCAGGGCATGTGGGACCCTCTTCTAGTCAATGACTTCATGCTCAGTGTTATATTTATCTCAACCATGTACCTTCATCAAAATTGGCCCTAAGTCAGATATTTCAGGTACCCAGGAGAAGAAGAAGCTTTGTGTCCTACAGGTCTGTCGTTACCAACCAAAGCAGGACCTGGGGAGCTCCAGCTCATCTCTGCTCCCCAGTGGGACAATACCCACCTGTCCCTCTGCAAAGCTGCTCTCTGCAGGTCTGCTGGGGCTGATTCAGGATTTGCAGCAGCTTTTGTATCCTTTCAGATGCTGTTCTTTTAACTGTCCCTATAAACCAGGCCTGCCAGAACTCTCACTTTTCTGCAGACCCATCTTTATCTACAAAGAAATCTATGCAGCAACCCAATTTCAGCTGCCAGTGGGTCCTTTTATTACTCAGCCTCTGTAAAAACTGGTTTAGTGCTGGAATCAGACATTGACTTCTGCATGAGAGGGAATGTATGGACAGGCAGGAATTTGCATCCAGCAGCTGGTGTGGTAAAACCATCCCCTGCTGTAACCTCAGCAGCACCAGAGTCCTTTGTGCTGCCCCAGCGTCAGTGAGACACCACAACAGCAGAATGTAAATTGTGCTGTTGTGCTGTAAAGCTTATTCTGAAGATGTGTTTATCTTTTTTAACCAGAGTCTGTTGTGAGAGCTCCAGTTCTAAAACTAACAAAATCCCCAAACTTAACAACTTGAAGATATTAACCTCTCTGGGGAGTAGTGGATGCTGCAAGGCAGCAGCTCCTACCTCACTTCAGTCCACTGAAATCGGCACAGAAGAAAAACCAAAGATCAAAAGAGCTCTTGAGTAAAGTACACAGGCAAAGCAGGTGAGGGGAGGGATGGGAGAAGAGCAAATATGACAGCAGTTATTCAGGGAGCAGGTTTGAATTGGAGGAGAAAGAAAATAGGGAGGGAAGGTGAGAGAGAAAATGTTAGAAAACAAGAGCAAGGGAAAGCAGCATGTCAACTGCACACGATGGAGAGGAAATTAGCAGAGAGAGATGGTGTAGCATGTCAGAGCAGAGGAGAGGGGAAGATAAGCAGAGTAAATAATTGAGAGAAAGAGCCTGCAATGCCTGAGAACCGGTCTTGGCTCCACACACTGCTGTGCAAGCACCGTGAATGCTGTTTATGAGTTACGCTCTGCCCTCTTCACATTTGCATTTGGGTTTTATGCATTACAGATAACCCAGCAAGCCAAACCCTCCTACTCCTTCTCCAAGACGGGCTCCCGAACATGCCAAGCTGAATCGTGGCTGAGGAGAAGCAAACCAGAGCTGGCAACCAAAAGCTGAGCAAAGGCAGAGCCTTTGGGCTGACTCTCCAAAGGCAGGAGAGAGCATCTCCCCGGGCTGGGCACCAGCCATGGCTCCCACGGCACGCTCCGAGGCACGAGCTGCCCCTCACCCACTGCCCCAGGGTGACCATGGCACAGAGCAGGGAGCAGCCTTTGCTTGCATGCCCTCCAGGGCATGGCATTTTCCACTCCACAGGGCATCCCGTGTCCCGGAGACAGCAGCAGGATGGCCGGGAGCTGAACAGTTCTGAAAAGCCACGGCATGGCATGGTACTGCTCTGATGGAGGCCGGGGAAGGTGGGACCTGCAAAGTGGCCCTACATCTGTCCTGGGCCACCCACACCTGCAAGGATCCCCTGCTCCCACAGCAGGGCTGTGACTCGCTGCAGAGGAGTCCTGGCAGTTCAGCCCTTCCAGGGTTATGCGGCACCAGCGTCCTTTGGCTGCTGTTCAGTAATTACATTAAGCCACTGCTGCTAAAGTCAGTCCCAAGCAGAGATAATGCTCTGGACGCATTCAACTGACTGGAAGAAGAAAGAGGAGGAAAAGCCATGCTGGCTTAGAGACAAGTCATATTTCTTATCAGCTTCCTGCCTGACGAGAAGGTGCTGCCCAGCCATCTGCCCCGACAGCGCCGGCACAGAGCAGCGCTGTGATCGGCGCACAAAGGAGCCCCTGTGCTCCTGCCAGCCTCCTGCCATTCCCCCTCTCTGACCCCTTTGATGCTGCATGTGCTTCCCTTTGATGCTCCAGTCCCTGCTCTCTGCCATTCTGAAATTGTTTGCCCCATCCTGTGCTGCAGGGATTTTCTGCTGGAATAGTCCAGATCGCTATGCTGGAATTCAAGGCATGCCAGGGCATTTGGGGGTTGCTTTTTAGCACAATGGCCTGATGCTCTGGCACCCTTAATCAGGCAAGATTAGCCCTGAGTACAAATATGAAGCTCTTTGGGTGCCCATTGTTCACAGTTATTCTCTGAGTCACACAGATGCCGTCAGTGACACAAAAGCAGGGAGAACAAACAGCAAGGAAGCCTCTGCATGCCCACAATGACAATTCAGAGTGGAAATTCAAGACAAAGAGCCCTGGAAATAACACTTGTATCAGCTGGCACATGGACTCTCTCTCTCACAGCAGCAACACTTCAGCTACCTGCCTCCAAATACCACATTTGGTTCAACAAGTGCTGTTCCAGTGAAAGGGCTTGCACTGGCACCTCCCAAGAGTTGTCCTATTCACCCTCTGAAATGACAAAGTGCCATTGGAAACTCTCCCAGTGCACTCCAGACTCTCCCCAGTCACTGGGGAGGGAGAAGCCAAGTCCCTTCCCACACAGCAGAGCAGAGGCTGGATGCCCAGACACCCTCCCAGAGGTGGCACCAAGGCAGGCACCAAGCCCAGGGGAGCAGAGCTTTGTGCCTGCAGCTGCATCCAAGGGGAGGTAGGAATGTGTGAGCTGAAAGCAGAGCAAGAGAGATCAGAGAGAGGGGGGAAAAGTGTGAGCACAAACCCGAGGAAGTGAGATGCCAGGAAATATGTTCACCCTCACACAGAGCTAATTAGCACAGCGAGGCTCTGCTTGCCACTGCTTACTCACACCAAGACAAAATAGGGGGTTTTGGGTGGCTGTCACCTTTCCTGGTACAAAGACGTTCTCTGTGAACTGACATAAGGGCACCTACCATCAACCACGGCAGCTTTCCATGGAAGCAGAAAGAAAATAATTATTTTCTGAGCAACCACCACTCTACTTACCCAAAAATGGCAGCTAAAACCCCATTTTGTAACACTAAGGAGATAAAAGAGGAAAAGAGGAAAAAGAGAGGATAAGAAAACCAGCCTGAGAACAGACAACAAATCAGGCAACCACCAGGATACTGCTGGCTCCTGGCACAAGCGATGATTAATTCCAACCTGGATATAAAATAAGCCTGCACTAGTCCTCTGCTGTCTGTTATTGTCCCAGGATTATGGTAATTAAGCAATTTGTATTACCTGATACTGATAAGAAAAATAAAGCCCCGTTTATGACACCGTATCCCCTGGATTTTACACGGTAGTTACTGAGGCATTCTTGTTACCTGGTGAACATAATATTCGAGATCATAAAGCGCCGCGACTTTCTCATCCAGCGTGGAGGCAGAGCTGTTGAATTTGCTGATTAATTTAACCATAATTTCATAATCTGTTTCTATCTTCATGTTCAGCTTTTCAAACTCCTCCTTCAGCTGCTCTATGGGCCGGAACTTCTTCCTCACCTCTTCCTCTTGGGCCTTGGAAACAAAAGGAGGAAAAACCAGATGTGAGATAACAAGACAGGAGATGAAGAGAGACAAGACAGACACAGAAAGGAATGCCAGCCCCAAAATTCACAAAGGGAACCTGGCTGTCTGTGCCAATGGATTTATTGCTCTACATCAGAGGTGCAGGGGCAGGGTCCTTCTGAGAAGCCCAGGAACCCAGTTAGCTGTGATATACCCACAATATGAGTGAACAGTAGAGCTCTGTGCACCACTTCTACATCTCTACAGCATTTGTGCACTATTTCTACATCCCATTTCCATCCAATTCAACACCAAGACCACAGGCAGCAGTACTGCTGTTCTCTGCTTGCCTGCAAGTGGATCTTCTCAAAACCTGGCTGCAAAAAGCCCTGAGGCACCTCCCTGATCTTACAGCTGAACCTCTCTGGAACTGGACATGAGGCTGGAGAGCTCCAGAGGTCCCATCCAGCCCAAAGTGCCCAGTGACTCCAACGAGTTCTCAGACACAGACAAAGATGCTTTTGCCTTTCCAAGCGTTGAGCAAATTCCTGGAAGGGTCTATCTCCTAGGGAGAGGTGTGAGGACAGAAGCTGTCAGAAAGGGAGGCAGAAGGAGCAGTGATAAGCTGGGGGCAGCTGACGTGCTGTGCCATGGGGCTTGGCCAGCACACAGCCTGTCCTGAGCTCATCTCCCTCGCAGTAACAGCACCCCAAGGGCTGCCCTGAACAGAGAGCTGACACAAAACATGTGGTGAGGAGGAAAGGCTCTGTCAGAGATCTCAGAGAGCCCCAGAGGTGCAGGAACATCAGCACTGGTGGCACTGGGGACAGAGCCTGCTGCTGTAGGGGACAGAAGCAGCAGAGAGGCCATGCTGGAGCGGGGCTGCCCCAAGGACAGGAGAAAGGCAGAAAGCCCCTTTTGGAAGGCATTTGTCACAAATGCCAAGATGTGTTTGTATGCGGAGTGAGCCTCAGCTGGAGGGTTTGCACTGTCCTGCTCCCCATGAGGGATCAGAGAGGGCTGGAGGAAAACCAAGTGAGCAATGGAGGTGAAAGCTGTGTCAATGGAATGATAAATTACCAGAGGTACCACACCCAACCCATCCCTCCCCGAGCTGCCTCTGCCGGAGCACAGAGAGGCTCGATGTAACTCCATTTCCTCTGACACTGAGCCTTCAGGGATGGATTTGCTCTCTGCAGGAGTGACTGCAAATGGAATACTTTAGGTCCATTAGATGTAGCTGCTTTTAGCCCAGTTGCTGGGACAAAAGCTATTCTAACAGGGGGTTTTAAAATATGGCTTATTTTCACCTAATAGAGTATCACTAATTTTTGCATTTCAATGATCCTCATTTCCAGCAGCCCTTTTCAGCAGCCCTGCAATCAATCAGCAATGCTGCTATGGAAATAATCTCCAGCAAATGAAATCATGCCGTGCTGCCACATAAGGGAAGAAAAAGCCCTTCTGTGACACCAGAACTTTAGAGCCTTGACTCCTCTTTCAGTTTTTGTTTGAGTGAGCCAAGACCAAGGCAGCAGGAGGAGCGAGGGTTAAAGAAATACTGCTGAGGGGGAGAAGGGAAAGAGGCTCTGATGCACCTGATGAGTCACACATCTTCCCACCTATTTACTTCGGGTTGTGGGTTGTTTTGTAACTAAATGGACAACTTGGAGCTTGTGTAAGGAAAAGTCAGCCCCTGCTTCACCATGGCCACTTGGGTTTTGCTATCCAGAGCACAAGGCTGGAAACCCAAAGCAAGGAGAGTAAAGGGAAATACCCTCTGTAAATACCGTCAGCTGCAATCCAGTTCCCTTTGGGGTCTGCAGACATTTTTGTGAATTGAGCTGCAGTGAAACAGATAAATTACATTGTTCAGAGCAGCTGTGGCTGCCCCTGGATCCCTGGAAATGTCGAAGGCCAGCTTGAATGGGGCTTGGAGCAACCTGAGATAGTGGAAGGTGTCCCTGCCCATGGCAGGGGTGGGACTGGATCAGCTTTAAGGTCCTATCCAACCCAAACCACTCACAGAATCTTCGAGTCGTACAGAAAAGTCAGGGAACAATATCACTAACAGGTTAATAAAGGTATTTCAGGTCCATATTCACCACAAAATTAGTTTGCACAGTGTTTTCCAAGCAATCATTTTAACCATTGCATTTCAGCAGAGTGTAACAGGGTGTTTTCAGATCCCTGCAATGTGCATTGCTTTAGAAATGGGAAACTCACCTTCCTTTCTGCCTTCTCACTTTCCTTCATTTTAGCCAAGGCCTTTTTAAGCTCCTCAGACGTGAATGAATTTGCATTGAGATCAACCTTGCCCAGCCTTGCAGAAGAAACAAAACAAACAAGAACATGTAATGAGTGAAAAACGGCCTCAAGTCTATTTTCACTGTGACATTCTACCAATGGCTAAGGACAGGAGCAAAGGAATGAAAAAACCTACCATACTCAAGAAAAGATTAGTCTGAGTGCTGGATTCTGTGTCAGGCTCACAGACACCTCCCCGTGACAATATAGGGCTCTGCTGACACAAATTCTCAGATCCCACCACAATAAAAACAGCTGATGAATTGATACCTCAGAATTTCGTGTTGCAATTAAGGAACCACCCCAGCGCCACTATATAACTTCAGAGGGCCTACAAGCTTCAACTTGCAGATTTCAGCATAGGAACATTGTACAGAGAGTCACAGGAGACCTCAGCACCTTTCCAGTGAGGGAAGGGACAACAGAGAAGTGGGAGAGGACTCTTGGTCAGGAACTTCAGTGACGGGACAAGGAGGAATGGGATCCAACTGCAAGAGGTGGAAGAGATTTGATGATGGGAAGAAGTTCTTTACTCTCAGGGTGCTTGTCCCTGACACAGGGACCAGGGCAGAGAGGCTGTGGATGCCCCATCCCCAGCAATATCCAAGGCCAGGTGGGACAGGGGCCACATCCACCTGCTCTGCTGGGAGCTTGCTCAGCTTGGAACCACATCATCTTTAGGGTCCCTTCCAAGCCAAACTATTCAAGGATTGGATCATTCTGCCATCCCCATCTCCCACTGCACAGCAACCCTGAAACTTCAGTGACATCACAGCTCCCAGAGGGTTCCAGGTGGAACGTCCAGGACATGGAAACCAGCACAGCAGACACTGCAACGGCTGCCAAGGGTCAGTTGCTGCTCACTCTGCGCTCTGACCCTCAGCGCTGAGCTGCTGCTGCTGCTGCCTGGGCTTTTCCCGCTGCCGGCTCTGGAGCGCCAATCCTGCAGGATGTGCTCTGCTGTGCCAATGGAGGTACAGTGCCATGCCAGGCAGGGGGCACCCGGCTAGGGCAGGCTGCAGCCATGTGGGAATGGATGGTGTGGGCCAGGAAGCCCACTGGGAGATTGTGCTGCCCCTTGCAGACTGAGAGAGACACCGTGGAGGCGATGGATGTGGACCATGGGCTGGATGAGGATGAAATGATGGAGGTGGATGCCTCATCTACTTCCATGTCCTCCCCTGTTGAGGACATGGAAGTAGATGAGGAGGAGACCATCGAGGAGATGGAGGTGGACGTGGATGATGAAATGGAAGATATGGAAGTGGACGAGAAGGATGAGGAGGAGCCCATGGTCCTTGGATGAAGATGGTGCCCCACAGGTAAGACAGGCAGATGCTTCCCATGCCCTGCCCACACACACACTGGGTCCCCTGACGCCAGGCTGGGGCTGGGCTGGATGGCCCCGCTCAGGGACACGGTGCCCGCAGGGGGCCTGGATTGTGCTGCCACAAGCACCAGCCCCGGCCTGCCCTGCGCTTGCCTGGGGCCACGCCAGCCCTGCCAGCCCCGGCCCAGCCCCTGGGGCCCAGCTCCCAGCCCTGCTGGGCCCAGTGCTGCCAGCTGAGTCCAGCTCTGCTGCTTCCTTTCTTCCAGGACTCATGCACAGGATGGCACAGATGTCACGACTTTGTAAATATGTTTGAAAGTTTTGAAGTTTCCTGTAAATATGTTGACTACATTAGAAGTTCCCTGTAAATATGTTTTGAAGATTGTTACCCCATCGGATCCCATGTAAATATCTTCTGTACATTGTTGTTGATGTTGTTATAACGATTGTTATAACGAAACATGTTCTGTAAATCCTAGATTTGCCGATCTTCGGCAAATAAATCACGTTTCTTTTTAAAACCTGACTTCTCTTGGCCATATCTTGGGGCACAGGCAGCCTTTGCACACTTGTGGGTTCCACTTGTTCCACGTTCCCGGAGTTGGAGGTCCCTGGGGGTGCTGGCACGGCCACCCCGGGGCTGGGGGTCCCTGTGCACAGGGGCTCCCACTGACACCACTCCTGGCACTGGGCACTGCTGCTCTTCCTGCCCTGGGGCACAGCGCTGTCCCCAAGGGCTCAGCTCTCACCAGCTCCCACACAGGGGGCTCTCACAGCACTGGCCCCTGCAGCCATGCCACCAAAGCAGCCAGCAAACCTTCAGCCACCCTTCCTGCTGCAGACACAGGCACTCCTGGGCCCAGAGCTGCCAGCAGGCCACAACCCTGCAAAATCCACCTGCACACTCCCAAGGCCACCACAGCTTTGGCAACTGGGCCACCTGCATCTGGGCTGCTGCAGGGGCTGATCTTTAAGCCTTGCAGCTCCAAAGGCTTTTGGCTCTGCTTCCAGCCTGCTCTGCTCTGCCCTTAGCCTGCATTGTTCCAGAGACAAAAGCCAGGCCAGGGCATCCTCACCCTGCCCGCATTCCTGCTGCTGCCAGCAGCCACCGGGCCCTGGGCCCCACTCGGGTGACAGCTGCAGGGACAGGGCAGCCTGTGCTGGCCAGGGGGCACGGGGCTTTGCGCCCTGGGGCTGCTGCTGCTGCTGCTGCTGCTGGGGGCCATGGGCCCAACAGGGCCCCGAGCTCAGCCCCTGCCCGGCCAGCTGCCCCCAAAGCCCCACACTCCCCAAGCATCCCCATCACACCTGCCAGGGGCAAATCCCACGGGCTTCAGGAAAGAAATTCCCCATAGTGACTAAACCAAGGGGTCCAAGGGGAAAGTCAGCACCAGCTGATGCTACAGCACCTTGACAATGGTGGCTGCAGGGTAGGTGAGATCTCCAGGGCTTCTGGCAGGGCCTGCTCTGCACGTGAGCCTGTGCGGCTGCTCCCAGTGGGACACAGCACCGGGCTCAGGCCAGCCCTCAGCCCCTTACAGCTGATCTCAACCAGCCGGCTCAGAAAGCAGTTTCAGATCACTTCCTCTAGATATTTCAAAGGACTACATGTCATTCTAGGAAGTCACCTTGCACATTTAGTTTTGGTGTCGTGGCATGAGAAGCCATGAAGGTGCCTCTGAATGTGCACTCAGGGCACTTCCACTGCCATCCCAAAGGGAACACAAAGGACAGGCCTCTGCTTTCAGCACTGCTGAGCTCCTCACCCAGCAATGAAATCTCAGGAAGAGACAGGAATTATGTGCACCAGAGATTCCGGTCTCCAATAAACGGCATGAATTCCAAAGGCCATCCAACCCAATGACCTGCATGTCCCTACTTTTTCTTCTTTCTCTCATCCCTCATGTCACTTTCCCCAAAACCTACATTGTGCAAATGGCCGAGGCATCTACCATTAGGGTATCCTTACACCATGATGCCAGCCTAGCTAAGGCTACCTTAGTTTGAGCAGAAGATCAAATAATTTTGGATGTTGCAGTACAAGATGTCATCACAGTGGTACAGGAGAAAGGTTTTGAGATTGCAGCAGATAAATTCCAAAAGACAGCGCCCAGGAAGTAGCTCGGCCGAAAAAGCAGAGAGAGAACCATCACACCCCAAACACTACACATCAAGGACAACTCAAAGACTCTGCCAGAACTCCACACACGGTTAGGAAGCTGTTTTGATGTCGTGGCATGAGAAGCCATGAAGTGCTCTGAAAGTGCACTCAGGGCACTTCCACTGCCACCCCAAATGGAACACAAAGGACAGGCCTCTGCTTTCAGCACTACTGAGCTCCTCACCCGGCAGTGAAGTCTCAGGAAGATGCAGGAACAGAGTGCACCAGAGAACCTGACCTCTAATAAAAGCCATGAATCCAACAGCCCACCCAAACAATGCCTTGCATGTCTCTACATTTTTCATCATCTCTCATCTCATGTGCCCCGTTCACCATTTTCTCTTACTGGGAACTTGGCTTCTCTCTCTCCTGTCTGCAGGTCAGGCCACACATGTGACCCTGCAGGAACAGCCTGACCCACAGGGAAGTGGGAGAGGACTCTTGGTCAAGAACTGTAGTGACAGGGCAAGGGGGAATGGGATAAAACTGCAAGAGTTGGAAGAGATTTGATGATGGGAAGAAGTTCTTTACTCTCAGGGTGCTTGTCCCTGACACAGGGACCAGAGCAGTGAGGCTGTCGATGCCCCATCCCCAGCAACGTCCAAAGCCAGGTGGGACAGGGGCCGCATCCACCTGCTCTGCTGGGAGCTTGCTCAGCTTGGAACCACATCATCTTCAGGGTCCCTTCAAAGCCAAACCATTCAAGGATTGGATCATTCTGCCATCCCCATCTCCCACTGCACAGCACCCCTGAATCTTCAGTGACATCACAGCTCCCAGAGGGTTCCAGGTGCAACGTCCAGGACCTGGAAACCAGCACAGCAGACACTGCAACGGCTGCCAAGGGTCAGTTGCTGCTCACTCTGCGCTCTGACCCTCAGCGCTGAGCTGCTGCTGCTGCCTGGGCTTTTCCTGACGCCTGCTCTGGAGCGCCAATCCTGCAGGATGTGCACAGCTGTGCCCATGGAGGTACAGTGCCATGCCAGGCAGGGGGCACCTGGCTTGGGCAGGCTGCAGCCATGTGGGAATGGATGGTGTGGGACAGGAAGCCCACTGGGAGATTGTGCTGCCCCTTGCAGACTGACAGAGACACCGTGGAGGCGATGGAAGTGGACCAGGGGCTGGATGAGGAAGAGATGATGGAGGTGGACTCCTCCTCTACTTCCATGTCCTCCCCTGTTGAGGACATGGAAGTAGACGAGGAGGAGACCATCGAGGAGATGGAGGTGGACGTGGATGATGAAATGGAAGATATGGAAGTGGACGAGAAGGATGAGGAGGAGCCCATGGTCCTTGGATGAAGATGGTGCCCCACAGGTAAGACAGGCAGATGCTTCCCACGCCCTGCCCACACACACACTGGGTCCCCTGACGCCAGGCTGGGGCTGGGCTGGATGGCCCCGCTCAGGGACACGGTGCCCGCAGGGGGCCTGGATTGTGCTGCCACAAGCACCAGCCCCGGCCTGCCCTGCGCTTGCCTGGGGCCACGCCAGCCCTGCCAGCCCCGGCCCAGCCCCTGGGGCCCAGCTGCCAACCCTGCTGGGCCCAGTGCTGCCAGCTGAGTCCAGCTCTGCTGCTTCCTTTCTTACAGGACTCATGCACATGATGGCACTGATCCGATGCCTTTGTAAACACGTTTGGAAGTTTAGAAGTTCCTTGTAAATACGTTCACTACGTTCCAAGTTCCCTGTAAATGTGTTCACAACGTTCAAAGTTTTCTGTAAATACGTTTTGAAGATTGTTACCCCATCGGATCCCATGTAAATATCTTCTGTACATTGTTGTTGTTGTTGTTATAACGATTGTTATAATGACACACGTTCTGTAAATCCTAGATTTGCCGATCTTCGGCAAATAAATCATTTTTCTTTTTAAAACCTGACTCCTCTTGGCCATTCCTTTGGGCACAGGCACCCTTTGGGCACTTGTGGGTTCCATTTGTTCCACGTTCCCAGGGCTGGAGGTCTCTCAGCGTGCTGGCACGGCCACCCCGGGGCTGGGAGTCCCTGTGCACAGGGGCTCCCACTGACACCACTCCTGGCACTGGGCGCTGCTGCTCTTCCTGCCCTGGGGCACAGCGCTGTCCCCAAGGGCTCAGCTCTCACCAGCTCCCACACAGGGGGCTCTCACAGCACTGGCCCCTGCAGCCATGCCACCAAAGCAGCCAGCAAACCTTCAGCCACCCTTCCTGCTGCAGACACAGGCACTCCTGGGCCCAGAGCTGCCAGCAGGCCACAGCCCTGCAAAATCCACCTGCACACTCTCAAGGCCCCCACAGCCTTGGCAACTGGGCCAGCTACACCTGGGCTGCTGCAGGGGCAGATCTTTCAGCCTTGCAGCCTCCACAGGCCCTGGGCTCTGCTTTCCAGGCTGCTCTGCACTGCCCTGAGCCCGCATTGTTCCAGAGACAAAAGCCAAGCCAGGGCATCCTCACCCTGCCCGCATTCCTGCTGCTGCCAGCGGCCACCGGGCCCTGGGCCCCACTCGGGTGACAGCTGCAGGGACAGGGCAGCCTGTGCTGGCCAGGGGGCACGGGGCTTTGCGCCCTGGGGCTGCTGCTGCTGCTGCTGCTGCTGGGGGCCCCGAGCTCAGCCCCTGCCCGGCCAGCTGCCCCCAAAGCCCCACACTCCCCAAGCATCCCCATCACACCTGCCAGGGGCAAATCCCACGGGCTTCAGGAAAGAAATTCCCCATAGTGACTAAACCAAGGGGTCCAAGGGGAAAGTCAGCACCAGCTGAGGTTTACAGCACCTTTACAAAGGTGGCTGCAGGGCAGGTGAGATCTCCAGGGCCTCTGGCAGGGCCTGCTCTGCACGTGAGCCTGTGCGCCTGCTCCCAGTGGGACACAGCACCGGGCTCAGACCAGCCCTCAGCCCTCCACACCTGATCCCAACCAGCAGGCTCAGAAAGCAGTTTCAGACCACTTCCTCTAGATATTTCAAAGGACTAAATGTCATTCAAGGAAGCCACCTTGCACATTCAGTTTTGGTGTCGTGGCATGAGAAGCCCTGAAGGTGCCTCTGAATGTGCACTCGGCCTTTCCACTGCCATCCCATAGGGAACACAAAGGACAGGCCTCAGCTTTCAGCACTGCTGAGCTCCTCAATGAAGTCACAAATGAAGTCTCAGGAAGTAGTAGTTTTTTGGAGGTCCAGGGGCCTGCCACTGCAACTCTAACACCTCATTAGTGCTATGACAAACTTAAGTAAGTTGCGGCACCCCTCTAAAGCAATGATCTTGCCCATTGGCTTTTGTGGGGTCATGGGGATTCAGGTAATTTTCATGATATCATGAAGTTTTTTCTTTCCTTATATGTACTCCCCTAGGTGTTCTCCCCTTTCTTATCCTCTATTGGTCCTAAGTTACTGCATACAAGGTCCTTTTTTCCCGCATATAAAACCTTGTGTGCCCAGCCTCATTTTGTCTCCCTCCCTGGACCCTCTCCAGCACAAACCACACTGTTTGGAGTTCCACACAAACGCTCCTCTCTTGCCTCATCCATCATCCATTCAAGCAAGCCTGCTCCCAGCTCTGGGAGTGCACGTCTCTCACACAGGCTGGCTGTGGACATGCCACAACAAGGGGTGCACAAACAGGGACCTTCTTTGAGAATTCCTGAGAGCGATTCCAGTGACGATTCCACTGTTCCACCGTCACGGGACAGAAGACACCTTGGGTCAGCCTCCGCCCTGGAGTGAGACCTGAGTTTTATCAGGGCTTGCTGAAGGCAGCGTTGGCACCCTCCAGCAGCAACAGGGACGACTCGATGGACAAAGCCCACGAGATATTTTGAAACACCTGCATCCAGAGCCACCAGAGCAGGGAGCTGGGGGACAGCCACCAGCAGTGCAAGATCTTTGGGTCATATTTTAGTCCTGGGGGTGGGCAGCCCTTTACATCAGGGGCAGCTCTAGGTAACAAATTATCCAAAGATGAGAGGGACATATATGTTCCAGTTAGGGACGCTCTCCTTTCAGAATGGAAGACTTTTACTAAGGGAAGTTTGAAGTCGTTTGTTCATTGGCTGTTTACGGAGCTCCCAGACATTTCTGTTGATTCAGTTCATCATGTAGCATTTTGGGACTGAGATAGGGAAAGACTCTATCTTTTGCAAACTCAGGGAGTGATAAGAGTTGCAGCATTTTCCACAATTTTTCACATGTTTTATGGAGTTTTCTCAAGGGTTCAAAGTTCTAATATTCAACCCAGACTTTCTGTTCTGCCCCCCGCATTCCTGAACCCACTGACACCATTAGGATGAGAGACAGAAACTGCTGTAAAGCACAGACGAGCCACCTGCTGTCTGCCATCTCCCCTCCTTCTCTACCCCGTGTCCTGGTCGGTACAGATCACACAGGCCTGGATTCTAGCCTAACCCCTTCTCCAGTACCTCTCCTCCCTGGATCCCCCTCAGGTAGCTCACAAAATGGAGTGCCTCCTCTGGAGGGGGTTGTCAATGTCAAACTCCCTCCCAACCCCAGCTCTCTCATCAAATCCTCCCCCTGTGTTGGATCCCCCCCCTGCGTCAGGTACCACCCCTGCATTGGGATCCAGCGCTTCCTTGCCTACTCCCGCTGCCCTACCCCCTCCAACTCAGCCCCGTTGCGGATCCCACACTGTCAGAGCCGGAAGTGTGAGGGGCGGTAACCGGAAGGCCGCCATCTTGGCTACCGGAGGCCCACAACACCGGGCCTGGCCAGTCACCCCAAGGCCCCGCTCCTCTGCCAAAGAACAAGTTCCCTCTTCTGGAGAGGAGAGGGAAGGGTCATCCCTCCTTCAGCATGAGCCTGAGGATTCTTAGACAAGGATGTGGAAGCTGGAGACAGAAGAGGGGGACTGGGAATTGGTAGCTAAAATACAAGAAGCACCGGTGCAGAAGCAAAGGGAGGCTAAGCCCCAATTGGAAGCTGCCACACACGGGACATGAAAGACCTTTATAAAGCAGCGAAAGACCATGGGAGGGGCTTGCCCTATATTAATCATTTGTTAAATACCATCTATCCAATACATGTGTTGGTGCCCCACAATTTGTGCCATTTTATGCGCATCCTACTTTCTCCCACTGAAATTATTCTGTGGGAAGGAATGGGGAAAAAACTACTACAACAACTATTAAAAGACTATGCTAGAGAAGACAGGTGGGCACACCTAACACTAGACCATCTAGCCAGGGAGGAAGATTTCACTAAACCTCATTCAATAGACCTTCCTTGAGCTCTGTTAGAAGAGACCTGCAGGGACCTGGGAAATCCCTTCTAAAATTTATTGATCACCTTACACAAGCAATAGAGAAGAAAGTTGAACATCCAAAAGCCAGGAAGGTACTGCTTACTAAACTTGCTGAAACAAATGCTAAAAACACCTTTAAAGATATTTTACCTTCTCAACAGAAGCCTAGCCCTCAACAGAAAGCCTACCATTGCACAAATGGTCGAGGCATGCACCATTAGGCCATCCTTATACTGTAATGCTACCCGAGATAATGCTTCCTGTCACGGTGTAGTAGAGGTGCTAGTAGCCGCCCAGGTTATTCCCTGGCACACACGTGAAAAAGGACCTTGCTTTAAATGTGGCGAGATGAGGCATTCTCAATAGAATTGTAAAAATACAGGCTATTACGAGGGACCTTCTAGGTTTCACAGCCACTGCTCTCACTGCCCCCCCTTGTCCACACGCTTTCCAAAACCAGCTAAACCGGTGGCCTGCGGGAAACCCCACACAGGCACAGAAAGGCCCCGCGCAATGACTCCAAATGCGAGGCCGTTCTGCCCTACTCTCCCCAACATCGTGGAGAACCAGCACAGCGACCTTCTCAGATCCAGCGGGACAGCTTGATCACTGCACAAAACTCGACAGAAGACAGCTCTGCCCTGGAACCTAAAGGAAGCTAGTAGGAGCCTTTTCAATTCCAATCCACAATATTTATGGTCACCATATTCCCACAGTAAAATACAGGCCTGAAGGATGGCCCAAAGACATTTTGATTTAAACCAACGTCAGGGAAGGGATGCAGACACTCACTCTACTACCTGAGGTACTCGCCTTGACCTCTTTGCAGGAGATAACTGTCCAGGCTCTATGCTTAGACCCTCCACTTTTCATTGCAAAAGGAACAGTTATAGCCAGAGCCATCCTCCTACTGGACTTGATCACCACACCAGCTGATCCAGTGGTGATGTGGGCACAGACAACAGGCAGAAACAGACCCATTCTAAAGTGTGCTTTGTCATGTAAAGGGAGAAAGAGATGTCTTTCAGGACTATTAGATACAGGAGCTGACATCACCATAATTTCCCTCTCTGATTGGCAAAAAGAATGGCCCCTGGTTCCAGCTGCTGGGGTAATTTTAGCCATTGCGAGAGCCACTACCAGCTTCTGGAGTCAAGGTACCATCTGCATGGAAGGTCCTGAGGGCACAGTTGCTACAGTAAGATCATTCATCACCCAGGCACCAATAACAATTTGAGAAGACCTCCTGTCCCAATGGGGGACAGGGCTAGAGATCCTATCCACACCGCAGGATTTCTAGACAGGGCCACAGAGCAGCGCACCACACTTCAGTCAACCTGGAAGATCAACGACCCCATATGGGTGGATCAGTGGCCCCTTTCAGGCAGAAACTTAAAGGACCTGCAGTGTCCCACGTTCAGGAGCAGCTGTCTGTGGGCCACATTGTACCATCTACTTCCCCCTGCAATGTGCCTGTCATTATCATATGAAAAAGACTAGAGGTGGCTGCTGCAGGACCTCCGGAAAATCAACGAGGGCATTGAGGACATGGCTGCCCTCCAGTCCAGCCTGCCTTGAGCCTCCATGATACCCCGACACTGGTAGATACTTGTCATACATCTAAATGACTGCTTTTTTTGACTTCTCCTTGCACCCCAATGAAAGCCCCTTGTTTGCTTTTTCCATCCCCAAATCGACAAGCACCTTAACAGAGGTGCCAGTGGACTGTATTGCCTCAAGGGAATGAAGAAGAACCCAACTACTTGTCAGTGCCTTGCAGCCCAAATTCTTTCACAAAGCCGGACAAGATGTCCTAATGCTATCATTTTTCATTACATGGACCATATATTAGTTTGTGCAGAAGCTCTGATCATTTTGGACTTTGCAGTACAGGATGTCATCACTGTGGTACAGGAGAGAGGTTTTGAGATTGCAACAGATAAAGCCCAAAAGACAGACCCCTGGAAGGAGTTCGGCCTACAAAGCACAGAGAGAACCATCACAGACTAAACACTGCAATCAAGGACAACCCAAAGACTCTGCATGAATTCCACCAGCTCTGTGGAAGCATCAGTTGGGTATGCTCACTGCTGGGAATCACTACAGTAGATCTCGTGCCACTGCTCCTGCTCCGTAAAGGCAGTGAAGGACTCGATTCCCGCAATCACTGACACCAGAGGCAGAAGCAGCTGTACAAAAGGTCTCCTGGGTGATTCAAACCAAACAGGCACACAGATACCACCTTAATTTTCCTTTCTCTCTGGCAATCCTTGGTGGAAGTCCAAAATTCCATACATTATTGTTTCAGTGGGACTATACTATTTCAGATCGCCAAATACAAATTGAATGTGTCTTCAGAGCACACACACCTACTAAAATGATAACAACCCAACAGAAAGTTATTACACAACTAATCAGGAAAGATAGAAAACATCAGTGCTCCCTTACAGGAACAGAACTTGTGACTATATATTAGTTCTCACTCCGGAGCACCTCAATTGCCTACTTCAAACATCTGAACCACTGCAATATGCCTTAGATAGTTTTTGAACAGGCTGGGATCAGCCACCAATTCTACCATCAAACCATTCCTGCGCCGCACAGCATGTTCAATATTACCTGAGACCCGTCAAGATCCATTGTAGCCACCTGCCCAAATTGTCAGGAACATGGCCTTGCTTCTCTCGGAGCCGCAGTCAATCCAAGAGGACTAGAGAGTCTCCACATCTGGCAATCAGACATCACACACTAAGCTCCTTTGGACAGACTAAAGTACATCCACGTCTCAATCGATGCCTTTACCAGTGTGATTTTTGCCTCTGTCCATGCTGGAGAAAAATCAGAAGGTGCTATAAAACATTACTTTTTTGTTTTTTCCACCCTAACAATTCCACAGGAAATTAAAACTGATAATGCTCTTGCTTATACCTCACACTGATTCCAACAAGTTTCTGACCACTGGGGTATAAAACATGTCACAGGCATACCACACTCCACCACAGGATAGTCCATAGCTGAGAGGACCCACTGATCCATCAAAAGGATCCTTGGGGTAATCCAGATATTATCTTCCGTTGACAGACTGGCCAAGGCCTTTTACGTACTCAACTTTTTGAACAACGCATTTATGGAGCCAAATCCCCTAGTCATCAGGCATTTTACTAATTCAACTGCAGCCCAATTAAAAGACCAGCCACCTCTGTTGAGCTAAGACCCTGAATCTAAACAAATTAAGCCCTTTTCCATTAATTACTTGGGGAAGAGAAGATGCCCTTGTCTCTACAGCAACACTCCAAAGATGGATCCCAGCAAAATACACTAAAACTGTTTCTGGGAATAGTGAGGCAAACACCAGAGCCACCATCAGAAGAACAGAATGGAAGCCTAATGAGACAGCAGCAGCCTGGGAAAGAACAACAAGGACAGAAGAAGATCTCCTAAGCAGCATTGACCACACACAACAAGACCAAGATAGCTCAGACACCTCTAACCAGGATATATGAAGTAACATTTGTAAAAGCTATATTTTAGCATTGCTATAAGATTCTTCTAATAAGCTGTTTTCACACTCTTGGCTTACAGAAGAGAAAGTTTAGTGGGACCTGAACTTACGTTTCATCTTCTACACACTTTATCTGTTTACTTTTAGCCCAACCAAGCCTCCAGATACTAAATTAGCCCAAGTCAGAGGATGCCGCCGTTGGTTGCCGCTGCAGTAGAGAACTGGATGCTCCTCACTGAGCCGCATGCCTTCAGCTGCCTGCTTCCACAGACAAGCCACAATTTCTTGTCCACGGCCATGGCTGTCAGGCACTACAAGGCATGTGTTTTTTCAACCTGCTGTCACATAGGGAGTCAGTATATCAGGGCATCCAGCTGCTAAAAATCAAGGAAAGAAGATCCAGATGGAAGGCAACTATGACTGGTTCACTGGACTTTTCAAACACTGGGGGATAAAAGGCTGACTTTCTTGTTTAGTTAAGACTGTTTTGTGGACTTGGTTTATTGTATTCATTGTGTGGGTTATTTTATCCATTATGCTAAATATCTGCAAAACTCTGTGGCTGAAGCCTTCTTTATAGACAACAAAAAGGGGAAGTTCTGGGGCCCAGGGGCCGACCATTGGAGCTGTAATATCTCTGGGCAAAGTGACCAAGGTAAAAGAGAGACACCGCTCTGAATGCAATGGTCTCGCCCATGGGCATTTCCAGGCTCATGGTGATGCAGCACGTTTTGTTGGTATCACCAAGTTCAACTGCAGTATTTTTCTTATATGTACTCACTCGAGTTCTCCCCTCTCTTATACTATTTTGGACCTGGCTTACTGCAATGCTACCCCGATTTCTCCCCGTCATTTTCCCGCTGTGTGCGCAGCCCCATTTTGTCTCCCTTCCTGGACCCTCTTCAGTGTAATCCACTGAAGCGTTTGCAGATCCACACAAAGATCCCTCTCTCACCTCGTTCACCAGCAGTTTAAGCAAGCATGCTCCCAGCTCTGGGAGTGCAGGTCACTCAAAGAGGCTGGCTGTGGACAGGCTGAAACACAGGAACTGAGTGCTCAAGGGAACCTGGCCTCTAATAAAAGGCATGAATCCCAAAGCACACCCAACGCAAAGCCCTGCATGTCTCTTCTTTATGCTCCTTCTCTCAGTCCTCATGCCACTTTCCCCACTTTGTCTGACTGGGTACTTGGCTTCTCTCTCTCCTCTCTGCAGTTTCAGCTACACGTGTGACCCTGCAGGAACAGCCTGACCCAGGGAAGTGGGAGAGCACTCTTTGTCAGGAACTGTAGTGAGAGGACGCGGAGGAATGCGATCAAATTGTAAGAGGCAGAAGAGATTTGATGATGGGAAGAAGTTCTTTACTCTCAGGGGGCTTACCCCTGACACAGGGACCAGTGCAGAGAGGCTGTGGATGCCCCATCCCCAGCAATGTCCAAGGCCAGCTGGGACAGGGGCCGCATCCACCTGCTCTGCTGGGAGCTTGCTCAGCTTGGAACCACATCATCTTCAGGGTCCCTTCCAAGCCAAACCATTCAAGGATTTGATCATTCTGCCATCCCCATCTCCCACTGCACAGCACCCCTGAATCTTCAGTGACATCACAGCTCCCAGAGGGTTCCAGGTGGAACGTCCAGGACCTGGAAACCAGCACAGCAGACACTGCA
Organism: Melospiza melodia melodia; assembly: GCF_035770615.1. Lineage (NCBI taxonomy): Eukaryota > Metazoa > Chordata > Aves > Passeriformes > Passerellidae > Melospiza > Melospiza melodia. The sequence continues at coordinate 3,282,173 of NC_086207.1, forward strand.
ACGGCTGCCAAGGGTCAGTTGCTGCTCACCCTGCGCTCTGACCCTCAGCGCTGAGCTGCAGCTGCTGCCTGGGCTTTTCCTGAAGCGTGCTCTGGAGCGCCAATCCTGCAGGATGTACACAGCTGTGCCCATGGAGGTACAGTGCCATGCCAGGCAGGGGGCACCTGGCTTGGGCAGGCTGCAGCCATGTGGGAATGGATGGTGTGGGACAGGAAGCCCACTGGGAGACTGTGCTGCCCCTTGCAGACTGACAGAGACACCGTGGAGGCGATGGAAGTGGACCATGGGCTGTATGAGGATGAGATGATGTCCTGTTGAGGACATGGAAGTAGACGAGGAGGAGACCATCGAGGAGATGGAGGTGGACGTGGATGATGAAATGGAAGATATGGAAGTGGACGAGAAGGATGAGGAGGAGCCCATGGTCCTTGGATGAAGATGGTGCCCCACAGGTAAGACAGGCAGATGCTTCCCATGCCCTGCCCACACACACACTGGGTCCCCTGACGCCAGGCTGGGGCTGGGCTGGATGGCCCCGCTCAGGGACACGGTGCCCGCAGGGGGCCTGGATTGTGCTGCCACAAGCACCAGCCCCGGCCTGCCCTGCGCTTGCCTGGGGCCACGCCAGCCCTGCCAGCCCCGGCCCAGCCCCTGGGGCCCAGCTCCCAGCCCTGCTGGGCCCAGTGCTGCCAGCTGACTCCAGCTCTGCTGCTTCCTTTCTAACAGGACTCATGCACAGGATGGCACCAATCAGATGAATTTGTAAATATGTTTGAAAGTTCTGAAGTTTCCTGTAAATATGTTTTCTACATTAGAAGTTCTCTGTAAATACGTTTTGAAGATTGTTACCCCATTGGATCCCATGTAAATATGTTCTGTACGTTGTTGTTGCTGTTGTTATAACGATTGTTATAACGACACATGTTCTGTTAATCCTAACATGTTCTGTAAATCCTAGCTTTGCTGATCTTCGGCAAATAAATCATGTTTCTTTTAAAAACCTGACTTCTCTTGGCCATTCCTTTGGGCACAGGCACCCTTTGGGCACTTGTGGGTTCCACTTGTTCTACGTTCCCAGGGCTGGAGGTCCCTGGGGGTGCTAGCACAGCCACCCCGGGGCTGGGGGTCCCTGTGCACAGGGGCTCCCACTGACACCACTCCTGGCCCTGGGCACTGCTGCTCTTCCTGGCCTGGGGCACAGCGCTGTCCCCAAGGGCTCAGCTCTCACCAGCTCCCACACAGGGGGCTCTCACAGCACTGGCCCCTGCAGCCATGCCACCAAAGCAGCCAGCAAACCTTCAGCCACCCTTCCTGCTGCAGACACAGGCACTCCTGGGCCCAGAGCCGCCAGCAGGCCACAGCCATCCAAAATCCACCTGCACGCTCTCAAGGCCACCACAGCTTTGGCAACTGGGCCACCTGCACCTGGGCTGCTGCAGGGGCTGATCTTTAGGCCTTGCAGCGTCCAAAGGCCCTGGGCTCTGCTTCCCAGCCCGCTCTGCACTGCCCTGAGCCCGCATTGTTCCAGAGACAAAAGCCAGGCCAGGGCATCCTCACCCTGCCCGCATTCCTGCTGCTGCCAGCGGCCACCGGGCCCCGGGCCCCACTCAGGTGACAGCTGCAGGGACAGGGCAGCCTGTGCTGGCCAGGGGGCACGGTGCCTTGCGCCCTGGGGCTGCTGCTGCTGCTGCTGCTGCTGGCGCCATGGGCCCAACAGGGCCCCGAGCTCAGCCCCTGCCCGGCCAGCTGCCCCCAAAGCCCCACACTCCCCAAGCATCCCCATCACACCTGCCTGGGGGAAATCCCATGGGCTTCAGGAAAGAAATTCCCCATAGTGACTAAACCAAGGGGTCCAAGGGGAAAGTCAGCACCAGCTGAGGTTTACAGCACCTTGCCAAAGGTGGCTGCAGGGCAGGTGAGATCTCCAGGGCCTCTGGCAGGGCCTGCTCTGCACGTGAGCCTGTGCGGCCGCTCCCAGTGGGACACAGCACCGGGCTCAGGCCAGCCCTCAGCCCCTCACAGCTGATCCCAACCAGCAGGCTCAGAAAGCTCTTTCAGATCACTTCCTCTAGATATTTCAAAGGTCTAAATGTCATTCAAAAACCCAAACTCTAGATTTTGTTTTGTTGCAGCATGAGAAGCCTTGAAGGTGCCTCTGAATGTGCACTCAGGGCACTTCCACTGCCATCCCAAAGGGATCACAAAGGACTGGCCTCAGCTTTCAGCACTGCTGAGCTCCTCACCCAGCAATGAAGTCTGAGGCAGAGGCAATGTTTTGCAGGCCGGGGGGCCTACCACTGGAATAGTAATACCTGATGACAATGATATAGAATTAAAGAAAGGTGAATAACCCCTCTGAATACAATATTCTTGCTTATAGTCTTTTGTGGGATCATGCAGATTCAGCACATTTTCTTGATATCATGAACTTCCTCCTTTCCTTATATATACTCCCCTAGGATGTTCTCCCCTCTCCTAACCCCTATTAGTCCTGAATTACTGCATACAAGGTCCTTTTTTCCCCCCTGAAAATCCTTGTGTGCCCACCCCCACTTTGTCTCCCTCCCTGGACCCGCTCCAGCGCATTCCACAGTATTTGCCCTTCCACACATAGATCCCTCTCTTGCCTCATCCATCATGCATTCCAGCAAGCCTGCTCCCAGCTCTGGGAGTGCATGTCTCTCACAGAGGCTGGCTGTGGACACGCCACAAGGGCTGCCCAAACAGGGACCTTCTTTGAGAATTCCTGAGAGCCACTCCAGTGAGGATCCGGCTCTTCCACCGTCATGGGACAGAAGACGCCTCAGGTCAGCCACGGCCCTGGAGTGGGACCTGAGTTTTATCAGAGTTTGCTGAAGGCAGCGTCAGCACCCTCCAGCAGCAACAGGGCCTGCTCAGCTGGTGAAGCCCAGGGGACATTTTGAAACCTCTGCATCCAGCGCCACCAGAGCAATCAATGGGGAGACAGCCGCCTGCAGTGCAGGATCCTTGGGCGATTTTTCAGTCCTCTGGGTGGGCCACCCTTTACATCAGGGGTAGCTCTGCGTAACAAATTATCCAATCCTTCGAGGGATATAAAATTTCCAGTTCAGGAGGTTCTCCTTTTAGAGGGGAAGACTTTTGCTATGGGAAGTCGGAGGTCGTTTGTTCATTGGCTCTTTAAAGAGTTCCCAGTCATGTTTTTGTATTCTGTTCAACTTATTGCATTCTGGGACTGAGTTAGGGAAAGTCTCCATTCTTAGAAAACTCTGGGAGTGAGAAGAGTTGCAAAATTTTTCCCACTTTTTCATATGATTTATAGAGTTTTCTCAAGGGTTCAAAGTTCTAATATTCAACCCAGACTTTCTGTTCTGCCCCTGGCATTCCTGACCCCACTGATACCAAGATAAGTATGAGAGACGGAAACTGCTGTAAAGCACAGATGAGCAACCTGCTGTCTGACATCTCCCGTCCTTCTCTACCCCCCTGACCACGTCTGTACAGATCACACCGGCCTGGATTCTATGCTAACCCATTCTCCAGTACCTCTCCTCCCTGGATCCCCCTCAGGTAGCTCACAAAATGGAGTGCCTCCTCTGGAGGGGGTTGTCAATGTCAAACTCCCTCCCAACCCCGGCTGTTTTATCGTGTCCTCCCCCTGTGTGGGTCCCAGCTCTGCATCAGGTACCACCCCTGCATTGGGATCCAGCGCTTCCTTGCCTACTCCCGCTGCCCTACCCCCTCCAACTCAGCCCCATTGCGGATCCCACACTGTCGGAGCCGGAACTGTGAGGGGCGGTAACCGGAAGGCCGCCATCTTGGCTACCAGAGGCCCACACCACCGGGCCTGGCCAGTCACCCCAAGGCCCCGCTCCTCTGCCAAAGAACAAGTTCCCTCTTCTGGAGAGGAGAGGGAAGGGTCATCCCACCTTGAGCATGAGCCTGAGGATTCTTGGCAGAGGATGGAGAAGCTTGTGGCTGAAGAGGGGGACTGGGAACTGGTAGCTAAAATACAAGCAGCACCGGTGCAATACCAGAGGGGGGCTAACCCCTGATGGGAAGCTGCCACACACGGGAGATGAAAGACCTTTATAAAGCATCAAAAGACCATGGGAGGGGCTCACAGTATTTTAATAATTTCTTAAATGGCGTCTTTGCTGCACATGTAATGGGGCTCACGATCTGTGCCATTTTATGCACATCCTACTCTCTCCACTGTATTTGTTCTGTGAGAAGGAATGGAGAAAAAATCTAATGCGACAACTCTTAAAAATTATGCTAGAGAAGACAGGTGGGCACACCTAACACTAGTCCATCTAGCCCGGGAGGAATATTTCATTAAACCTGAGAATCACGCAAGACACCTTCCCTGAGCTCTGTTAGAAGAGATAAAAGTGCTGAAAAGACAGCTCTCATGCAGACACCCAATGGAGGAACACCTACTCTAGATTTCACAGACAATCTGCAGGGACCTGGGAATAATTTATAAAATTTAGTGACCACCTTACACAAGCAATAGAGAAGCAAGTTGAACATCCAAAAGTCAGGAAGGTACTACTTCCTACCCTTGCTGAAACAAATCTTAACAACACCTGAAAAGACATATTACCCTCTCTACCCCTCACCCCAAAGCCTACCATTGCACAAACGGTCAAGGCATGCACCCTTAGGGCAACCATACACCATGAGGCCAGCGTACATAAGGCTACCAGTCAGGGTGTAGAAGAGGTGCTAGTAGCCTCCCAAGCTATTCCCTGACATACACATGAAAAATGACCTTGCTTTAAATATGGGGAGATGGGGAGATGAGGCATTTTTGACAGAATCGTAAAAATACAGGCTGTTAGCAGGGACCTTCTAGGTGTCACAGCCACTGCTCTCACTGCCCCCCTCGTCCACACGCTTTCCAACACCAGCAAAACCGGTGGCCTGCGGGAAACCCCACACAGACACAGAAAGGCCCCGCGCAATGACTCCAAATGCGAGGCTGTTCTGCCCTACTCTCCCCAACATCGTGGAGAACCAGCACAGCGACCTTCTCAGATCCAGCGGGACAGCTTGATCACTGCAGAAAACTCGACAGAAGACAGCTCTGCCCTGGAACCTAAAGGCAGCGGGTAAGCGCCTTTTCAATTCCAATCCACGATATCTATGTTCACCATATTCCAAAAGGCAGGCCTGACGGACAGCCCAGAGACATTTTGATTTTAACCAACACCAGGGAAGGGATGCAGACACTCACTCTACTACCTGAGGTAGCCTTGACCTCTTTGCAGGAGATAACTCTCCAGGCTCTGTGCTTAGACTCTCCCCTTTTTATTCCAAAAGGGACAGTTATAGCCAGAGCCAACCTCCTAGTTGACATGATCACCACATCACTGATCCAACGGTGTTGTGGGCACAGATTACGGGCCCAAATAGACCCATTCTAAAGTGTGCTTTGTCAGGAAAAGGGAGAAAGAGATGTCTTTCAGGACTATTACATACAGGAGCTGACATCACCATAATTTCCCTTTCTGATTGGCAAAAAGAATGGCCCCTGGTTCCAGCTGCTGGGGTAATTATTAGCTACCAGGGGAGCCACTACCAGCTTCTGGAGTCAAGGTACCATCTGCATGGAAGGTCCTGAGGGCACAGTTGCTACAGTAAGATCATTCATCACCCAGGCACCAATAACAATTTGTGGAAAGGCCTCTTGTCCCAAAGCGGGACAGGGCTAGAGATCCTATCAACACCTCAGGATTTCTAGACGGGGCCACAGACCAGCACGCCACACTTCAGTCAACCTGGAAGACCAACGACCCCATATGGGTGGATCAGTGGCCCTTCCCAGGCAGAAAGTTAAAGGCCCTGCAGTCCCACTTGCAGGAGCAGCTGCCTGTGGGCCACATTGTACCATCTACTAGCCCCTGCAATGTGCCTGTCATTATCATATGAAAGCCGGGCAAAGACAAGAGGCGGCTCCTGCAGGACCTCAGGAAAATCAACGAGGTCATTGAGGACATGGGTGCCCTCCAGTCCAGCCTGCCCTCAGCCTCCATGGTACCTCGAGATTGCCGATGGTGCGCCATGCCGTAGTTGTGGGTGGCATCTTTTGGAGTCCTGCAATATTTCAGATATCTTGTTCGACCTTTAGGCTGTGATTGGTGGAGCCTGAGCATAGGAAGAGCATTGCTTTGAAGATTGCACGGGTTGAGATGTGAAGGAAGGCTAGTTCAGGGAGGTTTAGTCCAATTGTAATTTTATTACACAGTTATTGGCAGAGGGTTGTTATAGATCTTAATGACTACTTTTTTGATGCCCCCATGCATCCAAATGACATCCCCTGGTTTGCCTTGTCCGCCCCTAAACCACCAAACACCTTTACAGAGGTACCAGTGGACTGCATTGCCTCAAAGAAAGAAGAGTAGCTCAACTATTTGGCAATGGCTTTGAGCCCAAAACCTCTCGCCCTGACGGAAAAGAAATCCTAATGCTATCATTTTTTATTACATGGACGATACAGTCATTTGTGCAGAAGCTCAAATCATTTTGGACGTTGCAGTACAAGATGTCATCACTGAGGTACAGCAGAAGGGTTTTGAGATTGCAGCAGATAAATTTCAAAAGACAGGAAGTACCTTGGACTAATGTGCACAGAGAGAACCATCACACCCCAAACACTGCACATCAAGGACAACCCAAACACTCTGCAAGAACTCCAAACACTCTGTGGAACAATCAGCTGGGTAGGTTCACTCCTGGCAATCACCACAGAAGATCTCATGCCACTGTTCCTGCTCCCTAAAGGCAGAGAAGGACTTGATTCCCGTGATCACTGACACCAGAGGCAGAAGCAGCTGAACAAAATGTCTCCTGGGTGATTCAAACTAAACAGGCACACAGATACCACCCTAATTTTCCTTTCTCCCTGGCAATCCTTGGTGGAAGTCCAAAATTCCATACATTATTGTTTCAGTGGGACTATACTATCTCAGATCCTGATAATAATTGAATGCGTTTTCAGAGCACACCAACCTACTAAAACAATATCAACCCAACAGAAAGTTATTGCAGAACTAGTGCAGAAAGCCTAGAGAGCGTCTGTGCTCCCTTGCAGGAATAGACCTTGTGAATATTTACTTACTTCTCACTCAAGAGCCCCTCAATTGTCTACTTCAAACATTTGAACCACTGCAATACGCCTGAGATCATTTTTACACATATTAGGATCAGCCATGAATTCTACCACCAAAATATTCCTGCGCTGCACAGGATGTTCAAAATTACCCCAGACCCGGCAAGATCCATTGTAGCCACCTGCCCAAATTGTCAGGAACATGGCCTTGCTTCTGTCACAGCAGGAGTCAGTCCAAGAGGACTAGAGAGTGTCCACATCTGGCAATCAGACATCACACACTAAGCTCCTTTGGACAGACTAAAATACATCCACGTCTCAATCAACGCCTTTACCAGTGTGTTTTTTGGCTCTGTCCATGCTGCAGAAAAATCAGAAGATGCTATAAAACATTACTTTTTCGTTTTTTCCACCTTAGCACTTCCACAGGAAATTAAAACTGATAATGCACTTGCTTATACCTTGCACTGATTCAAACAAGTTTCTGACCACTGGGGTATAAAACATGTCACAGGCATACCACACTCCGCCACAGGACAGTCCATAGACGACAGGGACAACTGATCCATCAAAAGGATCCTTGATCAACTGAGAGGGGTAATCCAGATATTATCTTCCATTTACAGACTGGCCAAGGCCTTTTACGTATTCAACTTTTTGAACAACTCATTTATGGAGACAACTCCCCCAGTCATCAGGCATTTTACTAATTCAGCTGCACCCAATTAAAAGAAAAGCCACCTGTGTTGCTCAAAGAACCTGAATCTAAACAATTTATGGGCACCTACCCATTAATTACTTGGGAAAGAGGAGATGCCCTTGTCTCTACAGTAACACTCCTAAGATCGATCTCAGCAAAATACATTAAAACTCTCTCTGGGAACGGTGAGGCAAACACCAGAGCCACCATCAGAAGAACAGAATTGAAGCCTAAGAGAGACAGCAGCAGCCTGGGAAAGAAGGAGAAGGACAGAAGAAGATCTCCTAAGCAGCATTGACCACACACAACAAGACCAAGACAGCTCACACACCACTAACCAGGATATATGAATTTTCATTTGTAAAAGCTATATTTTAGCACTGATATATGATTCTTCTAATAAGCTGTTTTCACACCCTTGGCTTACAGAAGAGAAAGTTTAGTGGGACCTGAACTTACGTTTCATCTTCTACTCACTTTATCTGTTTATTTTTAGCCCCAACCAAGCCTCCAGACACTAAATTAGCCCAAGTCAGAGGATGCTGCCATTTGTAGCTGCTGCAGTAGAGAACTGGATGCTCCTCACTGAGCCGCATGCCTTCAGCTGGCTGCTTCCACAGACAAGCCACAATTTCTTGTCCACGGCCATGGCTGTCAGGCACTACAAGGCATGTGTTTTTTCAACCTGCTGTCACATAGGGAGTCAGTATATCAGGGCATCCAGCTGCTAAAAATCAAGGAAAGAAGATCCAGATGGAAGGAAACTACGACTGGTTCAGTGGACTTTTCAAACACTGGGGGATAAAAGGCTGACTTTCATCTTTAGTTAAGCTGTTTTGTGGACTTGGTTTATTGCATTCATTGTGTTGGTTATTTTATCCATTATGCTAAATGCCTGCAAAACTCTATGGCTGAAGCCTTCTTTATAGACAACAAAAAAGGGAAGTTCTGGGGGCCGAGGGGCCGACCATTGGAGCTGTAATACCTCTGGGCAAAGTGACCAAGGTAAAAGAGAGACATCGCTCTGAATGCAATGGTCTCGCCCATGGGCATTTCCAGGCTCATGGTGATGCAGCACGTTTTGTTGGTATCACCCAGTTCAACTGCTGCATTTTTCTTATATGTACTCACTCGAGTTCTCCCCTCTCATATACCATTTTGGACCTGGCTTACTGCAATGCTACCCCGATTTCTCCCCGTCATTTTCCCGCTGTGTGCGCAGCCCCATTTTTTCTCCCTTCCTGGACCCTCTTCAGTGTAATCCACTGAAGTGTTTGCAGATCCACACAAAGATCCCTCTCTCACCTCGTTCACCAGCAGTTTAAGCAAGCATGCTCCCAGCTCTGGGAGTGCAGGTCACACACAGAGGCTGGCTGTGGACAGGCTGAAACACAGGAACTGAGTGCTCAAGGGAACCTGGCCTCTAATAAAAGGCATGAATCCCAAAGCACACCCAACGCAAAGCCCTGCATGTCTCCTCTTTATCCTCCTTCTCTCAGTCCTCATGCCACTTTCCCCACTTTGTCTGACTGGGTACTTGGCTTCTCTCTCTCCTCTCTGCAGGTTCAGCTACACGTGTGACCCTGCAGGAACAGCCTGACCCAAGGAAGTGGGAGAGCACTCTTGGTCAGGAACTGTAGTGAGAGGACGCGGAGGAATGCGATCAAACTGTAAGAGGTAGAAGAGATTTGATGATGGGAAGAAGTTCTTTACTCTCAGGGGGCTTATCCCTGACACAGGGACCTGTGCAGAGAGGCTGTGGATGCCCCATCCCCAGCAACGTCCAAAGCCAGGTGGGACAGGGGCCGCAGCAACCTGCTCTGCTGGGAGCTTGCTCAGCTTGGAACCACATCATCTTGAGGGTCCCTTCCAAGCCAAACCATTCAAGGATTGGATCATTCTGCCATCCCCATCTCCCACGGCAGTGGGGCCCTGAATCTTCAGTGACATCACAGCTCCCAGAGGGTTCCAGGTGGAACGTCCAGGACCTGGAAACCAGCACAGCAGACACTGCAACGGCTGCCAAGGGTCAGTTGCTGCTCAGTCTGAACTCGGACAATCAGCACTGAGCTGCTACTGCTGCTGCCTGGGCTTTTCCTGAAGCGTGCTCTGGAGCGCGAATCCGGCAGGATGTGCTCTGCTGTGCCCATGGAGGTACAGTGCCATGCCAGGCAGGGGATACCCGGCTTGGGCAGGCTGCAGCCATGTGGGAATGGATGGTGTGGGCCAGGAAGCCCACTGGGAGATTGTGCTGCCCCTTGCAGACTGACAGAGACACCGTGGAGGCGATGGATGTGGACCATGGGCTGGATGAAGAGGAGATGATGGAGGTGGACTCCTGCTCTACTTCCATGTCCTCCCCTGTTGAGGACATGGAAGTAGACGAGGAGGACAACACCGAAGAAATGGAAGTGGATGAGGAGGATGACACCGAAGAGATGCAAGTTGATGAGGAGGATGAGGAGGAGCCCATGGTCCTTGGATGAAGATGGTGCCCCACAGGTAAGACAGGCAGATGCTTCCCACGCCCTGCCCACACACACACTGGGTCCCCTGACGCCAGGCTGGGGCTGGGCTGGATGGCCCCGCTCAGGGACACGGTGCCCGCAGGGGGCCTGGATTGTGCTGCCACAAGCACCAGCCCCGGCCTGCCCTGCGCTTGCCTGGGGCCACGCCAGCCCTGCCAGCCCCGGCCCAGCCCCTGGGGCCCAGCTTCCAGCCCTGTTGGGCCCAGTGCTGCCAGCTGACTCCAGCTCTGCTGCTTCCTTTCTAACAGGACTCATGCACAGGATGGCACAGATGTCACGACTTTGTAAATATGTTTGAAAGTTCTGAAGTTTCCTGTAAATATGTTTTCTACGTTTGAAGTTCCCTGTAAATATGTTTTGAAGATTGTTACCCCATCGGATCCCATGTAAATATGTCCTGGACATTACTGTTGATGTTGTTATAACGATTGTTATAACGAAACATGTGCTGTAAATCCTAGGTTTGCCGATCTTCAGCAAATAAATCACGTTTCTTTTTAAAACCTGACTTCTCTTGGCCATTACTTTGGGCACAGGCAGCCTTTGCACACTTGTGGGTTCCATTTGTTCCACGTTCCCAGGGCTGGAGGTCTCTCAGCGTGCTGGCACAGCCACCCCGGGGCTGGGGGTCCCTGTGCACAGGGGCTCCCACTGACACCTCTCCTGGCACTGGGCACTGCTGCTCTTCCTGGCCTGGGGCACAGCGCTGTCCCCAAGGGCTCAGCTCTCACCAGCTCCCACACAGGGGGCTCTCACAGCACTGGCCCCTGCAGCCATGCCACCAAAGCAGCCAGCAAACCTTCAGCCACCCTTCCTGCTGCAGACACAGGCACTCCTGGGCCCAGAGCTGCCAGCAGGCCACAGCCCTGCAAAATCCACCTGCACACTCTCAAGGCCCCCACAGCCTTGGCAACTGGGCCACCTGCATCTGTGCTGAAGCAAGGACAGATCTTGCAGCCTTGTAGCTTTCAAAGGCCCTGGGCTCGGCTTTCCAGCCTGCTCTGCAGTGCCCTGAGCCCGCATTGTTCCAGAGACAAAAGCCAGGCCAGGGCATCCTCACCCTGCCCGCATTCCTGCTGCTGCCAGCGGCCACCGGGCCCTGGGCCCCACTCAGGTGACAGCTGCAGGGACAGGGCAGCCTGTGCTGGGCGGGGGGCACGGGGCTTTGCGCCCTGGGGCTGCTGCTGCTGCTGCTGCTGCTGCTGGGGGCCATGGGCCCAACAGGGCCCCGAGCTCAGCCCCTGCCCGGCCAGCTGCCCCCAAAGCCCCACACTCCCCAAGCATCCCCATCACACCTGCCAGGGGGAAATCCCACGGGCTTCAGGAAAGAAATTCCCCATAGTGACTAAACCAAGGGGTCCAAGGGGAAAGTCAGCACCAGCGGATGTTTACCCATCTTTACAAAGGTGGCTGCAGGGCAGGTGAGATCTCCAGGGCCTCTGGCAGGGCCTGCTCTGCACGTGAGCCTGTGCGGCTGCTCCCAGTGGGACACAGCACCGGGCTCCGGCCAGCCCTCAGCCCCTCACAGATGATCCCAACCAGCAGGCTCAGAAAGCACTTTCAGACCACTGCCTGCACATATTTCAAAGGACTACATGTCGTTCAAGGAAGCCACCTTGCACAATTTGTTTTGGTGTCGTGGCATGAGAAGCCATGAAGGTGCTTCTCAATGTGCACTCAGGGCACTTCCACTGCCATCCCAAAGGGAACACAAAGGACAGGCCTCAGCTTTCAGCACTGCTGAGCTCCTTACTAGCAATGATATCTCAGGAGGACGCAGGGTTGTGCAGGCCCAGGGGCCTATTTACTGGAACTATGCTACCTCATGACAAAAATGAAAAATTAAAGTAAAGTGAGGCCGCCCTCAAAATACAATGTTCTATCAGTTTTATCAAGGCTTGCTAAATGCAGCGTCGGCACCCTCCAGCAGCATGAGGGATGAGGGCTGGCTGAGCTGCCGAAGCCCAGGGGACATTTTGAAACATCTGCATCCAGCGCCACCAGAGAAATCAATGGGGAGACAGCCGCCTGCAGTGCAGGATCCTTGGGTGATTTTTCAGTCCTCGGGGTGGGTCACCCTTTACATCAGCTCTGCGTAACAAATTATCCAATCCTTAGAGGGATATATAATTTCCAGTTTGGGAGGTTCTCCTTTTAGAGGGGAAGACTTTTGCTATGGGAAGTCAGAAGTCGTTTGTTCATTGGCTCTTTAAAGAGTTCCCAGTCATTTTTGTGTATTCTGTTCAACTTATAGCATTCTGGGACTGAGTTAGGGAAAGTCTCTATTTTTAGAATACTCAGGGAGTGAGAAGAGTTGCAAACTTTTTCCCACTTTTTCATATGATTTATAGAGTTTTCTCAAGGGTTCAAAGTTCTAATATTCAACCCAGACTTTCTGTTCTGCCCCCCGCATTCCTGACCCCACTGATACCAAGATAAGTGTGAGAGACGGAAACTACTATAAAGCACAGACAAGCCACCTGCTATGTGCCATCTCCCCTCCTTCTCTACCCCCTGCCCACGTCTGTACGGATCACACAGGCCTGGATTCTAGCCTAACCCATTCTCCAGTACCTCTCCTCCCTGGATCCCCCTCAGGTAGCTCACAAAATGGAGACCCTCCTATGGAGGGGGTTGTCAATGTCAAACTCCCTCCCACCCCCGGCTGTTTTATCGTGTCCTCCCCCTGTGTGGGTCCCAGCTCTGCGTCAGGCACCACCCCTGCATTGGGATCCAGCGCTTCCTTGCCTACTCCCGCTGCCCTACCCCCTCCAACTCAGCCCCGTTGCGGATCCCACACTGTCGGAGCTGGAAGTGTGAGGGGCGGTAACCGGAAGGCCGCCATCTTGGCTACCAGAGGCCCACACCACCAGGCCTGGCCACTCACCCCAATGCCCCGCTCCTCTGCCAAAGAACAAGTTCCCTCTTCTGGAGAGGAGAGGGAAGGTTCATGCCACCTGGAGGATGAGCCTGACGATTCTTGGCAGAGGATGGAGAAGCTCGCGGCTGAAGAGGGGGACTGGGAATTGGTAGGTAAAATACAAGCAGCACCGGTGCAGTACAAGAGGGGGGCAAACCCCGGATTGGGAAGCTGTCACACAAGGGAGATGAAAGATCTTTGTAATGCAGCGAAACACCATGGGAGGGGTCACCGTATTTTAATAATTTTTTAAATGGCGTCTTTGCTGCACATGTAATGGTGCCTCACGATCTGCTCCATTTTCTGCACATCCGACTTTCTCCCACTGAAATTTTTCTGTGGGAAGGAATAGGGAAAAAAATAATACAACATCCATAAAAGGCTATGCTAGAGAAGACAGGTGGGCACACCTAACACTAGTCCATCTAGCCCGGGAGGAATATTTCATTAAACCTGAAAATCACGCAAGACACCTTCCCTGAGCTCTGTTAGAAGAGATAAAAGTGCTGAAAAGACAGCTCTCATGCAGACACCCAATGGAGGAACACCTACTCTAGATTTCACAGACAATCTCCAGGGACCTGGGAATAATTTATAAAATTTAGTGACCACCTTACACAAGCAATAGAGAAACAAGTTGAACATCCAAAAGTCAGGAAGGTACTACTTCCTACCCTTGCTGAAACAAATCTTAACAACACCTGAAAAGACATATTACCCTCTCTACCCCTCACCCCAAAGCCTACCATTGCACAAACGGTCAAGGCATGCACCCTTAGGGCAACCATACACCATGAGGCCAGCCTACATAAGGCTACCAGTCAGGGTGTAGAAGAGGTGCTAGTAGCCTCCCAAGCTATTCCCTGACATACACATGAAAAATGACCTTGCTTTAAATATGGGGAGATGGGGAGATGAGGGATTGTTGACAGAAGCGTAAAAATACAGGCTGTTAGCAGGGACCTTCTAGGTGTCGCAACCACTGTCCTCACTGCCCCCCTTGTCCACACGCTTTCCAACACCAGCAAAACCGGTGGCCTGCGGGAAACCCCACACAGACACAGAAAGGCCCTGCGCAATGACTCCAAAGCAAGGCCATTCCGCCCTACTCTCCCCAACATCGTGGAGAACCAGCACAGCGACCTTCTCAGATCCAGCGGGACAGCTCGATCGCCGCACAAAACTCGACGGAAGACAGCTCTGACCTGGAACCTAAAGGCAGTTAGTAGGAGCCTTTTCAATTCCAATCCACGATATTTATTTTCACCATATTCCGACAGCAAATACAGGCCTGAAGAACAGGCCAGAGACATTTTGATTTTAACCAACACTAGGGAAGGGATGGAGACACTCACTCTACTACCTGAGGTACTCGCCTTGACCTCTTTGCAGGAGATAACTGTCCAGGCTCTGTGCTTAGACTCTCCCCTTTTTATTCCAAAAGGGACAGTTATAGCCAGAGCCAACCTCCTAGTTGACATGATCACCACATCACTGATCCAACGGTGTTGTGGGCACAGATTACGGGCCCAAATACACCCATTCTAAAGTGTGCTTTGTCAGGAAAAGGGAGAAAGAGATGTCTTTCAGGACTATTACATACAGGAGCTGACATCACCATAATTTCCCTTTCTGATTGGCAAAAAGAATCGTCCCTGGTACCCGCTGCTGGGGTAATTATTCGCTACCAGGGGAGCCACTACCAGCTTCTGGAGTCAAGGTACCATCTGCATGGAAGGTCCTGAGGGCACAGTTGCTACAGTAAGATCATTCATCACCCAGGCACCAATAACAATTTGTGGAAAGGCCTCTTGTCCCAAAGCGGGACAGGGCTAGAGATCCTATCAACACCTCTGGATTTCTAGACGGGGCCACAGACCAGCACGCCACCCTTCAGTCAACCTGGAAGACCAATGACCCCATTTGGGTGGATCAGTGGCCCTTCCCAGGCAGAAAGTTAAAGGCCCTGCAGTCCCACGTGCAGGAGCAGCTGCCTGTGGGCCACATTGTACCATCTACTAGCCCCTGCAATGTGCCTGTCATTATCATATGAAAGCCGGGCAAAGACAAGAGGCGGCTCCTGCAGGACCTCAGGAAAATCAACGAGGTCATTGAGGACATGGGTCCCCTCCAGTCCAGCCTGCCCTCAGCCTCCATGGTACCTCGAGATTGCCGATGGTGCGCCATGCCGTAGTTGTGGGTGGCATCTTTTGGAGTCCTGCAATATTTCAGATATCTTGTTCGACATTTAGGCTGCGATTGGTGGAGCCTGAGCATAGGAAGAGCATTGCTTTGAAGATTGCACGGGTTGAGATGTGAAGGAAGGCTAGTTCAGGGAGGTTTAGTCCAATTGTAATTTTATTACACAGTTATTGGCAGAGGGTTGTTATAGATCTTAATGACTACTTTTTTGATGCCCCCATGCATCCAAATGACATCCCCTGGTTTGCCTTGTCCGCCCCTAAACCACCAAACACCTTTACAGAGGTACCAGTGGACTGCATTGCCTCAAAGAAAGAAGAGTAGCTCAACTATTTGGCAATGGCTTTGAGCCCAAAACCTCTCGCCCTGACGGAAAAGAAATCCTAATGCTATCATTTTTCATTACATGGACGATACAGTCATTTGTGCAGAAGCTCAAATCATTTTGGACGTTGCAGTACAAGATGTCATCACTGAGGTACAGCAGAAGGGTTTTGAGATTGCAGCAGATAAATTTCAAAAGACAGGAAGTACCTTGGGCTAATGTGCACAGAGAGAACCATCACACCCCAAACACTGCACATCAAGGACAACCAAACACTCTGCAAGAACTCCAAACACTCTGTGGAACAATCAGCTGGGTAGGTTCACTCCTGGCAATCACCACAGAAGATCTCATGCCACTGTTCCTGCTCCCTAAAGGCAGAGAAGGACTTGATTCCCGTGATCACTGACACCAGAGGCAGAAGCAGCTGAACAAAAGGTCTCCTGGGTGATTCAAACTAAACAGGCACACAGATACCACCCTAATTTTCCTTTCTCCCTGGCAATCCTTGGTGGAAGTCCAAAATTCCATACATTATTGTTTCAGTGGGACTATACTATCTCAGATCCTGATAATAATTGAATGCGTTTTCAGAGCACACCAACCTACTAAAACAATATCAACCCAACAGAAAGTTATTGCAGAACTAGCGCAGGAAGCCTAGAGAGCATCTGTGCTCCCTTGCAGGAATAGACCTTGTGAATATTTACTTACTTCTCACTCAAGAGCCCCTCAATTGCCTACTTCAAACATTTGAACCACTGCAATACGCCTTAGATCATTTTTACACATATTAGGATCAGCCATGAATTCTACCACCAAAATATTCCTGCGCTGCACAGGATGTTCAAAATTACCCCAGACCCGGCAAGATCCATTGTAGCCACCTGCCCAAATTGTCAGGAACATGGTCTTGCTTCTGTCACAGCAGGAGTCAGTCCAAGAGGACTAGAGAGTGTCCACATCTGGCAATCAGACATCACACACTAATCTCCTTTGGACAGACTAAAATACATCCACGTCTCAATCAACGCCTTTACCAGTGTGTTTTTTGGCTCTGTCCATGCTGCAGAAAAATCAGAAGATGCTATAAAACATTACTTTTTCGTTTTTTCCACCTTAGCACTTCCACAGGAAATTAAAACTGATAATGCACTTGCTTATACCTTGCACTGATTCAAACAAGTTTCTGACCACTGGGGTATAAAACATGTCACAGGCATACCACACTCCGCCACAGGACAGTCCATAGACGACAGGGACAACTGATCCATCAAAAGGATCCTTGATCAACTGAGAGGGGTAATCCAGATATTATCTTCCATTTACAGACTGGCCAAGGCCTTTTACGTATTCAACTTTTTGAACAACTCATTTATGGAGACAACTCCCCCAGTCATCAGGCATTTTACTAATTCAGCTGCAGCCCAATTAAAAGAAAAGCCACCTGTGTTGCTCAAAGAACCTGAATCTAAACAATTTATGGGCACCTACCCATTAATTACTTGGGAAAGAGAAGATGCCCTTGTCTCTACAGCAACACTCCTAAGATCGATCTCAGCAAAATACATTAAAACTCTCTCTGGGAACGGTGAGGCAAACACCAGAGCCACCATCAGAAGAACAGAATGGAAGCCTAAGAGAGACAGCAGCAGCCTGGGAAAGAAGGAGAAGGACAGAAGAAGATCTCCTAAGCAGCATTGACCACACACAACAAGACCAAGACAGCTCACACACCACTAACCAGGATATATGAATTAACATTTGTAAAAGCTATATTTTAGCACTGATATAAGATTCTTCTATAAGCTGTTTTCACACCCTTGGCTTACAGAAGAGAAAGTTTAGTGGGACCTGAACTTACGTTTCATCTTCTACTCACTTTATCTGTTTATTTTTAGCCCCAACCAAGCCTCCAGACACTAAATTAGCCCAAGTCAGAGGATGCTGCCATTTGTAGCTGCTGCAGTAGAGAACTGGATGCTCCTCACTGAGCCGCATGCCTTCAGCTGGCTGCTTCCACAGACAAGCCACAATTTCTTGTCCACGGCCATGGCTGTCAGGCACTACAAGGCATGTGTTTTTTCAACCTGCTGTCACATAGGGAGTCAGTATATCAGGGCATCCAGCTGCTAAAAATCAAGGAAAGAAGATCCAGATGGAAGGAAACTACGACTGGTTCAGTGGACTTTTCAAACACTGGGGGATAAAAGGCTGACTTTCATCTTTAGTTAAGCTGTTTTGTGGACTTGGTTTATTGCATTCATTGTGTTGGTTATTTTATCCATTATGCTAAATGCCTGCAAAACTCTATGGCTGAAGCCTTCTTTATAGACAACAAAAAGGGGAAGTTCTGGGGCCCAGGGGCCGACCATTGGAGCTGTAATACCTCTGGGCAAAGTGACCAAGGTAAAAGAGAGACATCGCTCTGAATGCAATGGTCTCGCCCATGGGCATTTCCAGGCTCATGGTGATGCAGCACGTTTTGTTGGTATCACCCAGTTCAACTGCTGCATTTTTCTTATATGTACTCACTCGAGTTCTCCCCTCTCATATACCATTTTGGACCTGGCTTACTGCAATGCTACCCCGATTTCTCCCCGTCATTTTCCCGCTGTGTGCGCAGCCCCATTTTTTCTCCCTTCCTGGACCCTCTTCAGTGTAATCCACTGAAGCGTTTGCAGATCCACACAAAGATCCCTCTCTCACCTCGTTCACCAGCAGTTTAAGCAAGCATGCTCCCAGCTCTGGGAGTGCAGGTCACACACAGAGGCTGGCTGTGGACAGGCTGAAACACAGGAACTGAGTGCTCAAGGGAACCTGGCCTCTAATAAAAGGCATGAATCCCAAAGCACACCCAACGCAAAGCCCTGCATGTCTCCTCTTTATCCTCCTTCTCTCAGTCCTCATGCCACTTTCCCCACTTTGTCTGACTGGGTACTTGGCTTCTCTCTCTCCTCTCTGCAGGTTCAGCTACACGTGTGACCCTGCAGGAACAGCCTGACCCAAGGAAGTGGGAGAGCACTCTTGGTCAGGAACTGTAGTGAGAGGACGCGGAGGAATGCGATCAAACTGTAAGAGGTAGAAGAGATTTGATGATGGGAAGAAGTTCTTTACTCTCAGGGGGCTTATCCCTGACACAGGGACCTGTGCAGAGAGGCTGTGGATGCCCCATCCCCAGCAACGTCCAAAGCCAGGTGGGACAGGGGCCGCAGCAACCTGCTCTGCTGGGAGCTTGCTCAGCTTGGAACCACATCATCTTGAGGGTCCCTTCCAAGCCAAACCATTCAAGGACTGGATCATTCTGCCATCCCCATCTCCCACGGCAGTGGGGCCCTGAATCTTCAGTGACATCACAGCTCCCAGAGGGTTCCAGGTGGAACGTCCAGGACCTGGAAACCAGCACAGCAGACACTGCAACGGCTGCCAAGGGTCAGTTGCTGCTCAGTCTGAACTCGGACAATCAGCACTGAGCTGCTACTGCTGCTGCCTGGGCTTTTCCTGAAGCGTGCTCTGGAGCGCGAATCCAGCAGGATGTGCTCTGCTGTGCCCATGGAGGTACAGTGCCATGCCAGGCAGGGAGCACCTGGCTTGGGCAGGCTGCAGCCATGTGGGAATGGATGGTGTGGGACAGGAAGCCCACTGGGAGATTGTGCTGCCCCTTGCAGACTGACAGAGACACCGTGGAGGCGATGGATGTGGACCATGGGCTGGATGAAGAGGAGATGATGGAGGTGCACTCCTGCTCTACTTCCATGTCCTCCCCTGTTGAGGACATGGAAGTAGACGAGGAGGACAACACCGAAGAAATGGAAGTGGATGAGGAGGATGACACCGAAGAGATGCAAGTTGATGAGGAGGATGAGGAGGAGCCCATGGTCCTTGGATGAAGATGGTGCCCCACAGGTAAGACAGGCAGATGCTTCCCACGCCTTGCCCACACACACACTGGGTCCCCTGACGCCAGGCTGGGGCTGGGCTGGATGGCCCCGCTCAGGGACACGGTGCCCGCAGGGGGCCTGGATTGTGCTGCCACAAGCACCAGCCCCGGCCTGCCCTGCGCTTGCCTGGGGCCACGCCAGCCCTGCCAGCCCCGGCCCAGCCCCTGGGGCCCAGCTCCCAGCCCTGCTGGGCCCAGTGCTGCCAGCTGACTCCAGCTCTGCTGCTTCCTTTCTAACAGGACTCATGCACAGGATGGCACAGATGTCACGACTTTGTAAATATGTTTGAAAGTTCTGAAGTTTCCTGTAAATATGTTTTCTACGTTTGAAGTTCCCTGTAAATATGTTTTGAAGATT
Source organism: Melospiza melodia melodia (assembly GCF_035770615.1). NCBI lineage: Eukaryota > Metazoa > Chordata > Aves > Passeriformes > Passerellidae > Melospiza > Melospiza melodia. Next base: position 3,302,242 of record NC_086207.1, read on the forward strand.
GTTACCCCATCGGATCCCATGTAAATATGTCCTGGACATTACTGTTGATGTTGTTATAACGATTGTTATAACGAAACATGTGCTGTAAATCCTAGGTTTGCCGATCTTCAGCAAATAAATCACGTTTCTTTTTAAAACCTGACTTCTCTTGGCCATTCCTTTGGGCACAGGCACCCTTTGGGCACTTGTGGGTTCCACTTGTTCCACGTTCTCGGGGCTGGAGGTCTCTCAGCGTGCTGGCACAGCCACCCCGGGGCTGGGGGTCCCTGTGCACAGGGGCTCCCACTGACACCACTCCTGGCACTGGGCGCTGCTGCTCTTCCTGGCCTGGGGCACAGCGCTGTCCCCAAGGGCTCAGCTCTCACCAGCTCCCACACAGGGGGCTCTCACAGCACTGGCCCCTGCAGCCATGCCACCAAAGCAGCCAGCAAACCTTCAGCCACCCTTCCTGCTGCAGACACAGGCACTCCTGGGCCCAGAGCTGCCAGCAGGCCACAGCCATGCAAAATCCACCTGCACGCTCTCAAGGCCCCCACAGCCTTGGCAACTGGGCCACCTGCATCTGGGCTGCTGCAGGGGCTGATCTTGCAGCCTTGTAGCTTTCAAAGGCCCTGGGCTCTGTTTCCCAGCCTGCTCTGTATTGCCTTGAGCCCGCATTGTTCCAGAAAAAAAACCAAGCCAGGGCATCCTCACCCTGCCCGCATTCCTGCTGCTGCCAGCGGCCACCTGGCCCTGGGCCCCACTCGGGTGAGAGATGCAGACACAGGGCAGCCTGTGCTGGCCAGGGGGCACGGGGCTTTGCGCCCTGGGGCTGCTGCTGCTGCTGCTGCTGGGGGCCATGGGCCCAACAGGGCCCCGAGCTCAGCCCCTGCCCGGCCAGCTGCCCCCAGAGCCCCACACTCCCCAAGCATCCCCATCACACCTGCCAGGGGCAAATCCCACGGGCTTCAGGAAAGAAATTCCCCATAGTGACTAAACCAAGGGGTCCAAGGGGAAAGTCAGCACCAGCTGATGTTTACAGCACCTTGACAAAGGTGGCTGCAGGGCAGGTGAGATCTCCAGGGCCTCTGGCAGGGCCTGCTCTGCACGTGAGCCTGTGCAGCTGCTCCCAGTGGGACACAGCACCGGGCTCAGGCCAGCCCTCAGCCCCTCACAGCTAATCCCAAGGAGCAAGCTCAGAAAGCACTTTCAGACCACTGCCTGCACATATTTCAAAGGACTACATGTCGTTCAAGGAAGCCACTTGGCACATTTAGTTTTGGTGTCGTGGCATGGGAATCCATGAAGGTGCTTTTCAATGTGCACTCAGGGCAATTCCACTGCCATCCCAAAGGGAACACAAAGAACAGGCCTCCGCTTTCAGCACTGCTGAGCTCCTTACTTGCAATGATATCTCAGGAGGACGCAGGGTTGTGCAGGCCCAGGGGCCTATTTACTGGAACTATGCTACCTCATGACAAAAATGACAAATTAAAGAAAAGTGAGTCCGCCCTCAAAATACAATGTTTTATCAGTTTTATCAAGGCTTGCTGAATGCAGTGTCGGCACCCTCCAGCAGTATGAGGGATGAGGGCTGCCTCAGCTGCCGAAGCCCAGGGGACATTTTGAAACCTCTGCATCCAGCGCCACCAGAGCAATCAATGGGGAGACAGCCGCCTGCAGTGCAGGATCCTTGGGTGATTTTTCAGTCCTCTGGGTGGGTCACCCTTTACATCAGGGGTATCTCTGCGTAACAAATTATCCAATCCTTAGAGGGATATATAATTTCCAGTTCGGGAGGTTCTCCTTTTAGAGGGGAAGACTTTTGCTAAGGGAAGTTGGAAGTCGTTTGTTCATTGGCTCTTTAAAGAGTTCCCAGTCATTTTTGTGTATTCTGTTCAACTTATAGCATTCTGGGACTGAGTTAGGGAAAGTCTCTATTTTTAAAAAACTCAGGGAGTGACAAGAGTTGCAAACTTTTTCCCACTTTTTCATATGATTTATAGAGTTTTCTCAAGGGTTCAAAGTTCTAATATTCAACCCAGACTTTCTGTTCTGCCCCTGGCATTCCTGACCCCATTGATACCAAGATAAGTATGAGAGACGGAAACTGCTGTAAAGCACAGACAAGCCACCTGCTGTCTGACATCTCCCCTCCTTCTCTACCCCCCTGACCACGTCTGTACAGATCACACAGGCCTGGATTCTAGCCTAACCCATTCTCCAGTACCTCTCCTCCCTGGATCCCCCTCAGGTAGCTCACAAAATGGAGTCCCTCCACTGGAGGGGGTTGTCAACGTCAAAATCCCTTCCAGCCTCAGCTCTCTCATCGGGTCCTGCCCCTATGTTGGGTCCCAGCTCTGCATCAGGTACCACCCCTGCATTGGGATCCAGCGCTTCCTTGCCTACTCCCGCTGCCCTACCCCCTCCAACTCAGCCCCGTTGCGGATCCCACACTGTCGGAGCCGGAAGTGTGAGGGGCGGTAACCGGAAGGCCGCCATCTTGGCTACCGGAGGCCCACAACACCGGGCCTGGCCAGTCACCCCAAGGCCCCGCTCCTCTACCAAAGAACAAGTTCCCTCTTCTGGAGAGGAGAGGGAAGGGTCATCCCACCTTCAACATGAGCCTGAGGATTCTTGGCAGAGGATGGAGTAGCTCCTGGCTGAAGAGGGGGACTGGGAATTGGTAGCTAAAATACAAGCAGCACCGGTGCAGTACCAGAGGGGGGCTAACCCCTGAGGGGAAGCTGCCACACACGGGAAATGAAAGACCTTTATAAAGCATCAAAAGACCATGGGAGGGGCACACCGTATTTTAATAATTTCTTAAATGGCGTCTTTGCTGCACATGTAATGGGGCTCACGATCTGCGCCATTTCATGCACATCCTACTCTCTCCACTGAATTTGTTCTGTGAGAAGGAATGGGGAAAAATCTAATGCAACACCTATTAAAAGATTATGCTAGAGAAGACAGGTGGGCACACCTAACACTAGTCCATCTAGCCCGGGAGGAATATTTCATTAAACCTGAGAATCACGCAAGACACCTTCCCTGAGCTCTGTTAGAACCAATAAAGGTGCTGAAAAGACAGCTCTCATGCAGACACCCAGTGGAGAATCACCTACTCTAGATTTCACCGACATTCTCCAGGGACCTGGGCAATCCTTTCTAAAATGTATTGACCACCTCACACAAGCAATAGAGAAACAAGTTGAACATCCAAAACCCAGGAAGGTACTCCTTACTAAACTTGCTGAAACAAATGCTAATAACACCTGTAAAGACATATTACCTTCTCTACCACTCATCCGAAAGCCTAGCATTGCACAAATGGTCGAGGCATGGACACTTAGGGCATCTTTACGCCCAATTCCAGCCTAGCTAAGGCTACCAGTCGGGGTAGTAGAGGTGCTAGTAGCCTCCCAGGTTATTCCCTGACATACACATGAAAAAGGACCTGGCTTTAAGTGTAGGGAGATGGGGCATTTTCAACCGAATTATAAAAATAAAGGCTATACTAGGGACCTTCTAGGTGTCACAGCCACTGCCCTCACTGCCCCCCTCGTCCACATGCTTTCCAACACCAGCTAAACCGGTGGCCTGCGGGAAACCCCACACAGACACAGAAAGGCCCCGCGCAATGACTTCAAATGCGAGGCCGTTCTGCCCTACTCTCCCCAACATCGTGGAGAACCAGCACAGCGACCTTCTCAGATCCAGCGGGACAGCTCGATCGCTGCAGAAAACTTGACAGAAGACAGCTCTGTCCTGGAACCTAAAGGCAGCTGGTAAGCGCCTTCTCAATTCCAATCCATGATATTTACGTTCACCACATTCCCACAGGCAAATACAGGCCTGAAGGACGGCCCAAAGACATTTTGATTTTAACCAACACCAGGAAAGGGATGCAGACACTCACTCTACTACCTGAGGTACTCGCCTTGACCTCTTTGCAGGAGATAACTGTCCAGGCTCTATGCGTAGACCCTTTTCATTCCAAAAGGGACAGTTATAGCCAGAGGCATCCTCCTAATTGACATGATCACCACACCAGCTGATCCAATGGTGATGTGGGCACAGACAACAGGCAGAAATACACCCATTCTAAAGTGTGCTTTGTCAGGAAAAGGGAGATAGCGGTTTATTTCAGGACTATTAGATACAAGAGCTGATGTCACCATAATTTCCCTCTCTGACTGGTTAAAAGAATGGCCCCTGGTTCCAGCGGCTGGGAGAATTATTCGCTACCAGGGGAGCCACTACCAGCTTCTGGAGTCAAGGTACCATCTGCATGGAAGGCCCTGAGGGCACAGTTGCTACAGTAAGATCATTCATCACCCAGGCACCAATAACAATTTGTGGAAAGGCCTCTTGTCCCAAAGCGGGACAGGGCTAGAGATCCTATCAACACCTCTGGATTTCTAGACGGGGCCACAGAGCAGCACGCCACACTTCAGTCAACCTGGAAGACCAATGACCCCATATGGGTGCATCAGTGGCCCCTCCCAGGCAGAAAGTTAAAGGACCTGCAATCCCACGTGCAGGAGCAGCTGCCTGTGGGCCACATTGTACCATCTACTAGCCCCTGCAATGTGCCTGTCATTATCATATGAAAGCCTGGCAAAGACAAGAGGCGGCTCCTGCAGGACCTCAGGAAAATCAACGAGGTCATTGAGGACATGGGTGCCCTCCAGTCCAGCCTGCCCTCAGCCTCCATGTTACCTTGAGATTGCCGATGGTGCGCCATGCCGTAGTTGTGGGTGGCATCTTTTGGAGTCCTCCAATGTTTCGGATATCTTGTTTGCCATCTAGGCTGTGATTGGTGGAGCCTGAGCATAGGAAGAGCATTGCTTTGAAGATTGTACGGGTTGAGATGTGAAGGAAGGCTAGTTCAGGGAGCTTTAGTCCAATTGTACCTATGATTACCCTGTTATTGGCAGATGGTTGATATAGATCTTAATGACTACTTTTTTGACACCCCCATGCAGCCCAATGACACCCTCCTGGTTTGCCTTTTCCATCACTAAATTGACAAGCACCTTTACAGAGGTACCAGTGGACTGCATTGCCTCAACAAATGAAGAGTAGCCCAAATATTTGTCAACGGCTTGATGTCCAAATTGTCTCGCCCTCATGCTAATCGCTTTTCATTATATGGACCATATAATGAACATCCTCATGCTATCATTTTTCATTACATGGACGACACAGTCGTTTGTGCAGGAGCTCAAATCATTTTGGATGTTGCCGTACAAGATGTCATCATTGCGGTACAGGAGAGAAAGGTTTTAACATTGCAGCAGATAAAGTCCAAAAGACAGCCCCCTGGAAGGATCTTGGCCTGAAAGCAAAGGGAGAACCAGCACACCCTAAACACGGCACATCAAGGACAACCCAAAGACTCTGACAGAACTCCAAACGCTCTCTGGAAGCATCTGTTGGGTAAGTTTCACTGCTTGGAATCACCACAGAAGATCTCACGCCACTGTTCCTGCTGCTCCTAAAAGGCAGTGAAGGACTCGATTCCCCCGATCACTGACACTGGAGGCCTAAGCAGCTGTACAAAATGTCTCCTGGGTGATTCAAAGTAAACAGGCACACAGACACCACCCTCATTTTCCTTTCTCCCTGGCAATCCTTGGTGTAAGTCCAATATTCCATACATTATTATCGATGCGACCCAACATTCTCAGATCCCCTGATAGAAATTGAATCCCTTTTCAAAGCACACCAACCTACTAAAACAATACCAACCCCACAGAAAGTTATTGCAGAACTAATCAGGAAAGCTAGAGAGCGTCTGTGCTCCCTTGCAGGAACAGACCTTGTGAATATATACTTACTTCTCACTCCAGAGCCCCTCAATTGCCTACTTCAAACATCTGAACCACTGCAATAGGCCTTAGATAGATTTTGGACAGGCAAGGATCAGCCACCAATTCTACCATCAAAACATTCCTGTGCTGCTCAGGATGTGCAAAACTGCCTAAGACCCAGCAAGATCCCTTGTAGCCACCTGCCCAAATTGTCAGGAACATGGCCTTGCTTCTCTCAGAGCCACAGTCAATCCAAGAGGACTAGAGAGTCTTCAGATATGGCAATCAGACATCACACATTAACCCCCCTTTTGGCAGACTAAAATACATCCACTTCTAAATCGATGTCTTTTCCAGTGTGATTTTCACCTTTGCCCATGCTGGTGAAAAATCAGAAGATGCTATAAAACATTACTTTTTCATTTTTTCCACCTTAGCACTTCCACAGGAAATTAAAACTGATAATGCACTTGCTTATACCTTGCACTGATTCCAGCAAGTTTCTGACCACTGGGGTATAAAACATGTCACAGGCATACCACACTCCACCACAGGACAGTCCATAGACGACAGGGACAACTGATCCATCAAAAGGATCCTTGATCAACTGAGAGGGGTATTCCAGATATTATCTTCCATTGAGAGAAAGGCAAGGCCTTTTATGTACTCAGCTTTTTGAACAACTCATTTATGGAGACAACTCCCCCAGTCATCAGCCATTTTACTAATTAGACTGCAGCCCAATTAATAGAAAAGCCACCTGTGTTGCTCAAAGACCCTGAATCTGATCAAATTATGGGCCCTTTTCCATAAATTACTTGGGGAAGAGGAGATGCCCTTGTCTCTACAGCAACACTCCAAAGATGGATCCTAGCAAAATAGATAAAAACTGTTTCTGGGAACAGTGAGGCAAACACCAGAGCCACCATCAGAAGAACAGAATTGAAGCTTAAGAGTGACAGCAGCAGCCTGGGAAAGAAGAAGGAGAAGGACAGAAGAAGATCTCCTAAGCAGCATTGGCCACACACACCAAGAGCAAAATAGCTCAGACACCACTAACCAGGATATATGAATTTACATTTGTAAAAGCTATATTTTAGCATTGATATATGATTCTTCTAATAAGCTGTCTTCACACCCTTGGCTTACAGAAGAGAAAGTTTAGTGGAACAAATCTTAAGTTTCGTCTTCTAAACTCTTTATCTCTTTACTTTTAGCCCAACCAAGCCTCCAGACACTAAATTAGCCCAAGTCAGAGAATGCTGCCGTTTGTAGCCACTGCAGCAGAGAACTGGATGCTCCTCACTGAGCCACATGCCTTCAGCTGGGTACTTCCACTGACAAGCCACAATTTCTTGTCCATGGCCATGCCTGTCAGGCATTTGAAGGCATGTGTTTTTTCAACCTGTTCTCACATAGGGAGTCACTATACCAGGGCATCCAGCTGCTGAAAGATCAAGGAAAGAAGTTCCAGATAGAAGGCAACAACGACTGGTTCACTGGAACTTTCAAACACTGGGTGATGAAAGGCTGGTTTTCATTAGTTAACACTGTTTTGTGGACTTTGTTTATTGTAATCATTGTGTGGGTTATATTACCCTTTTTTGATAAATGCCTGCACAACACTAGGGCAGAAGCCTTCCTTATAGACAACAAAAAGGGAGAGTTGTGAGGAACCAGGGGCCTACCATTGGAACTGTAATTCTTCAGGGCAAAGTGACCAAGGTAAAAGAGAGACATCGCTCTGAATGCAATGGTCGCGCCCATGGGCATTTGCAGGCTCATGGTGATGCAGAACGTTTTGTTGATATCACCCAGTTCAACTGCTGCATTTTCCTTCTATGTACTCCCCCAAGAATGTTCTCCCCTCTCTTGTACCATTTTGGTCCAGGCTTACTGCATTGCACCCCTGCTTTTCCCCCCCCATTTTCCAACTGTGTTCCCAGCCCCATTTTGTCTCACTTCCTGGACCCTCTTCAAGGCAATCCACAGTGTTTGCACTTCCACACAAAGATCCCTCACTCGCCTTGTTCAACAGCAGTTTAAGCAAGCGTTCTCCCAGCTCTGGGAGTGCAGGTCGCTCAAAGAGGCTGGCTGTGGGCAGGCTGAAACACAGGAACTGAGTGCAACAGGGAGCCTGGCCTCTAATAAAAGGCATGAACCCCACAGGCCACACAAACCAATGCCGTGCATGTATCCTTTATTTCCTCATTCTCTCATCACTTGTGTCACTTTCCCCATTTTCTCTGACTGGGAATTTGGATCTCTCTCTCCTGTCTGCAGGTTCAGCCACACGTGTGACCCTGCAGGAACAGCCTGACCCACAGGGAAGTGGAGGAGCAGCCTGGGTCAGGAAATACAGTGAAAGGGCACGGGAGAATGGGATCAAACCGCAAGAGGTGGAAGAGATTTGATGATGGGAAGAAGTTCTTTACTCTCAGGATGCTTGTCCCAGACACAGGGACCAGTGCAGAGAGGCTGTGGATGCCCCATCCCCAGCAACGTCCAAAGCCAGGTGGGACAGGGGCCGCATCCACCTGCTCTGCTGGGAGCTTGCTCAGCTTGGAACCACATCATCTTGAGGGTCCCTTCAAAGCCAAACCATTCAAGGACTGGATCATTCTGCCATCCCCATCTCCCTCTGCACAGCACCCCTGAATCTTCAGTGACATCACAGCTCCCAGAGGGTTCCAGGTGGAACGTCCAGGACCTGGAAACCAGCACAGCAGACACTGCAACGGCTGCCAAGGGTCAGTTGCTGCTCACCCTGCGCTCTGACCCTCAGCGCTGAGCTGCTGCTGCTGCTACCCAGGTATTTCCCGCTGCCGGCTCTGGAGCGCGAATACAAGCACAGTGTACTCTGCTGTGCCCATGGAGGTACAGAGCCATGCCAGGCAGGGGGCACCCGGCTTGGGCAGGCTGCAGCCATGTGGGAATGGATGGTGTGGGACAGGAAGCCCACTGGGAGATTGTGCTGCCCCTTGCAGCCTGACAGAGACACCGTGGAGGCGATGGATGTGGACCATGGGCTGGATGAGGAGGAGATGATGGAGGTGGACTCCCCCTCTACTTCCATGTCCTCCCCTGTTGAGGACATGGAAGTAGACGAGGAGGATACCATCGAGGAGATGGAGGTGGATGTAGAAGAAAACATCGAGGACATGGAAGTTGATGATAAGGATGAGGAGGAGCCCATGGTCCTTGGATGAAGATGGTGGCCCACAGGTAAGACAGGCAGATGCTTCCCACGCCCTGCCCACACACACACTGGGTCCCCTGATGCCAGGCTGGGGCTGGCTGGATGGCCCCGCTCAGGGACACGGTGCCCGCAGGGGGCCTGGATTGTGCTGCCACAAGCACCAGCCCCGGCCTGCCCTGCGCTTGCCTGGGGCCACGCCAGCCCTGCCAGCCCCGGCCCAGCCCCTGGGGCCCAGCTCCCAGCCCTGCTGGGCCCAGTGCTGCCAGCTGACTCCAGCTCTGCTGCTTCCTTTCTTCCAGGACTGATACACATTATGGCACCGATCAGATGCATTTGTAAATATGTTTGAAAGTTTTGAAGTTTCCTGTAAATATGTTTTCTACGTTTAAAGTTCCCTGTAAATACGTTTTGAAGATTGTTACCCCATCGGATCCCATGTAAATATGTTCTGTACGTTATTATTGTTGTTGTTATAATGATTGTTAAAATGACACATATTCTGTAAATCCTAGATTTGCCGATCTTTGGCAAATAAATACTATTTCTTTATAAAACCTGACTTCTCTTGGCCATTCCTTTGCGCATGGGCAGCCTTTGCACACTCATGGGTTCCACTTGTTCTACGTTCCCAGGGCTGGAGGTCCCTGGGGGTGCTGGCACGGCCACCCCGGGGCTGGGGGTCCCTGTGCACAGGGGCTCCCACTGACACCACTCCTGGCACTGGGCGCTGCTGCTCTTCCTGCCCTGGGGCACAGCGCTGTCCCCAAGGGCTCAGCTCTCACCAGCTCCCACACAGGGGGCTCTCACAGCACTGGCCCCTGCAGCCATGCCACCAAAGCAGCCAGCAAACCTTCAGCCACCCTTCCTGCTGCAGACACAGGCACTCCTGGGCCCAGAGCTGCCAGCAGGCCACAGCCATGCAAAATCCACCTGCACGCTCTCAAGGCCCCCACAGACTTGGCAACTGGGCCACCTGCATCTGGGCTGCTGCAGAGACTGATCTTGCAGCCTTGGTGCCGCCACGGGCCCTGGGCTCTGCTTTCCAGGCTGCTCTGCAGTGCCCTGAGCCTGCATTGTTCCAGAGACAAAAGCCAGGCCAGGGCATCCTCACCCTGCCCGCATTCCTGCTGCTGCCAGCGGCCACCGGGCCCTGGGCCCCACTCAGGTGACAGCTGCAGGGACAGGGCAGCCCGTGCTGGGCAGGGGGCACGGGGCTTCGGGCCCTGGGGCTGCTGCTGCTGCTGCTGCTGGGGGCCATGGGCCCAACAGGGCCCCGAGCTCAGCCCCTGCCCGGCCAGCTGCCCCCAAAACCCCACACTCCCCAAGCATCCCCATCACACCTGCCAGGGGAAACTCTCACGGGCTTCCGGAAAGAAATTCCCCATAGTGACTAAACCAAGGGGTCCAATGGGAAAGACAGTACAGGCTGAGGTTTACAGCACCTTGCCAAAGGTGGCTGCAGGGCAGGTGAGATCTCCAGGGCCTCTGGCAGGGCCTGCTCTGCACGTGAGCCTGTGCGGCTGCTCCCAGTGGGACACAGCACCGGGCTCAGGCCAGCCCTCAGCCCCTCACAGCTGATCCCAACCAGCAGGCTCAGAAAGCAGTTTCAGACCACTGCCTCTAGATATTTCAAAGGACTAAATGTCATTTAAGGAAGCCACCTTGCACATTCAGTTTTGGTGTCGTGGCATGAGAAGCCCTGAAGGTGCCTCTGAATTTGTACTCAGGGCACTTCCACTGCCATCCCAAAGGGAACACAAAGGACAGGACTCTGCTTTCAGCACTGCTGAGCTCCTCAATGAAGTCACAAATGAAGTCTCAGGAAGTAGTAGTTTTTTGGAGGTCCAGGGGCCTACCACTGCAACTCTAATACCTCATTAGTGATATGACGAACTTAAGTTGCGGTACCCTTCTAAAGCAATGATCTTGCCCATTGGCTTTTGTGGGGTCATGGGGATTCAGGTAATTTTCATGATATCATGAAGTTTTTTCTTTCCTTATATGTACTCCCCTAGGTGTTCTCCCCTTTCTTATCCTCTATTGGTCCTAAGTTACTGCATACAAGGTCCTTTTTTCCCGCATATAAAACCTTGTGTGCCCAGCCTCATTTTGTCTCCCTCCCTGGACCCTCTCCAGCACAAACCACACTGTTTGGAGTTCCACACAAACACTCCTCTCTTGCCTCATCCATCATCCATTCAAGCAAGCCTGCTCCCAGCTCTGGGAGTGCACGTCTCTCACACAGGCTGGCTGTGGACATGCCACAAAAAGGGCTGCCCAAACAGGGACCTTCTTTGAGAATTCCTGAGAGCGATTCCAGTGACAATTCCACTGTTCCACCGTCACGGGACAGAAGACACCTTGGGTCACCCTCCGCCCTGGAGTGAGACCTGAGTTTTATCAGGCCCTGCTGAAGGCAGCGTTGGCACCCTCCAGCAGCAAGAGGGCCGGCTCGATGGACAAAGCCCATGGGATATTTTGAAACACCTGCATCCAGAGTCACCAGAGCAGGAAGCTGGGGGACAGCCACCAGCAGTGCAGGATCTTTGGGTCATATTTTAGTCCTGGTGGTGGGCAGCCCTTTACATCAGGGGCAGCTCTAGGTAACAAATTATCCAAAGATGAGAGGGACATATTTGTTCCAGTTAGGGACGTTCTCCTTTCAGAATGGAAGACTTTTACTAAGGGAAGTTTGAAGTCGTTTGTTCATTGGCTGTTTACGGAGCTCCCAGACATTTCTGTTGATTCAGTTCATCATGTAGCATTTTGGGACTCAGTTAGGGAAAGACTCTATCTTTTTCAAACTCATGGAGTGATAAGAGTCGCAACATTTTCCACAAATTTTCACATGTTTTATGGAGTTTTCTCAAGGGTTCAAAGTTCTAATATTCAACCCAGACTTTCTGTTCTGCCCCCTGCATTCCTGAACCCACTGACACCATTAGGATGAGAGACAGAAACTGCTGTAAAGAACAGACGAGCCACCTGCTGTCTGCCATCTCCCGTCCTTCTCTACCCCCTGCCCACGTCTGTACTGATCACACAGGCCTGGATTCTACCCTAACCCCTTCTCCAGTACCTCTCCTCCCTGGATCCCCCTCAGGTAGCTCACAAAATGGAGTGCCTCCTCTGGAGGGGGTTGTCAATGTCAAACTACCTCCCACCCCCAGCTCTCTCATCAAATCCTCCCCCTGTGTTGGATCCCACTCCTGCGTCAGGCACCACCCCTGCATTGGGATCCAGCTCTTCCTTGCCTACTCCCGCTGCCCTACCCCCTCCAACTCAGCCCCGCTGCGGATCCCACACTGTCAGAGCCGGAAGTGTGAGGGGCGGTAACCGGAAGGCCGCCATCTTGGCTACCAAAGGCCCACAACACCGGGCCTGGCCAGTCACCCCAAGGCCCCGCTCCTCTGCCAAAGAACAAGTTCCCTCTTCTGGAGAGGAGAGGGAAGGGTCATCCCTCCTTCAGCATGAGCCTGAGGATTCTTAGACAAGGATGTGGAAGCTGGAGACAGAAGAGGGGGACTGGGAATTGGTAGCTAAAATACAAGAAGCACCGGTGCAGAAGCAGAGGGAGGCTAAGCCCCAATTGGAAGCTGCCACACACGGGACATGAAAGACCTTTATAAAGCAGTGAAAGACCATGGGAGGGGCTTGCCCTATATTAATCATTTGTTAAATACCATCTATCCAATACATGTGTTGGTGCCCCACAATTTGTGCCATTTTATGCGCATCCTACTTTCTCCCACTGAAATTATTCTGTGGGAAGGAATGGGGAAAAAACTACTACAACAACTATTAAAAGACTATGCTAGAGAAGACAGGCGGGCACACCTAACACTAGACCATCTAGCCAGCGAGGAAGATTTCACTAAACCTCATTCAATAGACCTTCCTTGAGCTCTGTTAGAAGAGACCTGCAGGGACCTGGGAAATCCCTTCTAAAATTTATTGATCACCTTACACAAGCAATAGAGAAGAAAGTTGAACATCCAAAAGCCAGGAAGGTACTGCTTACTAAACTTGCTGAAACAAATGCTAAAAACACCTTTAAAGATATTTTACCTTCTCAACAGAAGCCTAGCCCTCAACAGAAAGCCTACCATTGCACAAATGGTCGAGGCATGCACCATTAGGCCATCCTTATACTGTAATGCTACCCGAGATAATGCTTCCTGTCACGGTGTAGTAGAGGTGCTAGTAGCCGCCCAGGTTATTCCCTGGCACACACGTGAAAAAGGACCTTGCTTTAAATGTGGCGAGATGAGGCATTCTCAATAGAATTGTAAAAATACAGGCTATTACGAGGGACCTTCTAGGTTTCACAGCCACTGCTCTCACTGCCCCCCTCGTCCACACGCTTTCCAAAACCAGCAAAACCGGTGGCCTGCGGGAAACCCCACACAGGCACAGAAAGGCCCCGCGCAATGACTCCAAATGCGAGGCCGTTCTGCCCTACTCTCCCCAACGTCGTGGAGAACCAGCACAGCGACCTTCTCAGATCCAGCGGGACAGCTCGATCGCTGCACAAAACTCGACAGAAGACAGCTCTGCCCTGGAACCTAAAGGAAGCTAGTAGGAGCCTTTTCAATTCCAATCCACAATATTTATGGTCACCATATTCCCACAGTAAAATACAGGCCTGAAGGATGGCCCAAAGACATTTTGATTTAAACCAACGTCAGGGAAGGGATGCAGACACTCACTCTACTACCTGAGGTACTCGCCTTGACCTCTTTGCAGGAGATAACTGTCCAGGCTCTATACTTAGACCCTCCACTTTTCATTCCAAAAGGAACAGTTATAGCCAGAGCCATCCTCCTACTGGACATGATCACCACACCAACTGATCCAATGGTGATGTGGGCACAGACAACAGGCAGAAACAGACCCATTCCAAAGTGTGCTTTGTCATGTAAAGGGAGAAAGAGATGTCTTTCGGGACTATTAGATACAGGAGCTGACATCACCATAATTTCCCTCTCTGATTGGCAAAAAGAATGGCCCCTGGTTCCAGCTGCTGGGGTAATTTTAGCCATTGCGAGAGCCACTACCAGCTTCTGGAGTCAAGGTACCATCTGCATGGAAGGTCCTGAGGGCACAGTTGCTACAGTAAGATCATTCATCACCCAGGCACCAATAACAATTTGAGAAGACCTCCTGTCCCAATGGGGGACAGGGCTAGAGATCCTATCCACACCGCAGGATTTCTAGACAGGGCCACTGAGCAGCGCACCACACTTCAGTCAACCTGGAAGATCAACGACCCCATATGGGTGGATCAGTGGCCCCTCTCAGGCAGAAAGTTAAAGGCCCTGCAGTGTCCCACGTGCAGGAGCAGCTGCCTGTGGGCCACATTGTACCATCTACTTCCCCCTGCAATGTGCCTGTCATTATCATATGAAAAAGACAAGAGGTGGCTGCTGCAGGACCTCAGGAAAATCAACGAGGCCATTGAGGACATGGCTGCCCTCCAGTCCAGCCTGCCTTGAGCCTCCATGTTACCCCGACACTGGTAGATACTTGTCATGCATCTAAATGACGGCTTTTTTGACTTCTCCTTGCACGCCAATGAAAGCCCCTTGTTTGCTTTTTCCGTCCCCAAATCGACAAGCACCTTAACAGAGGTGCCAGTGGACTGTATTGCCTCAAGGGAATGAAGAAGAACCCAACTACTTGTCAGTGCCTTGCAGCCCAAATTCTTTCACAAAGCCGGACAAGATGTCCTAATGCTATCATTTTTCATTACATGGACCATATATTAGTTTGTGCAGAAGCTCTGATCATTTTGGACTTTGCAGTACAGGATGTCATCACTGTGGTACAGGAGAGAGGTTTTGAGATTGCAGCAGATAAAGTCCAAAAGACAGACCCCTGGAAGTTCCTCGGCCTAAAAAGCACAGAGGGAACCATCACAGACTAAACACTGCAATCAAGGACAACCCAAAGACTCTGCATGAATTCCACCAGCTCTGTGGAAGCATCAGTTGGGTATGCTCACTGCTGGGAATCACTACAGAAGATCTCGTGCCACTGCTCCTGCTCCGTAAAGGCAGTGAAGGACTCGATTCCCGCAATCACTGACACCAGAGGCAGAAGCAGCTGTACAAAAGGTCTCCTGGGTGATTCAAACCAAACAGGCACACAGATACCACCCTGATTTTCCTTTCTCTCTGGCAATCCTTGGTGGAAGTCCAAAATTCCATACATTATTGTTTCAGTGGGACTATACTATCTCAGATCCCCAAATACAAATTGAATGTGTCTTCAGAGCACACACACCTACTAAAATGATAACAACCCAACAGAAAGTTATTACACAACTAATCAGGAAAGATAGAAAACATCAGTGCTCCCTTACAGGAACAGAACTTGTGACTATATATTAGTTCTCACTCCGGAGCACCTCAATTGCCTACTTCAAACATCTGAACCACTGCAATATGCCTTAGATAGTTTTTGAACAGGCTGGGATCAGCCACCAATTCTACCATCAAACCATTCCTGCGCCGCACAGCATGTTCTATATTACCTGAGACCCGTCAAGATCCCTTGTAGCCACCTGCCCAAATTGTCAGGAACATGGCCTTGCTTCTCTCGGAGCCGCAGTCAATCCAAGAGGACTAGAGAGTCTCCACATCTGGCAATCAGACATCACACACTAAGCTCCTTTGGACAGACTAAAGTACATCCACGTCTCAATCGATGCCTTTACCAGTGTGATTTTTGCCTCTGTCCATGCTGCAGAAAAATCAGAAGGTGCTATAAAACATTACTTTTTTGTTTTTTCCACCCTAACAATTCCACAGGAAATTAAAACTGATCATGCTCTTGCTTATACCTTGCACTGATTCCAACAAGTTTCTGACCACTGGGGTATAAAACATGTCACAGGCATACCACACTCCACCACAGGACAGTCCATAGCTGAGAGGACCCACTGATCCATCAAAAGGATCCTTGATCAATTGAGAGGGGTAATCCAGATATTATCTTCCGTTGACAGACTGGCCAAGGCTTTTACGTACACAACTTTTTGAACAACCCATTTATGGAGCCAAATCCCCTAGTCATCAGGCATTTTACTAATTCAACTGCAGCCCAATTAAAAGACCAGCCACCTCTGTTGAGCTAAGACCCTGAATCTAAACAAATTAAGCCCTTTTCCATTAATTACTTGGGGAAGAGAAGATGCCCTTGTCTCTACAGCAACACTCCAAAGATGGATCCCAGCAAAATACACTAAAACTGTTTCTGGGAATAGTGAGGCAAACACCAGAGCCACCATCAGAAGAACAGAATGGAAGCCTAATGAGACAGCAGCAGCCTGGGAAAGAACAACAAGGACAGAAGAAGATCTCCTAAGCAGTGTTGACCACACACACCAAGACCAAGATAGCTCAGACACCTCTAACCAGGATATATGAAGTAACATTTGTTAAAGCTATATTTTAGCATTGATATAAGATTCTTCTAATAAGCTGTTATCACACTCTTGGCTTACAGAAGAGAAAGTTTAGTGGGACCTGAACTTACGTTTCATCTTCTACACACTTTATCTGTTTACTTTTAGCCCAACCAAGCCTCCAGATACTAAATTAGCCCAAGTCAGAGGATGCCGCCGTTGGTTGCCGCTGCAGTAGAGAACTGGATGCTCCTCACTGAGCCGCATGCCTTCAGCTGCCTGCTTCCACAGACAAGCCACAATTTCTTGTCCACGGCCATGGCTGTCAGGCACTACAAGGCATGTGTTTTTTCAACCTGCTGTCACATAGGGAGTCCGTATATCAGGGCATCCAGCTGCTAAAAATCAAGGAAAGAAGATCCAGATGGAAGGCAACTATGACTGGTTCACTGGAACTTTTCAAACACTGGGGGATAAAAGGCTGACTTTCTTGTTTAGTTAAGACTGTTTTGTGGACTTGGTTTATTGTATTCATTGTGTGGGTTATTTTATCCATTATGCTAAATATCTGCAAAACTCTGTGGCTGAAGCCTTCTTTATAGACAACAAAAAGGGGAAGTTCTGGGGCCCAGGGGCCAACCATTGGAGCTGTAATATCTCTGGGCAAAGTGACCAAGGTAAAAGAGAGACACCGCTCTGAATGCAATGGTCTCGCCCATGGGCATTTCCAGGCTCATGGTGATGCAGCACGTTTTGTTGGTATCACCAAGTTCAACTGCAGTATTTTTCTTATATGTACTCACTCGAGTTCTCTCCTCTCTTATACTATTTTGGACCTGGCTTACTGCAATGCTACCCCGATTTCTCCCCGTCATTTTCCCGCTGTGTGCGCAGCCCCATTTTGTCTCCCTTCCTGGACCCTCTTCAGTGTAATCCACTGAAGCGTTTGCAGATCCACACAAAGATCCCTCTCTCACCTCGTTCACCAGCAGTTTAAGCAAGCATGCTCCCAGCTCTGGGAGTGCAGGTCACACACAGAGGCTGGCTGTGGACAGGCTGAAACACAGGAACTGAGTGCTCAAGGGAACCTGGCCTCTAATAAAAGGCATGAATCCCAAAGCACACCCAACGCAAAGCCCTGCATGTCTCTTCTTTATGCTCCTTCTCTCAGTCCTCATGCCACTTTCCCCACTTTGTCTGACGGGGTACTTGGCTTCTCTCCCTCCTCTCTGCAGGTTCAGCTACACGTGTGACCCTGCAGGAACAGCCTGACCCAGGGAAGTGGGAGAGCACACTTTGTCAGGAACTGTAGTGACAGGACGTGGAGGAATGCGATCAAATTGTAAGAGGCAGAAGAGATTTGATGATGGGAAGAAGTTCTTTACTCTCAGGGGGCTTATCCCTGACACAGGGACCAGTGCAGAGAGGCTGTGGATGCCCCATCCCCAGCAACGTCCAAAGCCAGGTGGGACAGGGGCCGCATCCACCTGCTCTGCTGGGAGCTTGCTCAGCTTGGAACCACATCATCTTCAGGGTCCCTTCAAAGCCAAACCATTCAAGGATTGGATCATTCTGCCATCCCCATCTCCCACAGCAGTGGGGCCCTGAATCTTCAGTGACATCACAGCTCCCAGAGGGTTCCAGGTGGAACGTCCAGGACCTGGAAACCAGCACAGCAGACACTGCAACGGCTGCCAAGGGTCAGTTGCTGCTCACTCTGTGCTCTGACCCTCAGCGCTGAGCTGCAGCTGCTGCCTGGGCTTTTCCTGAAGCGTGCTCTGGAGCGCCAATCCTGCAGGATGTGCACAGCTGTGCCCATGGAGGTACAGTGCCATGCCAGGCAAGGGGCACCTGGCTTGGGCAGGCGGCAGCCATGTGGGAATGGATGGTGTGGGACAGGAAGCCCACTGGGAGATTGTGCTGCCCCTTGCAGACTGACAGAGACACCGTGGAGGCAATGGATGTGGACCATGGGCTGTATGAGGATGAGATGATGGAGGTGGACTCCCCCTCTACTTCCATGTCCTCCCCTGTTGAGGACATGGAAGTAGACGAGGAGGAGACCATCGAGGAGATGGAGGTGGACATGGAGGATGACACGGAATATATGGAAGTAGATGAGAAGGATGAGGAGGAGCCCATGGTCCTTGGATGAAGATGGTGCCCCACAGGTAAGACAGGCAGATGCTTCCCACGCCCTGCCCACACACACACTGGGTCCCCTGACGCCAGGCTGGGGCTGGGCTGGATGGCCCCGCTCAGGGACACGGTGCCCGCAGGGGGCCTGGATTGTGCTGCCACAAGCACCAGCCCCGGCCTGCCCTGCGCTTGCCTGGGGCCACGCCAGCCCTGCCAGCCCCGGCCCAGCCCCTGGGGCCCAGCTTCCAGCCCTGCTGGGCCCAGTGCTGCCAGCTGACTCCAGCTCTGCTGCTTCCTTTCTTACAGGACTCATGCACAGGATGGCACAGATGCCACGATTTTGTAAATATGTTTGAAAGTTTTAAAGATTCCTGTAAATATGTTTGAAAGTTTGAAGTTTCCTGTAAATACGTTTTGAAGATTGTTACCCCCTCGGATCCCATGTAAATATGTCCTGGACATTACTGTTGATGTTGTTATAACGATTGTTATAACGAAACATGTGCTGTAAATCCTAGGTTTGCCGAACTTCGGCAAATAAATCACGTTTCTTTTTAAAACCTGACTTCTCTTGGCCATTCCTTTGGGCACAGGCAGCCTTTGGGCACTTGTGGGTTCCACTTGTTTCACGTTCCCAGGGCTGGAGGTCTCTCAGCATGCTGGCACAGCCACCCCGGGGCTGGGGGTCCCTGTGCACAGGGGCTCCCACTGACACCACTCCTGGCACTGGGCACTGCTGCTCTTCCTGGCCTGGGGCACAGCGCTGTCCCCAAGGGCTCAGCTCTCACCAGCTCCCACACAGGGGGCTCTCACAGCACTGGCCCCTGCAGCCATGCCACCAAAGCAGCCAGCAAACCTTCAGCCACCCTTCCTGCTGCAGACACAGGCACTCCTGGGCCCAGAGCTGCCAGCAGGCCACAGCCATGCAAAATCCACCTGCACGCTCTCAAGGCCCCCACAGCCTTGGCAACTGGGCCAGCTACACCTGGGCTGCTGCAGGGGCTGATCTTTCAGCCTTGCAGCGTCCAAAGGCCCTGGGCTCTGCTTCCCAGCCCGCTCTGCACTGCCCTGAGCCCGCATTGTTCCAGAGACAAAAGCCAAGCCAGGGCATCCTCACCCTGCCCGCATTCCTGCTGCTGCCAGCGGCCACCGGGCCCTGGGCCCCACTCGGGTGACAGCTGCAGGGACAGGGCAGCCTGTGCTGGGCAGGGGGCACGGGGCTTTGGGCCCTGGGGCTGCTGCTGCTGCTGCTGGGGGCCATGGGCCCAACAGGGCCCCAAGCTCAGCCCCTGCCCGGCCAGCTGCCCCCAAAGCCCCACACTCCCAAAGCATCCCCATCACAGCTGCCAGGGGCAAATCCCAGGGGCTTCAGGAAAGAAATTCCCCATAGTGACTAAACCAAGGGGTCCAAGGGGAAAGTCAGCCCCAGCTGATGTTTACAGCACCTTGACAAAGGTGGCTGCAGGGCAGGTGAGCTCTCCAGGGCCTCTGGCAGGGCCTGCTCTGCACGTGAGCCTGTGCAGCTGCTCCCAGTGGGACACAGCACCGGGCTCAGGCCAGCCCTCAGCCCCTCACAGCTAATCCCAAGGAGCAAGCTCAGAAAGCATTTTCAGACCACTGCCTGCACATATTTCAAAGGACTACATGTCGTTCAAGGAAGCCACTTGGCACATTTAGTTTTGGTGTCGTGGCATGGGAATCCATGAAGGTGCTTCTCAATGTGCACTCAGGGCAATTCCACTGCCATCCCAAAGGGAACACAAAGAACAGGCCTCCGCTTTCAGCACTGCTGAGCTCCTTACTTGCAATGATATCTCAGGAGGACGCAGGGTTGTGCAGGCCCAGGGGCCTATTTACTGGAACTATGCTACCTCACGACAAAAATGACAAATCAAAGAAAAGTGAGTCCGTCCTCAAAATACAATGTTTTATCAGTTTTATCAAGGCTTGCTGAATGCAGTGTCGGCACCCTCCAGCAGTATGAGGGATGAGGGCTGGCTCAGCTGATGAAGCCCAGGGGACATTTTGAAACCTCTGCATCCAGCGCCACCAGAGCAATCAATGGGGAGACAGCCACCTGCAGTGCAGGATCCTTGGGTGATTTTTCAGTCCTCTGGGTGGGTCACCCTTTACATCAGGGGTAGCTCTGCGTAACAAATTATCCAATCCTTAGAGGGATATATAATTTCCAGTTTGGGAGGTTCTCCTTTTAGAGGGGAAGACTTCTGCTAAGGGAAGTTGGAAGTCGTTTGTTCATTGGCTCTTTAAAGAGTTCCCAGTCATTTTTGTGTATTCTGTTCAACTTATAGCATTCTGAGACTGAGTTAGGGAAAGTCTCTATTTTTAGAAAACTCAGGGAGTGAGAAGAGTTGCAAACTTTTTCCCACTTTTTCATATGATTTATAGAGTTTTCTCAAGGGTTCAAAGTTCTAATATTCAACCCAGACTTTCTGTTCTGCCCCTGGCATTCCTGACCCCACTGATACCAAGATAAGTATGAGAGACGGAAACTGCTGTAAAGCACAGACAAGCCACCTGCTGTCTGACATCTCCCCTCCTTCTCTACCCCCCTGACCACGTCGGTACAGATCACACAGGCCTGGATTCTAGCCTAACCCATTCTCCAGTACCTCTCCTCCCTGGATCCACCTCAGGTAGCTCACAAAATGGAGACCCTCCTCTGGAGGGGGTTGTCAACGTCAAACTCCCTTCCAGCCTCAGCTCTCTCATCGGGTCCTGCCCCTATGTTGGGTCCCAGCTCTGCGTCAGGTACCACCCCTGCATTGGGATCCAGCGCTTCCTTGCCTACTCCCGCTACCCTACCCCTTCCAACTCAGCCCCGTTGTGGATCCCACACTGACGGAGCCGGAAGTGTGAGGGGCGGTAACCGGAAGGCCGCCATCTTGGCTACCAGAGGCCCACAACACCGGGCCTGGCCACTCACCCCAAGGCCCCGCTCCTCTACCAAAGAACAAGTTCCCTCTTCTGGAGAGGAGAGGGAAGGGTCATCCCACCTTCAACATGAGCCTGAGGATTCTTGGCAGAGGATGGAGTAGCTCCTGGCTGGAGAGGGGGACTGGGAATTAGTAGCTAAAATACAAGCAGCACCGGTGCAGTACCAGAGGGGGGCTAACCCCTGATGGGAAGCTGCCACACACGGGAAATGAAAGACCTTTATAAAGCATCAAAAGACCATGGGAGGGGCACACCGTATTTTAATAATTTCTTAAATGGCGTCTTTGCTGCACATGTAATGGGGCTCACGATCTGCGCCATTTCATGCACATCCTACTCTCTCCACTGAATTTGTTCTGTGAGAAGGAATGGGGAAAAATCTAATGCAACACCTATTAAAAGATTATGCTAGAGAAGACAGGTGGGCACACCTAACACTAGTCCATCTAGCCCGGGAGGAATATTTCATTAAACCTGAGAATCACGCAAGACACCTTCCCTGAGCTCTGTTAGAACCAATAAAAGTGCTGAAAAGACAGCTCTCATGCAGACACCCAATGGAGAAACACCTACTCTAGATTTCACCGACATTCTCCAAGGACCTGGGCAATCCTTTCTAAAATTTATTGACCACCTCACACAAGCAATAGAGAAACAAGTTGAACATCCAAAACCCAGGAAGGTACTCCTTACTAAACTTGCTGAAACAAATGCTAATAACACCTGTAAAGACATATTACCTTCTCTACCACTCATCCAAAAGCCTAGCATTGCACAAATGGTCGAGGCATGGACACTTAGGGCATCTTTACGCCCAATTCCAGCCTAGCTAAGGCTACCAGTCGGGGTAGTAGAGGTGCTAGTAGCCTCCCAGATTATTCCCTGACATACACATGAAAAAGGACCTGGCTTTAAGTGTAGGGAGATGGGGCATTTTCAACCGAATTATAAAAATAAAGGCTATTACTAGGGACCTTCTAGGTGTCACAGCCACTGCCCTCACTGCCCTCCTCGTCCACACGCTTTCCAACACCAGCTAAACCAGTGGCCTGCGGGAAACCCCACACAGACACAGAAAGGCCCCACGCAATGACTCCAAATGCGAGGCTGTTCTGCCCTACTCTCCCCAACATCGTGGAGAACCAGCACAGCGACCTTCTCAGATCCAGCGGGACAGCTCGATCGCTGCAGAAAACTTGACAGAAGACAGCTCTGTCCTGGAACCTAAAGGCAGCTGGTAAGCGCCTTCTCAGTTCCAATCCATGATATTTACGTTCACCACATTCCCACAGGTGAATACAGGCATGAAGGACGGCCCAAAGACATTTTGATTTAAACCAACACCGGGAAAGAGATGCAGACACTCACTCTACTACCTGAGGTACTCGCCTTGACCTCTTTGCAGGAGATAACTGTCCAGGCTCTATGCGTAGACCCTTTTCATTCCAAAAGGGACAGTTATAGCCAGAGGCATCCTCCTAATTGACATGATCACCACACCAGCTGATCCAATGGTGATGTGGGCACAGACAACAGGCAGAAATACACCCATTCCAAAGTGTGCTTTGTCATGTAAAGGGAGAAAGACATGTCTTTCAGGACTATTAGATACAAGAGCTGATGCCACCATAATTTCCTGCTCTGATTGGCTAAAAAACGGACCCTGGTTCCAGCTGCTGGGGTAATATTAGCTACCAGGGGAGCCACTACCAGCTTCTGGAGTCACAGTATCAGCTGCATGGAAGGTCCTGAGGGCACAGTTGCTACAGTAAGATCATTCATCACCCAGGCACCAATAACAATTTGAGGAAAAGACCTCTTGTCCCAAAGGGGGACAAGGCTAGAGATCCTATCAACACCTCTGGATTTCTAGACGGGGCCACAGAGCAGCACGCCACCCTTCAGTCAACCTGGAAGACAAACGACCCCATTTGGGTGGATCAGTGGCCCCTCCCAGGCAGAAAGTTAAAGGCCCTGCAGTCCCTCGTGCAGGAGCAGCTGCCTGTGGGCCACATTGTACCATCTACTAGCCCCTGCAATGTGCCTGTCATTATCATATGAAAGCCTGGCAAAGACAAGAGGCGGCTCCTGCAGGACCTCAGGAAAATCAACGAGGTCATTGAGGACATGGGTCCCCTCCAGTCCAGCCTGCCCTCAGCCTCCATGGTACCTTGAGATTGCCCATGGTGCGCCATGCCGTAGTTGTGGGTGGCATCTTTTGGAGTCCTCCAATGTTTCGGATATCTTGTTCGCCATCTAGGCTGTGATTGGTGGAGCCTGAGCATAGGAAGAGCATTGCTTTGAAGATTGCACGGGTTGAGATGTGAAGGAAGGCTACTTCAGGGAGGTTTAGTCCAATTGTAATTTTATTTCACAGTTATTAGCAGAGGGTTGTTATAGATCTTAATGACTACATTTTTTGATGCCCCCATGCATCCAAATGACATCCCCTGGTTTGCCTTTTCCGTCCCTAAACCACCAAACACCTTTACAGAGGTACCAGTGGACTGCATTGCCTCAAAGAAAGAAGAGTAGCTCAACTATTTGGCAATGGCTTTGAGCCCAAAACCTCTCGCCCTGACGGAAAAGAAATCCTAATGCTATCATTTTTCATTACATGGACGATACAGTCATTTGTGCAGAAGCTCAAATCATTTTGGACGTTGCAGTACAAGATGTCATCACTGTGGTACAGCAGAAGGGTTTTGAGATTGCAGCAGATTAAGTTCAAAAGACAGCCGCCTGGAAGTACCTTGGGCTAAAGAGCACAGAGAGAACCATCACACACCAAACACCGCAAATCAAGGACAACCCAAAGACTCTGCCAGAACTCCAAACGCTTTCTGGAAGCAGTAGTTGGGTACGTTCACTGCTGGGAATCACCACAGAAGATCTCATGCCACTGTTCCTGCTCCTCAGAGGCAGAGAAGGACTTGATTCCCGCAATCACTGACACCAGAGGCAGAAGCAGCTGTACAAAAGGTCTCCTGGGTGATTCAAACTAAACAGGCACACAGACACCACCCTCATTTTCCTTTCTCCCTGGCAATCCTTGGTGTAAGTCCAAAATTCCATACATTATTGTTTCAGTGGGACTATACTATCTCAGATCCTGATAATAATTGAATGCGTTTTCAGAGCACACCAACCTACTAAAACGATAACAACCCAACAGAAAGTTATTGCAGAACTAATCAGGAAAGCTAGAGAGCGTCTGTGCTCCCTTGCAGGAACAGACCTTGTGAATATATACTTCCTTCTCACTCAAGAGCACCTCAAATGCCTACTTCAAACATCTGAACCACTGCAATACGCCTTAGATCATTTTTACACATATTAGGATCAGCCATCAATTCTACCACCAAAATATTCCTGCGCTGCTCAGGATGTTCAAAATTACCCCAGACCCGGCAAGATCCATTGTAGCCACCTGCCCAAATTGTCAGGAACATGGTCTTGCTTCTGTCACAGCAGGAGTCAGTCCAAGAGGACTAGAGAGTGTCCACATCTGGCAATCAGACATCACACACTAAGCTCCTTTGGACAGACTAAAATACATCCACGTCTCAATCAACGCCTTTACCAGTGTGTTTTTTGGCTCTGTCCATGCTGCAAAAAAATCAGAAGATGCTATAAAACATTACTTTTTCGTTTTTTCCACCTTAGCACTTCCACAGGAAATTAAAACTGATAATGCACTTGCTTATACCTTGCACTGATTCCAACAAGTTTCTGACCACTGGGGTATAAAACATGTCACAGGCATACCACACTCCACCACAGGACAGTCCATAGACGACAGGGACAACTGAGCCATCAAAAGGATCCTTGATCAACTGAGAGGGGTAATCCAGATATTATCTTCCATTGACAGACTGGCCAAGGCCTTTTATGTACTCAACTTTTTGAACAACTCATTTATGGAGCCAACTCCCCCAGTCATCAGGCATTTTACTAATTAGACTGCAGCCCAATTAAAAGAAAAGCCACCTGTGTTGCTCAAAGAACCTGAATCTAAACAAATTATGGACCCTTTTCCATTAATTACTTGGGGAAGAGAAGATGCCCTTGTCTCTACAGCAACACTCCTAAGATGGATCCCAGCAAAATACATAAAAGCTGTTTCTGGGAACGGTGAGGCAAACACCAGAGCCACCATCAGAAGAACAGAATGGAAGCCTAAGAGAGACAGCAGCAGCCTCGGAAAGAACAAGGAGAAGCACAGAAGAAGATCTTCTAAGCAGCGTTGACCACATACACCAAGACCAAGGTAGCTCAGACACCTCTAACCAGGATATATGAAGTAACATTTGTAACAGCTATATTTTAGCATTGATATATGATTCTTCTAATAAGCTGTGTTCACACCCTTGGCTTACAGAAGAGAAAGTTTAGTGGGAACAAAACTTAAGTTTCATTCTCTAATCTCGTTATCTGTTTGCTTATAGGAAACCCAAGCCTGCAGACACTAAATTAGGTAAAGTCAGAGGATGCTACCGTTAGTTGCCGCTGCAGCAGAGAACTGGATGCTCCTCACTGAGCCACATGCCTTCAGCTGGGTGCTTCCACAGACAAGCCACAATTTCTTCTCCATGGCCATGCCTGTCAGGCATTTGAAGGCATGTGTTTTTTCAACCTGTCATCACATAGGGAGTCAGTATACCAGGGCAACCAGCTGCTGAAAAATCAAGGAAACAAGATCCAGATGGAAGGCAACTACGACTGGTTCAGTGGACTTTGCAAACCCAGGGCTTTGCGAGGCTGGCTTTCATCTTTAGTTAAGACTGTTGTGTGGGCTTTGTGTTTTGTATTCTTTGTGTTGGTTATTTTATCCTTTTTTGCTAAATGTCTGCAAAACTCTATGGCAGAAGCCTTCTTTCTAGATAACAAAAAGGGGGGGATGTGAGGGTACAGGGGCCTACCATTGGAACTGTAATACCTCAGGGCAAAGTGACCAAGGTAAAAGAGAGACATCGCTCTGAATGCAATGGTGTCGCCCATGGGCATTTGCAGGCTCATGGTGATGCAGCACGTTTTGCTGGCATCACCCAGTTCAACGGCTGCATTCTCCTTATACGTTCTCCCTCAGAATGTTCCAACTCTCTTGTATCAATTTGGTCCTGGCTTACTATAATGATCCTGCGCTGTTCACCCCCATATTGTGTGCCCAGCCCCATTTTGTCTCAATTCCTGGACCCTCTTCAGCCCAATCCACACTACTTGGATTTCCTCACAACGTTCCCTGTCTTGCCTCATCCATCAGCCATCCAAGCAAGCCAGCTCCCAGCTCTGCGACTGCAGGTCCCTCACAGAGGTTGCTAAGGGCAGGCTGCAACACAGGAACTCAGTGCACCCGGGACCGGGCCTCTAATAAAAGGCATGAATCCCACAGCCCACGCAACCCAAAGACTTCCATGTCTTTTCTTTTCCCTTATTCTCTCAGTTCACAAGCCACATTAAGCATTTTTTCTTACTGGGAACTTGGCTTTTCTCTCTCCAGTCTGCAGCGTAAGTCACATGTGTAACCCTGCAGGAACAGCCTGAAAGACAGGGAAGCGAGAGAGGAGCCTTTCTCAGGAACTGTAGTGACAGGACACGGAGGAATGGGATCAAACTGCAAGAGGTGGAAGAGATTTGATAATGTGAAGAAGTTCTTTACTCTCAGGGTGCTAATCCCTGACACAGGGACCAGTGCAGAGAGGCTGTCGATGCCCCATCCCCAGCAACGTCCAAGGCCAGGTGGGACAGGGGCCGCATCCACCTGCTCTGCTGGGAGCTTGCTCAGCTTGGAACCACATCATCTTCAGGGTCCCTTCAAAGCCAAACCATTCAAGGACTGGATCATTCTGCCATCCCCATCTCCCACTGCACAGCACCCCTGAATCTTCAGTGACATCACAGCTCCCAGAGGGTTCCAGGTGGAACGTCCAGGACCTGGAAACCAGCACAGCAGACACTGCAACGGCTGCCAAGGATCAGTTGCTGCTCACTCTGAACTCTGACACTCAGCGCTGAGCTGCTGCTGCTGCTGCCTGGGCTTTCCCTGACGCCTGATCTGGAGCGCCAATCCTGCAGGATGTGCTCTGCTGTGCCCATGGAGGTACAGTGCCATGCCAGGCAGGGGGCACCCGGCTTGGGCAGGGTGCAGCCATATGGGAATGGATGGTGTGGTACAGGAAGCCCACTGGGAGATTGTGCTGCCCCTTGCAGACTGACAGAGACACCGTGGAGGCGATGGATGTGGACCATGGGCTGGAAGAGGATGAGATGATGGAGGTGGACTCCCCCTCTACTTCCATGTCCTCCCCTGTTGAGGACATGGAAGTAGACGAGGAGGAGACCATCGAGGAGATGGAGGTGGACATGGAGGATGACACGGAATATATGGAAGTAGATGAGAAGGATGAGGAGGAGCCCATGGTCCTTGGATGAGGATGGTGCCCCACAGGTAAGACAGGCAGATGCTTCCCACGCCCTGCCCACACACACACTGGGTCCCCTGACGCCAGGCTGGGGCTGGGCTGGATGGCCCCGCTCAGGGACACGGTGCCCGCAGGGGGCCTGGATTGTGCTGCCACAAGCACCAGCCCCGGCCTGCCCTGCGCTTGCCTGGGGCCACGCCAGCCCTGCCAGCCCTGGCCCAGCCCCTGGGGCCCAGCTCCCAGCCCTGCTGGGCCCAGTGCTGCCAGCTGACTCCAGCTCTGCTGCTTCCTTTCTTACAGGACTCATGCACAGGATGGCACTGATCCGATGCCTTTGTAAATACGTTTGGAAGTTTAGAAGTTTCCTGTAAATACGTTCACTACGTTCCAAGTTCCCTGTAAATATGTTCACGACGTTCCAAGTTCCCTGTAAATATGTTCACTACGTTCAAAGTTTTCTGTAAATATGTTTTGAAGATTGTTAGCCCACCGGATCCCATGTATATATCTTCTGTACATTGTTGTTGCTGTTGTTATAACGATTGTTATAATGACACATGTTCTGTAAATACTAGATTTGCCGATCTTCGGCAAATAAACCATTTTTCTTTTTAAAACCTGACTTCTCTTGGCCATTCCTTTGGGCACAGGCAGCCTTTGGGCACTTGTGGGTTCCACTTGTTCCACGTTCCCGGGGCTGGAGGTCCCTGCAGGTGCTGGCACAGCCACCCCGGGGCTGGAGGTCCCTGTGCACAGGGGCTCCCACTGACACCACTCCTGGCACTGGGCACTGCTGCTCTTCCTGGCCTGGGGCACAGCGCTGTCCCCAAGGGCTCAGCTCTCACCAGCTCCCACACAGGGGGCTCTCACAGCACTGGCCCCTGCAGCCATGCCACCAAAGCAGCCAGCAAACCTTCAGCCACCCTTCCTGCTGCAGACACAGGCACTCCTGGGCCCCGAGCTGCCAGCAGGCCACAGCCATGCAAAATCCACCTGCACACTCTCAAGGCCACCACAGCCTTGGCAACTGGGCCACATGCATCTGGGCTGCTGCAAGGAGAGATCTTGCAGCCTTGTACCTTTCAAAGGCCCTGGGCTCGGCTTCCCAGCCTGCTCTGCACTGTCCCGAGCCCGCATTGTTCCAGAGACAAAAGCCAAGCCAGGGCATCCTCACCCTGCCCGCATTCCTGCTGCTGCCAGCGGCCACCGGGCCCCGGGCCCCACTCGGGTGACAGCTGCAGGGACAGGGCAGCCTGTGCTGGCCAGGGGGCACGGGGCCTTGCGCCCTGGGGCTGCTGCTGCTGCTGCTGCTGGGGGCCATGGGCCCAACAGGGCCCCGAGCTCAGCCCCTGCCCGGCCAGCTGCCCCCAGAGCCCCACACTCCCCAAGCATCCCCATCACACCTGCCAGGGGGAAATCCCACGGGCTTCAGGAAAGAAATTCCCCATAGTGACTAAACCAAGGGGTCCAAGGGGAAAGTCAGCACCAGCTGATGTTTACAGCACCTTGACAAAGGTGGCTGCAGGGCAGGTGAGATCTCCAGGGCTTCTGGCAGGGCCTGCTCTGCACGTGAGCCTGTGCGGCTGCTCCCAGTGGGACACAGCACCGGGCTCAGGCCAGCCCTCAGCCCCTCACAGCTAATCCCAACCAGCAGGCTCAGAAAGCAGTTTCAGACCACTGCCTGCACATATTTCAAAGGACTACATGTCATTCAAGGAAGCCACTTGGCACATTTAGTTTTGGTGTCGTGGCATGGGAATCCATGAAGGTGCTTCTCAATGTGCACTCAGGGCAATTCCACTGCCATCCCAAAGGGAACACAAAGAACAGGCCTCCGCTTTCAGCACTGCTGAGCTCCTTACTAGCAATGATATCTCAGGAGGACGCAGGGTTGTGCAGGCCCAGGGGCCTATTTACTGGAACTATGCAACCTCACGACAAAAATGACAAATTAAAGAAAAGTGAGTCCGCCCTCAAAATACAATGTTTTATCAGTTTTATCAAGGCTTGCTAAATGCAGCGTCGGCACCCTCCAGCAGTATGAGGGATGAGGGCTGGCTCAGCTCATGAAGCCCAGGGGACATTTTGAAACACCTGCATCCAGCGCCACCAGAGAAATCAATGGGGAGACAGCCGCCTGCAGTGCAGGATCCTTGGGTGATTTTTCAGTCCTCTGGGTGGGTCACCCTTTACATCAGGGGTAGCTCTGCGTAACAAATTATCCAATCCTTCGAGGGATATATAATTTCCAGTTCGGGAGGTTCTCCTTTTAGAGGGGAAGACTTTTGCTAAGGGAAGTTGGAAGTCGTTTGTTCATTGGCTCTTTAAAGAGTTCCCAGTCATTTTTGTGTATTCTGTTCAACTTATAGCATTCTGGGACTGAGTTAGTGAAAGTCTCTATTTTTAGAAAACTCAGGGAGTGAGAAGAGTTGCAAACTTTTTCCCACTTTTTCATATGATTTATAGAGTTTTCTTAAGGGTTCAAAGTTCTAATATTCAACCCAGACTTTCTGTTCTGCCCCTGGCATTCCTGACCCCACTGATACCAAGATAAGTATGAGAGACGGAAACTGCTGTAAAGCACAGACAAGCCACCTGCTGTCTGACATCTCCCCTCCTTCTCTACCCCCCTGACCACGTCTGTACAGATCACACAGGCCTGGATTCTAGCCTAACCCATTCTCCAGTACCTCTCCTCCCTGGATCCCCCTCAGGTAGCTCACAAAATGATGTCCCTCCTCTGGAGGGGGTTGTCAACGTCAAAATCCCTTCCAGCCTCAGCTCTCTCATCGGGTCCTGCCCCTATGTTGGGTCCCAGCTCTGCGTCAGGTACCACCCCTGCATTGGGATCCAGTGCTTCCTTGCCTACTCCCGCTGCCCTACCCCCTCCAACTCAGCCCCGTTGCGGATCCCACACTGTCGGAGCCGGAAGTGTGAGGGGCGGTAACCGGAAGGCCGCCATCTTGGCTACCAGAGGCCCACACCACCGGGCCTGGCCAGTCACCCCAAGGCCCCGCTCCTCTGCCAAAGAACAAGTTCCCTCTTCTGGAGAGGAGACGGAAGGGTCATCCCACCTTCAGCATGAGCCTGAGGATTCTTGGCAGAGGATGGAGTAGCTCCTGGCTGAAGAGGGCGACTGGGAATTGGTAGCTAAAATACAAGCAGCACCGGTGCAGTACCAGAGGGGGGCTAACCCCTGATGGGAAGCTGCCACACACGGGAGATGAAAGACCTTTATAAAGCATCAAAAGACCATGGGAGGGGCTCACAGTATTTTAATAATTTCTTAAATGGCGTCTTTGCTGCACATGTAATGGGGCTCACGATCTGCGCCATTTCATGCACATCCTACTCTCTCCACTGAATTTGTTCTGTGAGAAGGAATGGGGAAAAATCTAATGCAACACCTATTAAAAGATTATGCTAGAGAAGACAGGTGGGCACACCTAACACTAGTCCATCTAGCCCGGGAGGAATATTTCATTAAACCTGAGAATCACGCAAGACACCTTCCCTGAGCTCTGTTAGAACCAATAAAAGTGCTGAAAAGACAGCTCTCATGCAGACACCCAAAGGAGAATCACCTACTCTAGATTTCACAGACATTCTCCAGGGACCTGGGCAATCCTTTCTAAAATTTATTGACCACCTCACACAAGCAATAGAGAAACAAGTTGAACATCCAAAACCCAGGAAGGTACTCCTTACTAAACTTGCTGAAACAAATGCTAATAACACCTGTAAAGACATATTACCTTCTCTACCACTCAACCGAAAGCCTACCATTGCATAAATGGTCGAGGCATGGACACTTAGGGCATCTTTATGCCCAATTCCAGCCTTGCCAAGGGTACCAGTCGGGGTAGTAGAAGTGCTAGTAGCCTCCCAGATTATTCCCTGACATACACATGAAAAAGGACCTGGCTTTAAGTGTAGGGAGATGGGGCATTTTCAACCGAATTATAAAAATAAGGGCTATTACGAGGGACCTTCTAGGTGTCACAGCCACTGCCCTCACTGCCCTCCTCGTCCACACGCTTTCCAACACCAGCTAAACCGGTGGCCTGCGGGAAACCCCACACAGACACAGAAAGGCCCCGCGCAATGACTCCAAATGCGAGGCTGTTCCGCCCTACTCTCCCCAACATCGTGGAGAACCAGCACAGTGACCTTCTCAGATCCAGCGGGACAGCTCGATCGCTGCAGAAAACTTGACAGAAGACAGCTCTGCCCTGGAACCTAAAGGCAGCTGGTAAGCGCCTTCTCAATTCCAATCCATGATATTTACGTTCACCACATTCCCACAGGCAAATACAGGCCTGAAGGACGGCCCAGAGACATTTTGATTTTAACCAACACCGGGAAAGGGATGCAGACACTCACTCTACTACCTGAGGTACTCGCCTTGACCTCTTTGCAGGAGATAACTGTCCAGGCTCTGTGCGTAGACCCTTTTCATTCCAAAAGGGACAGTTATAGCCAGAGGCATCCTCCTAATTGACATGATCACCACACCAGCTGATCCAATGGTGATGTGGGCACAGACAACAGGCAGAAATACACCCATTCTAAAGTGTGCTTTGTCATGTAAAGGGAGATAGCGATTTATTTCAGGACTATTAGATACAAGAGCTGTTGTCACCATAATTTCCCTCTCTGACTGGTTAAAAGAATGGTCCCTGGTTCCAGCGGCTGGGAGAATTATTCGCTACCAGGGGAGCCACTACCAGCTTCTGGAGTCAAGGTACCATCTGCATGGAAGGTCCTGAGGGCACAGTTGCTACAGTAAGATCATTCATCACCCAGGCACCAATAACAATTTGTGGAAAGACCTCTTGTCCCAAAGCAGGACAGGGCTAGAGATCCTATCAACACCTCTGGATTTCTAGACGGGGCCACAGAGCAGCACGCCACACTTCAGTCAACCTGGAAGACAAACGACCCCATTTGGGTGGATCAGTGGCCCCTCCCAGGCAGAAAGTTAAAGGACCTGCAGTCCCTCGTGCAGGAGCAGCTGTCTGTGGGCCACATTGTACCATCTACTAGCCCCTGCAATGTGCCTGTCATTATCATATGAAAGCCTGGCAAAGACAAGAGGTGGCTCCTGCAGGACCTCAGGAAAATCAACGAGGTCATTGAGGACATGGGTGCCCTCCAGTCCAGCCTGCCCTCAGCCTCCATGGTACCTCCAGATTGCTGATGGTGCGCCATGCCGTAGTTGTGGGTGGCATCTTTTGGAGTCCTCCAATGTTTCGGATATCTTGTTTGCCATCTAGGCTGTGATTGGTGGAGCCTGAGCATAGGAAGAGCATTGCTTTGAAGATTGCACGGGTTGAGATGTGAAGGAAGGCTAGATCAGGGAGCTTTAGTCCAATTGTACCTATGATTACCCTGTTATTGGCAGATGGTTGATATAGATCTTAATGACTACTTTTTTGACACCCCCATGCAGCCCAATGACACCCTCCTGGTTTGCCTTTTCCATCACTAAATCGACAAGCACCTTTACAGAGGTACCAGTGGACTGCATTGCCTCAACAAATGAAGAGTAGCCCAAATATTTGTCAACGGCTTGATGTCCAAATTCTCTCGCCCTAATGCTAATCGCTTTTCATTATATGGACCATATAATGAACATCCTCATGCTATCATTTTTCATTACATGGACGACACAGTCGTTTGTGCAGGAGCTCAAATCATTTTGGATGTTGCCGTACAAGATGTCATCATTGCGGTACAGGAGAGAAAGGTTTTAACATTGCAGCAGATAAAGTCCAAAAGACAGCCCCCTGGAAGGATCTTGGCCTGAAAGCAAAGAGAGAACCAGCACACCCGAAACACGGCACATCAAGGACAGCCAAAAGACTCTGCCAGAACTCCAAACGCTCTCTGGAAGCATCTGTTGGGTAAGTTTCATTGCTTGGAATCACCACAGAAGATCTCACGCCACTGTTCCTGCTGCTCCTAAAAGGCAGTGAAGGACTCGATTCCCCCGATCACTGACACCGGAGGCCTAAGCAGCTGTACAAAATGTCTCCTGGGTGATTCAAACTAAACAGGCACACAGACACCACCCTCATTTTCCTTTCTCCCTGGCAATCCTTGGTGTAAGTCCAATATTCCATACATTATTATCGATGCGACCCAACTTTCTCAGATCCCCTGATAGAAATTGAATCCCTTTTCAAAGCACACCAACCTACTAAAACAATACCAACGCTGCAGAAAGTTATTGCAGAACTAATCAGGAAAGCTAGAGAGCGTCTGTGCTCCCTTGCAGGAACAGACCTTGTGAATATATACTTACTTCTCACTCCAGAGCCCCTCAATTGCCTACTTCAAACATCTGAACCACTGCAATAGGCCTTAGATAGATTTTGGACAGGCAAGGATCAGCCACCAATTCTACCATCAAAACATTCCTGCGCTGCTCAGGATGTGCAAAACTGCCTAAGACTTAACAAGATCCCTCGTAGCCACCTGCCCAAATTGTCAGGAGCATGGCCTTGCTTCTCTCAGAGCCACAGTCAATCCAAAGAGGACTAGAGAGTCTTCAGATCTGGCAATCAGACATCACACATTAACCCCCCTTTTGGCAGACTAAAATACATCCACTTCTAAATCGATGTCTTTTCCAGTGTGATTTTCACCTTTGCCCATGCTGGTGAAAAATCAGAAGATGCTATAAAACATTACTTTTTCGTTTTTTCCACCTTAGCACTTCCACAGGAAATTAAAACTGATAATGCACTTGCTTATACCTTGCACTGATTCCAACAAGTTTCTGACCACTGGGGTATAAAACATGTCACAGGCATACCACACTCCACCACAGGACAGTCCATAGACTACAGGGACAACTGATCCATCAAAAGGATCCTTGATCAACTGAGAGGGGTAATCCAGATATTATCTTCCATTGAGAGAAAGCCAAGGCCTTTTACGTATTCAACTTTTTGAACAACTCATTTATGGAGACAACTCCCCCAGTCATCAGCCATTTTACTAATTCAACTGCAGCCCAATTAATAGAAAAGCCACCTGTGTTGCTCAAAGAACCTGAATCTAAACAATTTATGGGCACCTACCCATTAATTACTTGGGGAAGAGGAGATGCCCTTGTCTCTACAGCAACACTCCTAAGATGGATCCTAGCAAAATACATTAAAACTGTTTCTGGGAACTGCGAGGCAAACACCAGAGCCACCATCAGAAGAACAGAATTGAAGCTTAAGAGTGACAGCAGCAGCCTGGGAAAGAAGAAGGAGAAGGACAGAAGAAGATCTCCTAAGCAGCATTGGCCACACACACCAAGAGCAAAATAGCTCAGACACCACTAACCAGGATATATGAATTTACATTTGTAAAAGCTATATTTTAGCATTGATATATGATTCTTCTAATAAGCTGTCTTCACACCCTTGGCTTACAGAAGAGAAAGTTTAGTGGGAACAAAACTTAAGTTTCATCTTCTAATCTCTTTATCTGTTTACTTTTAGCCCAACCAAGCCTCCAGACACTAAATTAGCCCAAGTCAGAGGATGCTGAGTTTGTAGCCGCTGCAGCAGAGAACTGGATGCTCCTCACTGAGCCACATGCCTTCAGCTGGCTGCTTCCACAGACAAGCCACAATTTCTTCTCCATGGCCATGCCTGTCAGGCATTTGAAGGCATGTGTTTTTTCAACCTGTTCTCACATAGGGAGTCACTATACCAGGGCATCCAGCTGCTGAAAGATCAAGGAAAGAAGGTCCAGATGGAAGGCAACAACGACTGGTTCACTGGAACTTTCAAACACTGGGTGATGAAAGGCTGGTTTTCATTAGTTAAGACTGTTTTGTGGACTTTGTTTATTGTAATCATTGTGTGGGTTATATTACCCTTTTTTGATAAATGCCTGCAAAACTCTATGGCAGAAGCCTTCCTTATAGACAACAAAAAGGGGGAGTTGTGAGGGACCAGGGGCCTACCATTGGAACTGTAATTCTTCAGGGCAAAGTGACCAAGGTAAAAGAGAGACATCGCTCTGAATGCAATGGTCGCGCCCATGGGCATTTGCAGGCTCATGGTGATGCAGAACGTTTTGTTGATATCACCCAGTTCAACTGCTGCATTTTCCTTCTATGTACTCCCCCAAGAATGTTCTCCCCTCTCTTGTACCATTTTGGTCGAGGCTTACTGCATTGCACCCCTGCTTTTCCCCCCCCCATTTTCCAACTGTGTGCCCAGCCCCATTTTGTCTCACTTCCTGGACCCTCTTCAGGGCAATCCACAGTGTTTGCACTTCCACACAAAGATCCCTCACTCGCCTTGTTCAACAGCAGTTTAAGCAAGCGTGCTCCCAGCTCTGGGAGTGCAGGTTGCTCAAAGCGTCTGGCTGTGGACAGGCTGAAACACAGGAACTGAGTGCAACAGGGAGCCTGGCCTCTAATAAAAGGCATGAATCCCACAGGCCACACAAACCAATGCCGTACATGTGTCCTTTATTTCCTCATTCTCTCATCTCTTGTGTCACTTTCCCCATTTTCTCTGACTGGGAATTTGGATCTCTCTCTCCAATCTGCAGGTTCAGCCACACGTGTGACCCTGCAGGAACAGCCTGACCCACAGGGAAGTGGAGGAGCAGCCTGGGTCAGGAAATACAGTGAAAGGGCACGGGAGAATGGGATCGAACTGCAAGAGTTGGAAGAGATTTGAAGATGGGAAGAAGTTCTTTACTCTCAGGATGCTTGTCCCAGACACAGGGAGCAGTGCAGAGAGGCTGTGGATGCCCCATCCCCAGCAACATCCAAAGCCAGGTGGGACAGGGGCCGCATCCACCTGCTCTGCTGGGAGCTTGCTCAGCTTGGAACCACATCATCTTGAGGGTCCCTTCCAAGCCAAACCATTCAAGGACTGGATCATTCTGCCATCCCCATCTCCCACTGCACAGCACCCCTGAATCTTCAGTGACATCACAGCTCCCAGAGGGTTCCAGGTGGAACGTCCAGGACCTGGAAACCAGCACAGCAGACACTGCAACGGCTGCCAAGGGTCAGTTGCTGCTCACCCTGCGCTCTGACCCTCAGCGCTGAGCTGCTGCTGCTGCTACCCAGGCATTTCCCGCTGCCGGCTCTGGAGCGCCAATCCTGCAGGATGTGCTCTGCTGTGCCCATGGAGGTACAGTGCCATGCCAGGCAGGGGGCACCCGGCTTGGGCAGGCTGCAGCCATGTGGGAATGGATGGTGTGGGACAGGAAGCCCACTGGGAGATTGTGCTGCCCCTTGCAGACTGACAGAGACACTGTGGAGGCGATGGATGTGGACCATGGGCTGGATGAGGAGGAGATGATGGAGGTGGACTCCTCATCTACTTCCATGTCCTCCCCTGTTGAGGACATGGAAGTAGACGAGGAGGAGACCATCGAGGCGATGGAGGTGGATGCAGAAGAAAACATCGAGGACATGGAAGTTGATGAGAAGGATGAGGAGGAGCCCATGGTCCTTGGATGAAGATGGTGCCCCACAGGTAAGACAGGCAGATGCTTCCCACGCCCTGCCCGCACACACACTGGGTCCCCTGACGCCAGGCTGGGGCTGGGCTGGATGGCCCCGCTCAGGGACACGGTGCCCGCAGGGGGCCTGGATTGTGCTGCCACAAGCACCAGCCCCGGCCTGCCCTGCGCTTGCCTGGGGCCACGCCAGCCCTGCCAGCCCCAGCCCAGCCCCTGGGGCCCAGCTCCCAGCCCTGCTGGGCCCAGTGCTCCCAGCTGACTCCAGCTCTGTTCCTTCCTTTCTTCCAGGACTGATACACATTATGGCACCGATCAGATGCATTTGTAAATATGTTTGAAAGTTTTGAAGTTTCCTGTAAATATGTTTTCTACGTTTGAGGTTCCCTGTAAATATGTTTTGAAGATTGTTACCCCATCGGATCCCATGTAAATATGTTCTGTACGTTATTATTGTTGTTGTTATAATGATTGTTAAAATGACACATCTTCTGTAAATCCTAGATTTGCCGATCTTTGGCAAATAAATACTATTTCTTTATAAAACCTGACTTCCCTTCGCCATTCCTTTGCGCATGGGCAGCCTTTGCACACTCATGGGTTCCACTTGTTCCACGTTCCCAGGGCTGGAGGTCCCTGGGGGTGCTGGCACGGCCACCCCGGGGCTGGGGGTCCCTGTGCACAGGGGCTCCCACTGACACCACTCCTGGCACTGGGCGCTGCTGCTCTTCCTGGCCTGGGGCACAGCGCTGTCCCCAAGGGCTCAGCTCTCCCCAGCTCCCACACAGGGGGCTCTCACAGCACTGGCCCCTGCAGCCATGCCACCAAAGCAGCCAGCAAACCTTCAGCCACCCTTCCTGCTGCAGACACAGGGACGCCTGGGCCCAGAGCTGCCAGCAGGCCACAGCCATGCAAAATCCACCTGCACCCTCTCAAGGCCCCCACAGACCTGGCAACTGGGCCAGCTACACCTGGGCTGCTGCAGAGACTGATCTTGCAGCCTTGGTGCCTCCACAGGCCCTGGGCTCTGCTTTCCAGGCTGCTCTGCAGTGCCCTGAGCCCGCATTGTTCCAGAGACAAAAGCCAGGCCAGGGCATCCTCACCCTGCCCGCATTCCTGCTGCTGCCAGCGGCCACCAGGCCCTGGGCCCCACTCAGGTGACAGCTGCAGGGACAGGGCAGCCTGTGCTGGCCAGGGGGTACGGGGCTTTGCGCCCTGGGGCTGCTGCTGCTGCTGCTGCTGCTGGGGGCCATGGGCCCAACAGGGCCCCGAGCTCAGCCCCTGCCCGGCCAGCTGCCCCCAAAGCCCCACACTCCCCAAGCATCCCCATCACACCTGCCAGGGGAAACTCTCACGGGCTTCCGGAAAGAAATTCCCCATAGTGACTAAACCAAGGGGTCCAATGGGAAAGCCAGCACTAACTGATGTTTACCCACCTTTACAAAGGTGGCTGCAGGGCAGGTGAGATCTCCAGAGCCTCTGGCAGGGCCTGCTCTTCACGTGAGCCTGTGCGCCTGCTCCCAGTGGGACACAGCACCGGGCTCAGGCCAGCCCTCAGCCCCTCACAGATGATCCCAAGGAGCAGGCTCAGAAAGCAGTTTCAGTCCACTTCCTCTAGATATTTCAAAGGACTAAATGTCATTCAAGGAAGCCACCTTGCACATTCAGTTTTGGTGTCGTGGCATGAGAAGCCCTGAAGGTGCCTCTGAATGTGCACTCAGGGCACTTCCACTGCCATCCCAAAGGGAACACAAAGGACAGGACTCTGCTTTCAGCACTGCTGAGCTCCTCAATGAAGTCACAAATGAAGTCTCAGGAAGTAGTAGTTTTTTGGAGGTCCAGGGGCCTACCACTGCAACTCTAATACCTCATTAGTGCTATGACGAAATTAAGTAAGTTGCGGCACCCCTCTAAAGCAATGATCTTGCCCATTGGCTTTTGTGGGGTCATGGGGATTCAGGTAATTTTCATGATATCATGAAGTTTTTTCTTTCCTTATATGTACTCCCCTAGGTGTTCTCCCCTTTCTTATCCTCTATTGGTCCTAAGTTACTGCATACAAGGTCCTTTTTTCCCGCATATAAAACCTTGTGTGCCCAGCCTCATTTTGTCTCCCTCCCTGGACCCTCTCCAGCACAAACCACACTGTTTGGAGTTCCACACAAACGCTCCTCTCTTGCCTCATCCATCATCCATTCAAGCAAGCCTGCTCCCAGCTCTGGGAGTGCACGTCTCTCACACAGGCTGGCTGTGGACATGCCACAACAAGGGCTGCCCAAACAGGGACCTTCTTTGAGAATTCCTGAGAGCGATTCCAGTGACAATTCCACTGTTCCACCGTCACGGGACAGAAGACACCTTGGGTCACCCTCCGCCCTGGAGTGAGACCTGAGTTTTATCAGGTCCTGCTGAAGGCAGCGTTGGCACCCTCCAGCAGCAAGAGGGCCGGCTCGATAGACAAAGCCCATGGGATATTTTGAAACAGCTGCATCCAGAGCCACCAGAGCAGGGAGCTGGGGGACAGCCACCAGCAGTGCAAGATCTTTGGGTCATATTTTAGTCCTGGGGGTGGGCAGCCCTTTACATCAGGGGCAGCTCTAGGTAACAAATTATCCAAAGATGAGAGGGACATATTTGTTCCAGTTAGGGACGTTCTCCTTTCAGAATGGAAGACTTTTACTAAGGGAAGTTTGAAGTCGTTTGTTCATTGGCTGTTTACGGAGCTCCCAGACATTTCTGTTGATTCAGTTCATCATGTAGCATTTTGGGACTGAGATAGGGAAAGACTCTATCTTTTGCAAACTCAGGGAGTGATAAGAGTTGCAGCATTTTCCACAATTTTTCACATGTTTTATGGAGTTTTCTCAAGGGTTCAAAGTTCTAATATTCAACCCAGACTTTCTGTTCTGCCCCCCGCATTCCTGAACCCACTGACACCATTAGGATGAGAGACAGAAACTGCTGTAAAGCACAGACGAGCCACCTGCTGTCTGCCATCTCCCCTCCTTCTCTACCCCGTGTCCTGGTCGGTACAGATCACACAGGCCTGGATTCTAGCCTAACCCCTTCTCCAGTACCTCTCCTCCCTGGATCCCCCTCAGGTAGCTCACAAAATGGAGTCCCTCCTCTGGAGGGGGTTGTCAATGTGAAACTCCCTCCCAACCCCAGCTCTCTCATCAAATCCTCCCCCTGTGTTGGATCCCCCCCCTGCGTCAGGTACCACCCCTGCATTGGGATCCAGCGCTTCCTTGCCTACTCCCGCTGCCCTACCCCCTCCAACTCAGCCCCGTTGCGGATCCCACACTGTCGGAGCCGGAAGTGTGAGGGGCGGTAACCGGAAGGCCGCCATCTTGGCTACCAGAGGCCCACAACACCGGGCCTGGCCACTCACCCCAAGGCCCCGCTCCTCTGCCAAAGAACAAGTTCCCTCTTCTGGAGAGGAGAGGGAAGGGTCATCCCACCTTCAGCATGAGCCTGAGGATTCTTGGCAGAGGATGCAGTAGCTCCTGACTGAAGAGGGGGACTGGGAATTGGTAGCTAAAATACAAGCAGCACCAGGGCAGTACCAGAGGGGGGCTAACCCCTGATGGGAAGCTGCCACACACGGGAGATGAAAGACCTTTATAAAGCATCAAAAGACCATGGGAGGGGCTCACCGTATTTTAATAATTTCTTAAATGGCGTCTTTGCTGCACATGTAATGGGGCTCACGATCTGCGCCATTTCATGCACATCCTACTCTCTCCACTGAATTTGTTCTGTGAGAAGGAATGGGGAAAAATCTAATGCAACACCTATTAAAAGATTATGCTAGAGAAGACAGGTGGGCACACCTAACACTAGTCCATCTAGCCCGGGAGGAATATTTCATTAAACCTGAGAATCACGCAAGACACCTTCCCTGAGCTCTGTTAGAACCAATAAAAGTGCTGAAAAGACAGCTCTCATGCAGACACCCAATGGAGAATCACCTACTCTAGATTTCACCGACATTCTCCAGGGACCTGGGCAATCCTTTCTAAAATGTATTGACCACCTCACACAAGCAATAGAGAAACAAGTTGAACATCCAAAACCCAGGAAGGTACTCCTTACTAAACTTGCTGAAACAAATGCTAATAACACCTGTAAAGACATATTACCTTCTCTACCACTCAACCGAAAGCCTACCATTGCACAAATGGTCGAGGCATGGACACTTAGGGCATCTTTACGCCCAATTCCAGCCTAGCTAAGGCTACCACTCGGGGTAGTAGAGGTGCTAGTAGCCTCCCAGGTCATTCCCTGACATACACATGAAAAAGGACCTGGCTTTAAGTGTAGGGAGATGGGGCATTTTCAACCGAATTATAAAAATAAAGGCTATACTAGGGACCTTCTAGGTGTCACAGCCACTGCCCTCACTGCCCTCCTCGTCCACACGCTTTCCAACACCAGCTAAACCGGTGGCCTGCGGGAAACCCCACACAGACACAGAAAGGCCCCACGCAATGACTTCAAATGCGAGGCTGTTCTGCCCTACTCTCCCCAACATCGTGGAGAACCAGCACAGCGACCTTCTCAGATCCAGCGGGACAGCTCGATCGCTGCAGAAAACTTGACAGAAGACAGCTCTGTCCTGGAACCTAAAGGCAGCTGGTAAGCGCCTTCTCAATTCCAATCCACGATATTTATGTTCACCATATTCCCACAGGCAAATACAGGCCTGAAGGACGGCCCAAAGACATTTTGATTTTAACCAACACCGGGAAAGGGATGCAGACACTCACTCTACTACCTGAGGTACTCGCCTTGACCTCTTTGCAGGAGATAACTGTCCAGGCTCTATGCGTAGACCCTTTTCATTCCAAAAGGGACAGTTATAGCCAGAGGCATCCTCCTAATTGACATGATCACCACACCAGCTGATCCAATGGTGATGTGGGCACAGACAACAGGCAGAAATACACCCATTCTAAAGTGTGCTTTGTCATGTAAAGGGAGAAAGAGGTGTCTTTCAGGACTATTAGATACAAGAGCTGATGCCACCATAATTTCCTGCTCTGATTGGCTAAAAAACGGACCCTGGTTCCAGCTGCTGGGGTAATATTCGCTACCAGGGGAGCCACTACTAGCTTCTGGAGTCACAGTATCAGCTGCATGGAAGGTCCTGAGGGCACAGTTGCTACAGTAAGATCATTCGTTGCCCGGGCACCAATAACAATTTGAGGAAAAGACCTCTTGTCCCAAAGGGGGACAAGGCTAGAGATCCTATCAACACCTCAGGATTTCTAGACGGGGCCACTGAGCAGCTCGCCACCCTTCAGTCAACCTGGAAGACAAACGACCCCATTTGGGTGGATCAGTGGCCCTTCCCAGGCAGAAAGTTAAAGGCCCTGCAGTCCCACGTGCAGGAGCAGCTGCCTGTGGGCCACATTGTACCATCTACTAGTCCCTGCAATGTGCCTGTCATTATCATATGAAAGCCTGGCAAAGACAAGAGGCGGCTCCTGCAGGACCTCAGGAAAATCAACGAGGTCATTGAGGACATGGGTCCCCTCCAGTCCAGCCTGCCCTCAGCCTCCATGGTACCTCGAGATTGCCCATGGTGCGCCATGCCGTAGTTGTGGGTGGCATCTTTTGGAGTCCTCCTATTTGTCGGATATCTTGTTTGACATTTAGGCTGTGATTGGTGGAGCCTGAGCATAGGAAGAGCATTGCTTTGAAGATTGCACGGGTTGAGATGTGAAGGAAGGCTAGTTCAGGGAGGTTTAGTCCAATTGTAATTTTATTACACAGTTATTGGCAGAGGGTTGTTATAGATCTTAATGACTACTTTTT
Organism: Melospiza melodia melodia; assembly: GCF_035770615.1. Classification (NCBI taxonomy): domain Eukaryota; kingdom Metazoa; phylum Chordata; class Aves; order Passeriformes; family Passerellidae; genus Melospiza; species Melospiza melodia. Next base: position 3,345,472 of record NC_086207.1, read on the forward strand.
TGATGCCCCCATGCATCCAAATGACATCCCCTGGTTTGCCTTGTCCGCCCCTAAACCACCAAACACCTTTACAGAGGTACCAGTGGACTGCATTGCCTCAAAGAAAGAAGAGTAGCTCAACTACTTGGCAATGGCTTTGAGCCCAAAACCTCTCGCCCTGACGGAAAAGAAATCCTAATGCTATCATTTTTCATTACATGGACGATACAGTCATTTGTGCAGAAGCTCAAATCATTTTGGACGTTGCAGTACAAGATGTCATCACTGAGGTACAGCAGAAGGGTTTTGAGATTGCAGCAGATAAATTTCAAAAGACAGGAAGTACCTTGGGCTAATGTGCACAGAGAGAACCATCACACCCCAAACACTGCACATCAAGGACAACCCAAACACTCTGCAAGAACTCCAAACACTCTGTGGAACAATCAGCTGGGTAGGTTCACTCCTGGCAATCACCACAGAAGATCTCATGCCACTGTTCCTGCTCCCTAAAGGCAGAGAAGGACTTGATTCCCGCAATCACTGACACCAGAGGCAGAAGCAGCTGTACAAAAGGTCTCCTGGGTGATTCAAACTAAACAGGCACACAGATACCACCCTAATTTTCCTTTCTCCCTGGCAATCCTTGGTGGAAGTCCAAAATTCCATACATTATTGTTTCAGTGGGACTATACTATCTCAGATCCTGATAATAATTGAATGCGTTTTCAGAGCACACCAACCTACTAAAACAATATCAACCCAACAGAAAGTTATTGCAGAACTAGTGCAGGAAGCCTAGAGAGCGTCTGTGCTCCCTTGCAGGAATAGACCTTGTGAATATATACTTACTTCTCACTCAAGAGCCCCTCAATTGCCTACTTCAAACATTTGAACCACTGCAATACGCCTGAGATCATTTTTACACATATTAGGATCAGCCATGAATTCTACCACCAAAATATTCCTGCGCTGCACAGGATGTTCAAAATTACCCCAGACCCGGCAAGATCCATTGTAGCCACCTGCCCAAATTGTCAGGAACATGGCCTTGCTTCTGTCACAGCAGGAGTCAGTCCAAGAGGACTAGAGAGTGTCCACATCTGGCAATCAGACATCACACACTAAGCTCCTTTGGACAGACTAAAATACATCCACGTCTCAATCAACGCCTTTACCAGTGTGTTTTTTGGCTCTGTCCATGCTGCAAAAAAATCAGAAGATGCTATAAAACATTACTTTTTCGTTTTTTCCACCTTAGCACTTCCACAGGAAAATAAAACTGATAATGCACTTGCTTATACCTTGCACTGATTCCAACAAGTTTCTGACCACTGGGGTATAAAACATGTCACAGGCATACCACACTCCGCCACAGGACAGTCCATAGACGACAGGGACAACTGAGCCATCAAAAGGATCCTTGATCAACTGAGAGGGGTAATCCAGATATTATCTTCCATTGACAGACTGGCCAAGGCCTTTTACATACTCAACTTTTTGAACAACTCATTTGTGGAGACAACTTCCCCAGTCATCAGGCGTTTTACTAATTCAGCTGCACCCAATTAAAAGACCAGCCACCTGTGTTGCTCAAAGAACCTGAATCTAAACAATTTATGGGCAATTACCCATTAATTGCTTGGGGAAGAGAAGATGCCCTTGTCTCTACAGCAACACTCCTAAGATTGATCCCAGCAAAATACATAAAAACTGTTTGTGGGAACGGTGAGGCAAACACCAGAGCCACCATCAGAAGAACAGAATGGAAGCCTAAGAGAGACAGCAGCAGCCTGGGAAAGAACAACAAGGACAGAAGAAGATCTCCTAAGCAGCATTGACCACACACACCAAGACCAAAATAGCTCAGACACCTCTAACCAGGATATATGAATTAACATTTGTAAAAGCTATATTTTAGCATTGATATAAGATTCTTCTAATAAGCTGTTTTCACACTCTTGGCTTACAGAAGAGAAAGTTTAGTGGGACCTGAACTTACGTTTCATCTTCTACACACTTTATCTGTTTACTTTTAGCCCAACCAAGCCTCCAGATACTAAATTAGCCAAAGTCAGAGGATGCTGCCGTTGGTTGCCGCTGACATAGAGACCTGGATGCTCCTCACTGAGCCGCATGCCTTCAGCTGCCTGCTTCCACAGACAAGCCACAATTTCTTCTCCATGGCCATGCCTGTCAGGCATTTGAAGGCATGTGTTTTTTTAACCTGTTGTCACATAGGGAGTCAGTATATCAGGGCATCCAGCTGCTAAAAATCAAGGAAAGAAGATCCAGATGGAAGGCAAATATTACTGGTTCACTGCACTTTTCAAACACTGGGTGATGAGAGGCTGGTTTTCATCTTTAGTTAAGACTGTTTTGTGGACTTTGTTTATTGTAATCATTGTGTGGGTTATATTACCCTTTTTTGATAAATGCCTGCAAAACTCTATGGCAGAAGCCTTCCTTATAGACAACAAAAAGGGGGAGTTGTGAGGGACCAGGGGCCTACCATTGGAACTGTAATTCTTCAGGGCAAAGTGACCAAGGTAAAAGAGAGACATCGCTCTGAATGCAATGGTCTTGCCCATGGGCATTTGCAGGCTCATGGTGATGCAGAACGTTTTGTTGATATCACCCAGTTCAACTGCTGCATTTTCCTTCTATGTACTCCCCCAAGAATGTTCTCCCCTCTCTTGTACCATTTTGGTCCAGGCTTACTGCATTGCACCCCTGCTTTTCCCCCCCCCATTTTCCAACTGTGTGCCCAGCCCCATTTTGTCTCACTTCCTGGACCCTCTTCAGGGCAATCCACAGCGTTTGCACTTCCACACAAAGATCCCTGACTCGCCTTGTTCAACAGCAGTTTAAGCAAGCGTGCTCCCAGCTCTGGGAGTGCAGGTTGCTCAAAGCGTCTGGCTGTGGACAGGCTGAAACACAGGAACTGAGTGCAACAGGGAGCCTGGCCTCTAATAAAAGGCATGAATCCCACAGGCCACACAAACCAATGCCGTACATGTGTCCTTTATTTCCTCATTCTCTCATCTCTTGTGTCACTTTCCCCATTTTCTCTGACTGGGAATTTGGATCTCTCTCTCCAATCTGCAGGTTCAGCCACACGTGTGACCCTGCAGGAACAGCCTGACCCACAGGGAAGTGGAGGAGCAGCCTGGGTCAGGAAATACAGTGAAAGGGCACGGGAGAATGGGATCGAACTGCAAGAGTTGGAAGAGATTTGAAGATGGGAAGAAGTTCTTTACTCTCAGGATGCTTGTCCCAGACACAGGGAGCAGTGCAGAGAGGCTGTGGATGCCCCATCCCCAGCAACATCCAAAGCCAGGTGGGACAGGGGCCGCATCCACCTACTCTGCTGGGACCTTGCTCAGCTTGGAACCACATCATCTTCAGGGTCCCTTCCAAGCCAAACCATTCAAGGACTGGATCATTCTGCCATCCCCATCTCCCACTGCACAGCACCCCTGAATCTTCAGTGACATCACAGCTCCCAGAGGGTTCCAGGTGGAACGTCCAGGACCTGGAAACCAGCACAGCAGACACTGCAACGGCTGCCAAGGGTCAGTTGCTGCTCACCCTGCGCTCTGACCCTCAGCGCTGAGCTGCTGCTGCTGCTACCCAGGCATTTCCCGCTGCCGGCTCTGGAGCGCCAATCCTGCAGGATGTGCTCTGCTGTGCCCATGGAGGTACAGTGCCATGCCAGGCAGGGGGCACCCGGCTTGGGCAGGCTGCAGTCATGTGGGAATGGATGGTGTGGGACAGGAAGCCCACTGGGAGATTGTGCTGCCCCTTGCAGACTGACAGAGACACTGTGGAGGCGATGGATGTGGACCATGGGCTGGATGAGGAGGAGATGATGGAGGTGGACTCCTCATCTACTTCCATGTCCTCCCCTGTTGAGGACATGGAAGTAGACGAGGAGGAGACCATCGAGGCGATGGAGGTGGATGCAGAAGAAAACATCGAGGACATGGAAGTTGATGAGAAGGATGAGGAGGAGCCCATGGTCCTTGGATGAAGATGGTGCCCCACAGGTAAGACAGGCAGATGCTTCCCACGCCCTGCCCACACACACACTGGGTCCCCTGACGCCAGGCTGGGGCTGGGCTGGATGGCCCCGCTCAGGGACACGGTGCCCGCAGGGGGCCTGGATTGTGCTGCCACAAGCACCAGCCCCGGCCTGCCCTGCGCTTGCCTGGGGCCACGCCAGCCCTGCCAGCCCCAGCCCAGCCCCTGGGGCCCAGCTCCCAGCCCTGCTGGGCCCAGTGCTCCCAGCTGACTCCAGCTCTGTTCCTTCCTTTCTTCCAGGACTGATACACATTATGGCACCGATCAGATGCATTTGTAAATATGTTTGAAAGTTTTGAAGTTTCCTGTAAATATGTTTTCTACGTTTGAGGTTCCCTGTAAATATGTTTTGAAGATTGTTACCCCATCGGATCCCATGTAAATATGTTCTGTACGTTATTATTGTTGTTGTTATAATGATTGTTAAAATGACACATCTTCTGTAAATCCTAGATTTGCCGATCTTTGGCAAATAAATACTATTTCTTTATAAAACCTGACTTCCCTTCGCCATTCCTTTGCGCATGGGCAGCCTTTGCACACTCATGGGTTCCACTTGTTCCACGTTCCCAGGGCTGGAGGTCCCTGGGGGTGCTGGCACGGCCACCCCGGGGCTGGGGGTCCCTGTGCACAGGGGCTCCCACTGACACCACTCCTGGCACTGGGCGCTGCTGCTCTTCCTGGCCTGGGGCACAGCGCTGTCCCCAAGGGCTCAGCTCTCCCCAGCTCCCACACAGGGGGCTCTCACAGCACTGGCCCCTGCAGCCATGCCACCAAAGCAGCCAGCAAACCTTCAGCCACCCTTCCTGCTGCAGACACAGGCACTCCTGGGCCCAGAGCCGCCAGCAGGCCACAGCCATGCAAAATCCACCTGCACCCTCTCAAGGCCCCCACAGACCTGGCAACTGGGCCAGCTACACCTGGGCTGCTGCAGAGACTGATCTTGCAGCCTTGGTGCCTCCACAGGCCCTGGGCTCTGCTTTCCAGGCTGCTCTGCAGTGCCCTGAGCCCGCATTGTTCCAGAGACAAAAGCCAGGCCAGGGCATCCTCACCCTGCCCGCATTCCTGCTGCTGCCAGCGGCCACCAGGCCCTGGGCCCCACTCAGGTGACAGCTGCAGGGACAGGGCAGCCTGTGCTGGCCAGGGGGTACGGGGCTTTGCGCCCTGGGGCTGCTGCTGCTGCTGCTGCTGCTGGGGGCCATGGGCCCAACAGGGCCCCGAGCTCAGCCCCTGCCCGGCCAGCTGCCCCCAAAGCCCCACACTCCCCAAGCATCCCCATCACACCTGCCAGGGGAAACTCTCACGGGCTTCCGGAAAGAAATTCCCCATAGTGACTAAACCAAGGGGTCCAATGGGAAAGCCAGCACTAACTGATGTTTACCCACCTTTACAAAGGTGGCTGCAGGGCAGGTGAGATCTCCAGAGCCTCTGGCAGGGCCTGCTCTGCACGTGAGCCTGTGCGCCTGCTCCCAGTGGGACACAGCACCGGGCTCAGGCCAGCCCTCAGCCCCTCACAGATGATCCCAAGGAGCAGGCTCAGAAAGCAGTTTCAGTCCACTTCCTCTAGATATTTCAAAGGACTAAATGTCATTCAAGGAAGCCACCTTGCACATTCAGTTTTGGTGTCGTGGCATGAGAAGCCCTGAAGGTGCCTCTGAATGTGCACTCAGGGCACTTCCACTGCCATCCCAAAGGGAACACAAAGGACAGGACTCTGCTTTCAGCACTGCTGAGCTCCTCAATGAAGTCACAAATGAAGTCTCAGGAAGTAGTAGTTTTTTGGAGGTCCAGGGGCCTACCACTGCAACTCTAATACCTCATTAGTGCTATGACGAAATTAAGTAAGTTGCGGCACCCCTCTAAAGCAATGATCTTGCCCATTGGCTTTTGTGGGGTCATGGGGATTCAGGTAATTTTCATGATATCATGAAGTTTATTCTTTCCTTATATGTACTCCCCTAGGTGTTCTCCCCTTTCTTATCCTCTATTGGTCCTAAGTTACTGCATACAAGGTCCTTTTTTCCCGCATATAAAACCTTGTGTGCCCAGCCTCATTTTGTCTCCCTCCCTGGACCCTCTCCAGCACAAACCACACTGTTTGGAGTTCCACACAAACGCTCCTCTCTTGCCTCATCCATCATCCATTCAAGCAAGCCTGCTCCCAGCTCTGGGAGTGCACGTCTCTCACACAGGCTGGCTGTGGACATGCCACAACAAGGGGTGCCCAAACAGGGACCTTCTTTGAGAATTCCTGAGAGCGATTCCAGTGACAATTCCACTGTTCCACCGTCACGGGACAGAAGACACCTTGGGTCACCCTCCGCCCTGGAGTGAGACCTGAGTTTCAGGGCTTGCTGAAGGCAGCGTTGGCACCCTCCAGCAGCAAGAGGGCCGGCTCGATGGACAAAGCCCATGGGATATTTTGAAACAGCTGCATCCAGAGCCACCAGAGCAGGGAGCTGGGGGACAGCCACCAGCAGTGCAAGATCTTTGGGTCATATTTTAGTCCTGGGGGTGGGCAGCCCTTTACATCAGGGGCAGCTCTAGGTAACAAATTATCCAAAGATGAGAGGGACATATTTGTTCCAGTTAGGGACGTTCTCCTTTCAGAATGGAAGACTTTTACTAAGGGAAGTTTGAAGTCGTTTGTTCATTGGCTGTTTACGGAGCTCCCAGACATTTCTGTTGATTCAGTTCATCATGTAGCATTTTGGGACTGAGATAGGGAAAGACTCTATCTTTTGCAAACTCAGGGAGTGATAAGAGTTGCAGCATTTTCCACAATTTTTCACATGTTTTATGGAGTTTTCTCAAGGGTTCAAAGTTCTAATATTCAACCCAGACTTTCTGTTCTGCCCCCCGCATTCCTGAACCCACTGACACCATTAGGATGAGAGACAGAAACTGCTGTAAAGCACAGACGAGCCACCTGCTGTCTGCCATCTCCCCTCCTTCTCTACCCCGTGTCCTGGTCGGTACAGATCACACAGGCCTGGATTCTAGCCTAACCCCTTCTCCAGTACCTCTCCTCCCTGGATCCCCCTCAGGTAGCTCACAAAATGGAGTCCCTCCTCTGGAGGGGGTTGTCAATGTGAAACTCTTTCCCAACCCCAGCTCTCTCATCAAATCCTCCCCCTGTGTTGGATTCCCCCCCTGCGTCAGGTACCACCCCTGCATTGGGATCCAGCTCTTCCTTGCCTACTCCCGCTGCCCTACCCCCTCCAACTCAGCCCCGTTGTGGATCCCACACTGTCAGAGCTGGAAGTGTGAGGGGCGGTAACCGGAAGGCCGCCATCTTGGCTACCAGAGGCCCACAACACCGGGCCTGGCCACTCACCCCAAGGCCCCGCTCCTCTGCCAAAGAACAAGTTCCCTCTTCTGGAGAGGAGAGGGAAGGGTCATCCCACCTTCAGCATGAGCCTGAGGATTCTTGGCAGAGGATGCAGTAGCTCCTGACTGAAGAGGGGGACTGGGAATTGGTAGCTAAAATACAAGCAGCACCAGGGCAGTACCAGAGGGGGGCTAACCCCTGATGGGAAGCTGCCACACACGGGAGATGAAAGACCTTTATAAAGCATCAAAAGACCATGGGAGGGGCTCACCGTATTTTAATAATTTCTTAAATGGCGTCTTTGCTGCACATGTAATGGGGCTCACGATCTGCGCCATTTCATGCACATCCTACTCTCTCCACTGAATTTGTTCTGTGAGAAGGAATGGGGAAAAATCTAATGCAACACCTATTAAAAGATTATGCTAGAGAAGACAGGTGGGCACACCTAACACTAGTCCATCTAGCCCGGGAGGAATATTTCATTAAACCTGAGAATCACGCAAGACACCTTCCCTGAGCTCTGTTAGAACCAATAAAAGTGCTGAAAAGACAGCTCTCATGCAGACACCCAATGGAGAATCACCTACTCTAGATTTCACCGACATTCTCCAGGGACCTGGGCAATCCTTTCTAAAATGTATTGACCACCTCACACAAGCAATAGAGAAACAAGTTGAACATCCAAAACCCAGGAAGGTACTCCTTACTAAACTTGCTGAAACAAATGCTAATAACACCTGTAAAGACATATTACCTTCTCTACCACTCAACCGAAAGCCTACCATTGCACAAATGGTCGAGGCATGGACACTTAGGGCATCTTTACGCCCAATTCCAGCCTAGCTAAGGCTACCACTCGGGGTAGTAGAGGTGCTAGTAGCCTCCCAGGTTATTCCCTGACATACACATGAAAAAGGACCTGGCTTTAAGTGTAGGGAGATGGGGCATTTTCAACCGAATTATAAAAATAAAGGCTATACTAGGGACCTTCTAGGTGTCACAGCCACTGCCCTCACTGCCCTCCTCGTCCACACGCTTTCCAACACCAGCTAAACCGGTGGCCTGCGGGAAACCCCACACAGACACAGAAAGGCCCCACGCAATGACTTCAAATGCGAGGCTGTTCTGCCCTACTCTCCCCAACATCGTGGAGAACCAGCACAGTGACCTTCTCAGATCCAGCGGGACAGCTCGATCGCTGCAGAAAACTTGACAGAAGACAGCTCTGTCCTGGAACCTAAAGGCAGCTGGTAAGCGCCTTCTCAATTCCAATCCACGATATTTATGTTCACCATATTCCCACAGGCAAATACAGGCTTGAAGGACGGCCCAAAGACATTTTGATTTTAACCAACACCGGGAAAGGGATGCAGACACTCACTCTACTACCTGAGGTACTCGCCTTGACCTCTTTGCAGGAGATAACTGTCCAGGCTCTATGCGTAGACCCTTTTCATTCCAAAAGGGACAGTTATAGCCAGAGGCATCCTCCTAATTGACATGATCACCACACCAGCTGATCCAATGGTGATGTGGGCACAGACAACAGGCAGAAATACACCCATTCTAAAGTGTGCTTTGTCATGTAAAGGGAGAAAGAGGTGTCTTTCAGGACTATTAGATACAAGAGCTGATGCCACCATAATTTCCTGCTCTGATTGGCTAAAAAACGGACCCTGGTTCCAGCTGCTGGGGTAATATTCGCTACCAGGGGAGCCACTACTAGCTTCTGGAGTCACAGTATCAGCTGCATGGAAGGTCCTGAGGGCACAGTTGCTACAGTAAGATCATTCATCACCCAGGCACCAATAACAATTTGTGGAAAGGCCTCTTGTCCCAAAGCAGGAAAGGGCTAGAGATCCTATCAACACCTCAGGATTTCTAGACGGGGCCACTGAGCAGCTCGCCACCCTTCAGTCAACCTGGAAGACCAACGACCCCATATGGGTGGATCAGTGGCCCTTCCCAGGCAGAAAGTTAAAGGCCCTGCAGTCCCACGTGCAGGAGCAGCTGCCTGTGGGCCACATTGTACCATCTACTAGCCCCTGCAATGTGCCTGTCATTATCATATGAAAGCCTGGCAAAGACAAGAGGCGGCTCCTGCAGGACCTCAGGAAAATCAACGAGGTCATTGAGGACATGGGTCCCCTCCAGTCCAGCCTGCCCTCAGCCTCCATGGTACCTCGAGATTGCCCATGGTGCGCCATGCCGTAGTTGTGGGTGGCATCTTTTGGAGTCCTCCTATTTGTCGGATATCTTGTTTGACATTTAGGCTGTGATTGGTGGAGCCTGAGCATAGGAAGAGCATTGCTTTGAAGATTGCACGGGTTGAGATGTGAAGGAAGGCTAGTTCAGGGAGGTTTAGTCCAATTGTAATTTTATTACACAGTTATTGGCAGAGGGTTGTTATAGATCTTAATGACTACTTTTTTGATGCCCCCATGCATCCAAATGACATCCCCTGGTTTGCCTTGTCCGCCCCTAAACCACCAAACACCTTTACAGAGGTACCAGTGGACTGCATTGCCTCAAAGAAAGAAGAGTAGCTCAACTATTTGGCAATGGCTTTGAGCCCAAAACCTCTCGCCCTGACGGAAAAGAAATCCTAATGCTATCATTTTTCATTACATGGACGATACAGTCATTTGTGCAGAAGCTCAAATCATTTTGGACGTTGCAGTACAAGATGTCATCACTGAGGTACAGCAGAAGGGTTTTGAGATTGCAGCAGATAAATTTCAAAAGACAGGAAGTACCTTGGGCTAATGTGCACAGAGAGAACCATCACACCCCAAACACTGCACATCAAGGACAACCCAAACACTCTGCAAGAACTCCAAACACTCTGTGGAACAATCAGCTGGGTAGGTTCACTCCTGGCAATCACCACAGAAGATCTCATGCCACTGTTCCTGCTCCCTAAAGGCAGAGAAGGACTTGATTCCCGCAATCACTGACACCAGAGGCAGAAGCAGCTGTACAAAAGGTCTCCTGGGTGATTCAAACTAAACAGGCACACAGATACCACCCTAATTTTCCTTTCTCCCTGGCAATCCTTGGTGGAAGTCCAAAATTCCATACATTATTGTTTCAGTGGGACTATACTATCTCAGATCCTGATAATAATTGAATGCATTTTCAGAGCACACCAACCTACTAAAATGATAACAACCCAACAGAAAGTTATTACACAACTAGTGCAGGAAACCTAGAGAGCGTCTGTGCTCCCTTGCAGGAATAGACCTTGTGAATATATACTTACTTCTCACTCAAGAGCCCCTCAATTGCCTACTTCAAACATTTGAACCACTGCAATACGCCTGAGATCATTTTTACACATATTAGGATCAGCCATGAATTCTACCACCAAAATATTCCTGCGCTGCACAGGATGTTCAAAATTACCCCAGACCCGGCAAGATCCATTGTAGCCACCTGCCCAAATTGTCAGGAACATGGCCTTGCTTCTGTCACAGCAGGAGTCAGTCCAAGAGGACTAGAGAGTGTCCACATCTGGCAATCAGACATCACACACTAAGCTCCTTTGGACAGACTAAAATACATCCACGTCTCAATCAACGCCTTTACCAGTGTGTTTTTTGGCTCTGTCCATGCTGCAAAAAAATCAGAAGATGCTATAAAACATTACTTTTTCGTTTTTTCCACCTTAGCACTTCCACAGGAAAATAAAACTGATAATGCACTTGCTTATACCTTGCACTGATTCCAACAAGTTTCTGACCACTGGGGTATAAAACATGTCACAGGCATACCACACTCCGCCACAGGACAGTCCATAGACGACAGGGACAACTGAGCCATCAAAAGGATCCTTGATCAACTGAGAGGGGTAATCCAGATATTATCTTCCATTGACAGACTGGCCAAGGCCTTTTACATACTCAACTTTTTGAACAACTCATTTGTGGAGACAACTTCCCCAGTCATCAGGCGTTTTACTAATTCAGCTGCACCCAATTAAAAGACCAGCCACCTGTGTTGCTCAAAGAACCTGAATCTAAACAATTTATGGGCAATTACCCATTAATTGCTTGGGGAAGAGAAGATGCCCTTGTCTCTACAGCAACACTCCTAAGATTGATCCCAGCAAAATACATAAAAACTGTTTGTGGGAACGGTGAGGCAAACACCAGAGCCACCATCAGAAGAACAGAATGGAAGCCTAAGAGAGACAGCAGCAGCCTGGGAAAGAACAACAAGGACAGAAGAAGATCTCCTAAGCAGCATTGACCACACACACCAAGACCAAAATAGCTCAGACACCTCTAACCAGGATATATGAATTAACATTTGTAAAAGCTATATTTTAGCATTGATATAAGATTCTTCTAATAAGCTGTTTTCACACTCTTGGCTTACAGAAGAGAAAGTTTAGTGGGACCTGAACTTACGTTTCATCTTCTACACACTTTATCTGTTTACTTTTAGCCCAACCAAGCCTCCAGATACTAAATTAGCCAAAGTCAGAGGATGCTGCCGTTGGTTGCCGCTGACATAGAGACCTGGATGCTCCTCACTGAGCCGCATGCCTTCAGCTGCCTGCTTCCACAGACAAGCCACAATTTCTTCTCCATGGCCATGCCTGTCAGGCATTTGAAGGCATGTGTTTTTTTAACCTGTTGTCACATAGGGAGTCAGTATATCAGGGCATCCAGCTGCTAAAAATCAAGGAAAGAAGATCCAGATGGAAGGCAAATATTACTGGTTCACTGCACTTTTCAAACACTGGGTGATGAGAGGCTGGTTTTCATCTTTAGTTAAGACTGTTTTGTGGACTTTGTTTATTGTAATCATTGTGTGGGTTATATTACCCTTTTTTGCTAAATGCCTGCAAAACTCTATGGCAGAAGCCTTCCTTATAGACAACAAAAAGGGGGAGTTGTGAGGGACCAGGGGCCTACCATTGGAACTGTAATTCTTCAGGGCAAAATGACCAAGGTAAAAGAGAGATCGCTCTGAATGCAATGGCGACGTCCATGTGCATTTGCAGGCTCATGGTGATGCAGAACGTTTTGTTGATATCACCCAGTTCAACTGCTGCATTTTCCTTCTATGTACTCCCCCAAGAATGTTCTCCCCTCTCTTGTACCATTTTGGTCGAGGCTTACTGCATTGCACCCCAGCTTTTCCCCCCCCCATTTTCCAACTGTGTGCCCAGCCCCATTTTGTCTCACTTCCTGGACCCTCTTCAGGGCAATCCACAGTGTTTGCACTTCCACACAAAGATCCCTCACTCGCCTTGTTCAACAGCAGTTTAAGCAAGCGTGCTCCCAGCTCTGGGAGTGCAGGTTGCTCAAAGCGTCTGGCTGTGGACAGGCTGAAACACAGGAACTGAGTGCAACAGGGAGCCTGGCCTCTAATAAAAGGCATGAATCCCACAGGCCACACAAACCAATGCCGTACATGTGTCCTTTATTTCCTCATTCTCTCATCTCTTGTGTCACTTTCCCCATTTTCTCTGACTGGGAATTTGGATCTCTCTCTCCAATCTGCAGGTTCAGCCACACGTGTGACCCTGCAGGAACAGCCTGACCCACAGGGAAGTGGAGGAGCAGCCTGGGTCAGGAAATATAGTGAAAGGGCACGGGAGAATGGGATCGAACCGCAAGAGGGGGAAGAGATTTGATGATGGGAAGAAGTTCTTTACTCTCAGGATGCTTGTCCCAGACACAGGGAGCAGTGCAGAGAGGCTGTGGATGCCCCATCCCCAGCAACGTCCAAAGCCAGGTGGGACAGGGGCCGCATCCACCTGCTCTGCTGGGAGCTTGCTCAGCTTGGAACCACATCATCTTGAGGGTCCCTTCCAAGCCAAACCATTCAAGGACTGGATCATTCTGCCATCCCCATCTCCCACTGCACAGCACCCCTGAATCTTCAGTGACATCACAGCTCCCAGAGGGTTCCAGGTGGAACGTCCAGGACCTGGAAACCAGCACAGCAGACACTGCAACGGCTGCCAAGGGTCAGTTGCTGCTCACCCTGCGCTCTGACCCTCAGCGCTGAGCTGCTGCTGCTGCTACCCAGGCATTTCCCGCTGCCGGCTCTGGAGCGCCAATCCTGCAGGATGTGCTCTGCTGTGCCCATGGAGGTACAGTGCCATGCCAGGCAGGGGGCACCCGGCTTGGGCAGGCTGCAGCCATGTGGGAATGGATGGTGTGGGACAGGAAGCCCACTGGGAGATTGTGCTGCCCCTTGCAGACTGACAGAGACACCGTGGAGGCGATGGATGTGGACCATGGGCTGGATGAGGAGGAGATGATGGAGGTGGACTCCTCATCTACTTCCATGTCCTCCCCTGTTGAGGACATGGAAGTAGACGAGGAGGAGACCATCGAGGCGATGGAGGTGGATGCAGAAGAAAACATCGAGGACATGGAAGTTGATGAGAAGGATGAGGAGGAGCCCATGGTCCTTGGATGAAGATGGTGCCCCACAGGTAAGACAGGCAGATGCTTCCCACGCCCTGCCCACACACACACTGGGTCCCCTGACGCCAGGCTGGGGCTGGGCTGGATGGCCCCGCTCAGGGACACGGTGCCCGCAGGGGGCCTGGATTGTGCTGCCACAAGCACCAGCCCCGGCCTGCCCTGCGCTTGCCTGGGGCCACGCCAGCCCTGCCAGCCCCGGCCCAGCCCCTGGGGCCCAGCTCCCAGCCCTGCTGGGCCCAGTGCTCCCAGCTGACTCCAGCTCTGTTCCTTCCTTTCTTCCAGGACTGATACACATTATGGCACCGATCAGATGCATTTGTAAATATGTTTGAAAGTTTTGAAGTTTCCTGTAAATATGTTTTCTACGTTTGAGGTTCCCTGTAAATATGTTTTGAAGATTGTTACCCCATCGGATCCCATGTAAATATGTTCTGTACGTTATTATTGTTGTTGTTATAATGATTGTTAAAATGACACATCTTCTGTAAATCCTAGATTTGCCGATCTTTGGCAAATAAATACTATTTCTTTATAAAACCTGACTTCCCTTCGCCATTCCTTTGCGCATGGGCAGCCTTTGCACACTCATGGGTTCCACTTGTTCCACGTTCCCAGGGCTGGAGGTCCCTGGGGGTGCTGGCACGGCCACCCCGGGGCTGGGGGTCCCTGTGCACAGGGGCTCCCACTGACACCACTCCTGGCACTGGGCACTGCTGCTCTTCCTGCCCTGGGGCACAGCGCTGTCCCCAAGGGCTCAGCTCTCACCAGCTCTCACACAGGGGGCTCTCACAGCACTGGCCCCTGCAGCCATGCCACCAAAGCAGCCAGCAAACCTTCAGCCACCCTTCCTGCTGCAGACACAGGGACGCCTGGGCCCAGAGCCGCCAGCAGGCCACAGCCATGCAAAATCCACCTGCACCCTCTCAAGGCCCCCACAGACCTGGCAAATGGGCCAGCTACACCTGGGCTGCTGCAGAGACTGATCTTGCAGCCTTGGTGCCTCCACAGGCCCTGGGCTCTGCTTTCCAGGCTGCTCTGCAGTGCCCTGAGCCCGCATTGTTCCAGAGACAAAAGCCAGGCCAGGGCATCCTCACCCTGCCCGCATTCCTGCTGCTGCCAGCGGCCACCAGGCCCTGGGCCCCACTCAGGTGACAGCTGCAGGGACAGGGCAGCCTGTGCTGGCCAGGGGGTACGGGGCTTTGCGCCCTGGGGCTGCTGCTGCTGCTGCTGCTGCTGGGGGCCATGGGCCCAACAGGGCCCCGAGCTCAGCCCCTGCCCGGCCAGCTGCCCCCAAAGCCCCACACTCCCCAAGCATCCCCATCACACCTGCCAGGGGAAACTCTCACGGGCTTCCGGAAAGAAATTCCCCATAGTGACTAAACCAAGGGGTCCAATGGGAAAGCCAGCACTAACTGATGTTTACCCACCTTTACAAAGGTGGCTGCAGGGCAGGTGAGATCTCCAGAGCCTCTGGCAGGGCCTGCTCTTCACGTGAGCCTGTGCGCCTGCTCCCAGTGGGACACAGCACCGGGCTCAGGCCAGCCCTCAGCCCCTCACAGATGATCCCAAGGAGCAGGCTCAGAAAGCAGTTTCAGTCCACTTCCTCTAGATATTTCAAAGGACTAAATGTCATTCAAGGAAGCCACCTTGCACATTCAGTTTTGGTGTCGTGGCATGAGAAGCCCTGAAGGTACCTCTGAATGTGCACTCAGGGCACTTCCACTGCCATCCCAAAGGGAACACAAAGGACAGGACTCTGCTTTCAGCACTGCTGAGCTCCTCAATGAAGTCACAAATGAAGTCTCAGGAAGTAGTAGTTTTTTGGAGGTCCAGGGGCCTACCACTGCAACTCTAATACCTCATTAGTGCTATGACGAAATTAAGTAAGTTGCGGCACCCCTCTAAAGCAATGATCTTGCCCATTGGCTTTTGTGGGGTCATGGGGATTCAGGTAATTTTCATGATATCATGAAGTTTTTTCTTTCCTTATATGTACTCCCCTAGGTGTTCTCCCCTTTCTTATCCTCTATTGGTCCTAAGTTACTGCATACAAGGTCCTTTTTTCCCGCATATAAAACCTTGTGTGCCCAGCCTCATTTTGTCTCCCTCCCTGGACCCTCTCCAGCACAAACCACACTGTTTGGAGTTCCACACAAACGCTCCTCTCTTGCCTCATCCATCATCCATTCAAGCAAGCCTGCTCCCAGCTCTGGGAGTGCACGTCTCTCACACAGGCTGGCTGTGGACATGCCACAACAAGGGCTGCCCAAACAGGGACCTTCTTTGAGAATTCCTGAGAGCGATTCCAGTGACAATTCCACTGTTCCACCGTCACGGGACAGAAGACACCTTGGGTCACCCTCCGCCCTGGAGTGAGACCTGAGTTTTATCAGGTCCTGCTGAAGGCAGCGTTGGCACCCTCCAGCAGCAAGAGGGCCGACTCGATGGACAAAGCCCATGGGATATTTTGAAACAGCTGCATCCAGAGCCACCAGAGCAGGGAGCTGGGGGACAGCCACCAGCAGTGCAAGATCTTTGGGTCATATTTTAGTCCTGGGGGTGGGCAGCCCTTTACATCAGGGGCAGCTCTAGGTAACAAATTATCCAAAGATGAGAGGGACATATTTGTTCCAGTTAGGGACGTTCTCCTTTAAGAATGGAAGACTTTTACTAAGGGAAGTTTGAAGTCGTTTGTTCATTGGCTGTTTACGGAGCTCCCAGACATTTCTGTTGATTCAGTTCATCATGTAGCATTTTGGGACTGAGATAGGGAAAGACTCTATCTTTTGCAAACTCAGGGAGTGATAAGAGTTGCAGCATTTTCCACAATTTTTCACATGTTTTATGGAGTTTTCTCAAGGGTTCAAAGTTCTAATATTCAACCCAGACTTTCTGTTCTGCCCCCCGCATTCCTGAACCCACTGACACCATTAGGATGAGAGACAGAAACTGCTGTAAAGCACAGACGAGCCACCTGCTGTCTGCCATCTCCCCTCCTTCTCTACCCCGTGTCCTGGTCGGTACAGATCACACAGGCCTGGATTCTAGCCTAACCCCTTCTCCAGTACCTCTCCTCCCTGGATCCCCCTCAGGTAGCTCACAAAATGGAGTCCCTCCTCTGGAGGGGGTTGTCAATGTGAAACTCCCTCCCAACCCCAGCTCTCTCATCAAATCCTCCCCCTGTGTTGGATCCCCCCCCTGCGTCAGGTACCACCCCTGCATTGGGATCCAGCTCTTCCTTGCCTACTCCCGCTGCCCTACCCCCTCCAACTCAGCCCCGTTGTGGATCCCACACTGTCAGAGCTGGAAGTGTGAGGGGCGGTAACCGGAAGGCCGCCATCTTGGCTACCAGAGGCCCACAACACCGGGCCTGGCCACTCACCCCAAGGCCCCGCTCCTCTGCCAAAGAACAAGTTCCCTCTTCTGGAGAGGAGAGGGAAGGGTCATCCCACCTTCAGCATGAGCCTGAGGATTCTTGGCAGAGGATGCAGTAGCTCCTGACTGAAGAGGGGGACTGGGAATTGGTAGCTAAAATACAAGCAGCACCAGGGCAGTACCAGAGGGGGGCTAACCCCTGATGGGAAGCTGCCACACACGGGAGATGAAAGACCTTTATAAAGCATCAAAAGACCATGGGAGGGGCTCACCGTATTTTAATAATTTCTTAAATGGCGTCTTTGCTGCACATGTAATGGGGCTCACGATCTGCGCCATTTCATGCACATCCTACTCTCTCCACTGAATTTGTTCTGTGAGAAGGAATGGGGAAAAATCTAATGCAACACCTATTAAAAGATTATGCTAGAGAAGACAGGTGGGCACACCTAACACTAGTCCATCTAGCCCGGGAGGAATATTTCATTAAACCTGAGAATCACGCAAGACACCTTCCCTGAGCTCTGTTAGAACCAATAAAAGTGCTGAAAAGACAGCTCTCATGCAGACACCCAATGGAGAATCACCTACTCTAGATTTCACCGACATTCTCCAGGGACCTGGGCAATCCTTTCTAAAATGTATTGACCACCTCACACAAGCAATAGAGAAACAAGTTGAACATCCAAAACCCAGGAAGGTACTCCTTACTAAACTTGCTGAAACAAATGCTAATAACACCTGTAAAGACATATTACCTTCTCTACCACTCAACCGAAAGCCTACCATTGCACAAATGGTCGAGGCATGGACACTTAGGGCATCTTTACGCCCAATTCCAGCCTAGCTAAGGCTACCACTCGGGGTAGTAGAGGTGCTAGTAGCCTCCCAGGTTATTCCCTGACATACACATGAAAAAGGACCTGGCTTTAAGTGTAGGGAGATGGGGCATTTTCAACCGAATTATAAAAATAAAGGCTATACTAGGGACCTTCTAGGTGTCACAGCCACTGCCCTCACTGCCCTCCTCGTCCACACGCTTTCCAACACCAGCTAAACCGGTGGCCTGCGGGAAACCCCACACAGACACAGAAAGGCCCCACGCAATGACTTCAAATGCGAGGCTGTTCTGCCCTACTCTCCCCAACATCGTGGAGAACCAGCACAGCGACCTTCTCAGATCCAGCGGGACAGCTCGATCGCTGCAGAAAACTTGACAGAAGACAGCTCTGTCCTGGAACCTAAAGGCAGCTGGTAAGCGCCTTCTCAATTCCAATCCATGATATTTACGTTCACCACATTCCCACAGGTGAATACAGGCATGAAGGACGGCCCAAAGACATTTTGATTTTAACCAACACCGGGAAAGGGATGCAGACACTCACTCTACTACCTGAGGTACTCGCCTTGACCTCTTTGCAGGAGATAACTGTCCAGGCTCTATGCGTAGACCCTTTTCATTCCAAAAGGGACAGTTATAGCCAGAGGCATCCTCCTAATTGACATGATCACCACACCAGCTGATCCAATGGTGATGTGGGCACAGACAACAGGCAGAAATACACCCATTCTAAAGTGTGCTTTGTCATGTAAAGGGAGAAAGAGGTGTCTTTCAGGACTATTAGATACAAGAGCTGATGCCACCATAATTTCCTGCTCTGATTGGCTAAAAAACGGACCCTGGTTCCAGCTGCTGGGGTAATATTCGCTACCAGGGGAGCCACTACTAGCTTCTGGAGTCACAGTATCAGCTGCATGGAAGGTCCTGAGGGCACAGTTGCTACAGTAAGATCATTCGTTGCCCGGGCACCAATAACAATTTGAGGAAAAGACCTCTTGTCCCAAAGGGGGACAAGGCTAGAGATCCTATCAACACCTCAGGATTTCTAGACGGGGCCACTGAGCAGCTCGCCACCCTTCAGTCAACCTGGAAGACCAACGACCCCATTTGGGTGGATCAGTGGCCCTTCCCAGGCAGAAAGTTAAAGGACCTGCAGTCCCACGTGCAGGAGCAGCTGCCTGTGGGCCACATTGTACCATCTACTAGCCCCTGCAATGTGCCTGTCATTATCATATGAAAGCCTGGCAAAGACAAGAGGCGGCTCCTGCAGGACCTCAGGAAAATCAACAAGGTCATTGAGGACATGGGTGCCCTCCAGTCCAGCCTGCCCTCAGCCTCCATGGTACCTTGAGATTGCCCATGGTGCGCCATGCCGTAGTTGTGGGTGGCATCTTTTGGAGTCCTCCTATTTGTCGGATATCTTGTTCGACATTTAGGCTGTGATTGGTGGAGCCTGAGCATAGGAAGAGCATTGCTTTGAAGATTGCACAGGTTGAGATGTGAAGGAAGGCTACTTCAGGGAGGTTTAGTCCAATTGTAATTTTATTACACAGTTATTGGCAGAGGGTTGTTATAGATCTTAATGACTACTTTTTTGATGCCCCCATGCATCCAAATGACATCCCCTGGTTTGCCTTGTCCGCCCCTAAACCACCAAACACCTTTACAGAGGTACCAGTGGACTGCATTGCCTCAAAGAAAGAAGAGTAGCTCAACTATTTGGCAATGGCTTTGAGCCCAAAACCTCTCGCCCTGACGGAAAAGAAATCCTAATGCTATCATTTTTCATTACATGGACGATACAGTCATTTGTGCAGAAGCTCAAATCATTTTGGACGTTGCAGTACAAGATGTCATCACTGAGGTACAGCAGAAGGGTTTTGAGATTGCAGCAGATAAATTTCAAAAGACAGGAAGTACCTTGGGCTAATGTGCACAGAGAGAACCATCACACCCCAAACACTGCACATCAAGGACAACCCAAACACTCTGCAAGAACTCCAAACACTCTGTGGAACAATCAGCTGGGTAGGTTCACTCCTGGCAATCACCACAGAAGATCTCATGCCACTGTTCCTGCTCCCTAAAGGCAGAGAAGGACTTGATTCCCGCAATCACTGACACCAGAGGCAGAAGCAGCTGTACAAAAGGTCTCCTGGGTGATTCAAACTAAACAGGCACACAGATACCACCCTAATTTTCCTTTCTCCCTGGCAATCCTTGGTGGAAGTCCAAAATTCCATACATTATTGTTTCAGTGGGACTATACTATCTCAGATCCTGATAATAATTGAATGCGTTTTCAGAGCACACCAACCTACTAAAACAATATCAACCCAACAGAAAGTTATTGCAGAACTAGTGCAGGAAGCCTAGAGAGCGTCTGTGCTCCCTTGCAGGAATAGACCTTGTGAATATATACTTACTTCTCACTCAAGAGCCCCTCAATTGCCTACTTCAAACATTTGAACCACTGCAATACGCCTGAGATCATTTTTACACATATTAGGATCAGCCATGAATTCTACCACCAAAATATTCCTGCGCTGCACAGGATGTTCAAAATTACCCCAGACCCGGCAAGATCCATTGTAGCCACCTGCCCAAATTGTCAGGAACATGGCCTTGCTTCTGTCACAGCAGGAGTCAGTCCAAGAGGACTAGAGAGTGTCCACATCTGGCAATCAGACATCACACACTAAGCTCCTTTGGACAGACTAAAATACATCCACGTCTCAATCAACGCCTTTACCAGTGTGTTTTTTGGCTCTGTCCATGCTGCAAAAAAATCAGAAGATGCTATAAAACATTACTTTTTCGTTTTTTCCACCTTAGCACTTCCACAGGAAAATAAAACTGATAATGCACTTGCTTATACCTTGCACTGATTCCAACAAGTTTCTGACCACTGGGGTATAAAACATGTCACAGGCATACCACACTCCACCACAGGACAGTCCATAGACGACAGGGACAACTGATCCATCAAAAGGATCCTTGATCAACTGAGAGGGGTAATCCAGATATTATCTTCCATTGACAGACTGGCCAAGGCCTTTTACATACTCAACTTTTTGAACAACTCATTTGTGGAGACAACTTCCCCAGTCATCAGGCGTTTTACTAATTCAGCTGCACCCAATTAAAAGACCAGCCACCTGTGTTGCTCAAAGAACCTGAATCTAAACAATTTATGGGCAATTACCCATTAATTGCTTGGGGAAGAGAAGATGCCCTTGTCTCTACAGCAACACTCCTAAGATTGATCCCAGCAAAATACATAAAAACTGTTTGTGGGAACGGTGAGGCAAACACCAGAGCCACCATCAGAAGAACAGAATGGAAGCCTAAGAGAGACAGCAGCAGCCTGGGAAAGAACAACAAGGACAGAAGAAGATCTCCTAAGCAGCATTGACCACACACACCAAGACCAAAATAGCTCAGACACCTCTAACCAGGATATATGAATTAACATTTGTAAAAGCTATATTTTAGCATTGATATAAGATTCTTCTAATAAGCTGTTTTCACACTCTTGGCTTACAGAAGAGAAAGTTTAGTGGGACCTGAACTTACGTTTCATCTTCTACACACTTTATCTGTTTACTTTTAGCCCAACCAAGCCTCCAGATACTAAATTAGCCAAAGTCAGAGGATGCTGCCGTTGGTTGCCGCTGACATAGAGACCTGGATGCTCCTCACTGAGCCGCATGCCTTCAGCTGGCTGCTTCCACAGACAAGCCACAATTTCTTCTCCATGGCCATGCCTGTCAGGCATTTGAAGGCATGTGTTTTTTTAACCTGTTGTCACATAGGGAGTCAGTATATCAGGGCATCCAGCTGCTAAAAATCAAGGAAAGAAGATCCAGATGGAAGGCAAATATTACTGGTTCACTGCACTTTTCAAACACTGGGTGATGAAAGGCTGGTTTTCATCTTTAGTTAAGACTGTTTTGTGGACTTTGTTTATTGTAATCATTGTGTGGGTTATATTACCCTTTTTTGATAAATGCCTGCAAAACTCTATGGCAGAAGCCTTCCTTATAGACAACAAAAAGGGGGAGTTGTGAGGGACCAGGGGCCTACCATTGGAACTGTAATTCTTCAGGGCAAAATGACCAAGGTAAAAGAGAGATCGCTCTGAATGCAATGGCGACGTCCATGTGCATTTGCAGGCTCATGGTGATGCAGAATGTTTTGTTGATATCACCCAGTTCAACTGCACTATTTTTCTTATATGTACTCCCCCAAGAATGTTCTCCCCTCTCTTGTACCATTTTGGTCCAGGCTTACTGCATTGCACCCCTGCTTTTCCCCCCCCATTTTCCAACTGTGTGCCCAGCCCCATTTTGTCTCACTTCCTGGACCCTCTTCAGGGCAATCCACAGTGTTTGCACTTCCTCACAAAGATCCCTCACTCGCCTTGTTCAACAGCAGTTTAAGCAAGCGTGCTCCCAGCTCTGGGAGTGCAGGTCGCTCAAAGAGGCTGGCTGTGGACAGGCTGAAACACAGGAACTGAGTGCAACAGGGAGCCTGGCCTCTAATAAAAGGCATGAACCCCACAGGCCACACAAACCAATGCCGTGCATGTATCCTTTATTTCCTCATTCTCTCATCTCTTGTGTCACTTTCCCCATTTTCTCTGACTGGGAATTTGGATCTCTCTCTCCAATTTGCAGGTTCAGCCACACGTGTGACCCTGCAGGAAGAGCCTGACCCACAGGGAAGTGGAGGAGCACCCTGGGTCAGGAAATATAGTGAAAGGGCACGGGAGAATGGGATCAAACCGCAAGAGGGGGAAGAGATTTGATGATGGGAAGAAGTTCTTTACTCTCAGGATGCTTGTCCCAGACACAGGGAGCAGTGCAGAGAGGCTGTGGATGCCCCATCCCCAGCAACGTCCAAAGCCAGGTGGGACAGGGGCCGCATCCACCTGCTCTGCTGGGAGCTTGCTCAGCTTGGAACCACATCATCTTGAGGGTCCCTTCAAAGCCAAACCATTCAAGGATTGGATCATTCTGCCATCCCCATCTCCCACTGCACAGCACCCCTGAATCTTCAGTGACATCACAGCTCCCTGAGGGTTCCAGGTGGAACGTCCAGGACCTGGAAACCAGCACAGCAGACACTGCAACGGCTGCCAAGGGTCAGTTGCTGCTCACTCTGCGCTCTGACCCTCAGCGCTGAGCTGCTGCTGCTGCTTCATTGGCTTTTCCCGCTGCCGGCTCTGGAGCGCCAATCCTGCAGGATGTGCTCTGCTGTGCCAATGGAGGTACAGTGCCATGCCAGGCAGGGGGCACCCGGCTTGGGCAGGCTGCAGCCATGTGGGAAATGATGGTGTGGGACAGGAAGCCCACTGGGAGATTGTGCTGCCCCTTGCAGACTGACAGAGACACCGTGGAGGCGATGGATGTGGACCATGGGCTGGATGAGGAAGAAATGATGGAGGTTGACTCCTCCTCTACTTCCATGTCCTCCCCTGTTGAGGACATGGAAGTAGACGAGGAGAACAACATCGAGGACATGGAAGTTGATGACAACGATTAGGAGGAGCCCATGGTCCTTGGATGAGGGTGGTGCCCCACAGGTACGACAGGCAGATGCTTCCCACGCCCTGCCCACACACACACTGGGTCCCCTGACGCCAGGCTGGGGCTGGGCTGGATGGCCCCGCTCAGGGACACGGTGCCCGCAGGGGGCCTGGATTGTGCTGCCACAAGCACCAGCCCCGGCCTGCCCTGCGCTTGCCTGGGGCCACGCCAGCCCTGCCAGCCCCGGCCCAGCCCCTGGGGCCCAGCTCCCAGCCCTGCTGGGCCCAGTGCTGCCAGCTGAGCACAGCTCTGCTGCTTCCTTTCTTCCAGGACTCATGCACAGGATGGCACAGATGCCACGACTTTGTAAATATGTTTGAAAGTTTAGAAGTTTCCTGTAAATATGTTTTCTACATTTGAAGTTCCCTGTAAATACGTTTTGAAGATCGTTAGCCCCTCAGATCCCATGTAAATATGTCCTGGACATTACTGTTGATGTTGTTATAACGATTGTTATAACGAAACATGTGCTGTAAATCCTAGGTTTGCCGATCTTCGGCAAATAAATCATGTTTCTTTTTAAAACCTGACTTCTCTTGGCCATTCCTTTGGGCACAGGCACCCTTTGGGCACTTGTGGGTTCCACTTCTTCCACGTTCCCAGGGCTGGAGGTCCCTGGGGGTGCTGGCACAGCCACCCCGGGGCTGGGGGTTCCTGTGCACAGGGGCTCCCACTGACACCACTCCTGGCACTGGGCACTGCTGCTCTTCCTGCCCTGGGGCACAGCGCTGTCCCCAAGGGCTCAGCTCTCAC